>NW_028280939.1:631250-946875 GCF_059751285.1 Brachycentrus maculatus
AAGTACGGAAAGGACTTCAACGACATCCGGACAGACTTTGTAAGCATCCTCACATATCCATCTAAATTAATTCATGTCAAATTTCACACATTCTCATGGTAGTTAAAAATTATGATCCACCTGTTTTTGCCATATCTAAACCGCTTAAATGAATGTTCAAACCGCCTGTACTCTCCTGACTGTTCTAAATTCATCAAGCCCGTACACCTTGTTATGCTTTTTTTCATATGCATTGTAATTTTTGCTTGTCTTTCTATGTCATTTAATGATAAAATTATGTAAAAATAAGTTGATCATGTTAATAGTGATTTGTGATTAAATTATTACTACGCCACACATTATTCACGCTTTTTGATGGTGGTTTGGACTACGTTGAAGCATTCATCATTTGATTGGCATGATTTTTTTTATGTTGTAAGATTTTTTCTATTTTTTCTCACTTCTTAATATTATGTGATTTATATATGCTCTGTAGTGCAGTGATTATTTGCGATTTGCCGTGCATAAAATCCCATGAGTTTTTTTATACAATTTTTCTTCTACCAAACGACCAAATATTGAAATTCACTTTAAGAACTGTGTGTTAACATGCTTAGATAAAAAAAAATATTTTCAAGTAAAACGTAAAATTGTTGAATGGTGGCTTATGTGTTATTATCTGACAATATAAGATATTGCATAAGTAAATGGCTTCTAGAAAGTAAATATTGCTATTTGAAATGTTCTCGCAATCAAGATTAAGTAAATTCCATTGTAAACGACCGAGTTAATATTTACTGTAGAGCTTGCTACTGCCCTTGATTTCATATTCAAATCTCTGAAAGTCACATTTTTTCATTGCATGTTCATATGTTTTACTGATGGTTATTTACCCTACTGGAAATCGTATATGGATCTCATGTGTGGTAGCCGTATGTGCTATCTACCACTATTATCAGTCAGGAGAATTATTATAATACATAATGTTGTCAATTTGAAATTTATGTTTTTTTAAATGTTCAAGTGCTATCTACCCTCCGATTGCAAACAGCTAAATATGGTATCAAACGTTTTGATCAATATCACTGGTCTGTTTTTGGTTGGTTGGAAGATATTGCTTTTTAGCAATAAGCCCGCCAATGCACCTTTTTTTTCTCTACATAAAGTTTAAATAAATAAATAAATATATATGGTGCAATACATGCCGTCATTATGTGTACGGTTTATACCAATTCCTTTTAATCTAGTGCAAAGAGTTCCCACTCTATCAGTTCCCCTATCCTAATATGAAATACTCGGAATAGGGTCCGCATGATCTGAGGGAACGGCATAGTACAGGGGCACATAGTTTACAAGTCACTGTATAAGCGGAACACGTACCGATGTCACACTATGTGTCAATTTGTTCAAGAAGAACAGTAAATGTCTAATTTGTGAGTCTTGCGGAACCAGCTAGGAGATCTGCAGAGCCAAAGATGATAGAGAATGGAATTGTTTGCTATTTGTTATTTCATGTGCTGTTGTTTCCTTTGTAGTTGCCTTGGAAAACGTTGAAAAACATAGTAGAGTATTACTACATGTGGAAGACTACAGATAGATACGTCCAACAGAAGAGAGTGAAGGCTGTAGAAGCAGAATCCAAGCTGAAGCAGGTCTACATTCCCAACTAGTGAGTGTTTGTGGTCGTTTCATACTTGTATTTCTTATTCATACTAGTTTTAATTTTCCACTGAAATAGCTATTGATTTTTATTTCCTGAACATATATTATGACTAGCTTCCGCAATTTGCGGCTTCCCAAAACATAATTTCAAAGTAAAAATCACCACACACAGTTTTTAAAAATTTAAAATACACTCAAAATAGTACATATTGTCAACTTAACCCTTTCTACGTGGAATTTATTGAAAATCTTTAAATTTAAAATAAATTCCTCCCGCAACGTGAGTCTAGATGAGTAACACACTTTTCGTACTAAGCTGACAATATTTTTTCAAAATATTCAATAGTTTTTCGTGAATAACTCATTAACTCCTTTGGTGGAAAATTCTAATTTCGTATACATATTTTATTTTGAAATACATGTCATGTATTGGTGCTAGTCGAGGATTAATACTAGAATATTATTCATGCCATATTTTATACTTTCAGTGAATTACAAATTCTTCCTTTTTTAAATGATTTAAAATATTATTTTATATTTTTGTTACAGTAATAAACCCAACCCGGCAATTATAAATAATAATAAGTCTAATAATGTGATGAATGGCGGTACAAATGGCTCTGCGGTAAATCTTACCTCGGGAGAGATCTGCAGTTCCTGTCAAGGTAAACTATATCTTCTGCCTTGCTTAAAATAATTGAAATAATTTCTCATTTGTGTTTGATTATTTTTTAGTTTTTAGCCAATATGGTCAGTGCATTTTGGAAATGAAACTGCTTCCTCTCATGTTTGAGTTGGCCCTTATCTTGTTTAATGTGCGACTTGTCTGTTTACAGTAACATCATCTTCTCAGTGGTATGCGTGGGGTCCCTCACAATTACAGAGCAGACTTTGTTCCTCGTGTTGGCAGTACTGGAAAAAATATGGCGGATTTAAAGTAAGATTTTTTTTAAATAAATACGAATGAAGTCATATTTATTGTTGTTTTTTTATTATTTATAAACATGTCGTGAACATACTGCGAAGTCAGTCATTCTAATGGCTATTTATCTTTAGTATTTGCTTTTCATTTATTGTTTCGGCATTAACTTTGTGGTAAGACATGTTACAATGATTAAAGAAAACACTTGTTTTTTACCACTTGAGTTTTATTATAGACTACATGTTTCAGAAGTTAAACTTCCATCATTCAGGTCTGTATAATAACTGTATATTATATATTAGTTATTATACAGACCTGAATGATGGAAGTTTAACTTCTGAAACATGTAGTCTATAATAAAACTCAAGTGGTAAAAAACAAGTGTTTTCTTTAATCGTTGTTATTTGATTTTCTATTGGTCGATTTAAGATTTAAGGGTGAGATCTCAACCGTATAAATACACGACGCGACCGACTGTAGGAGAAACCAGAATTGTTTGTACGCACAATTTTTTTTAGGGTATATACATTGGATTTTTTTTTAAAATAAAAATTGAACCAATAAATTATCATTTTTTAACTCCTTACCTTTCAATAACTCTTTTCTTTTAAAAACCGTGTATTTATTTTATATTTCAAGAAAATCTTATATTTCAATACAAAAATGGTGTTTTAAGCAAAAAATTCAATTACGGTATAGGTTACCCGGGTTTAAAGAAAATTAAGTTGTGGGCTATCTAATATCCCGCCTTGAGTCACTTGACTAGATACGCTTGACTAGAGCTTCATTTTATTCTAATTGAAATTAACTTTATAGTTATATATCTTCTTTGCGGTGGTATGGACATGTGGAGCGAATGGATAGCGAGAGAATGACTAAGAAAATATATGTGGCGAATGTGAGAGGGAAAACAAAACGTGGACTACCGAAAAAGACTTGGCACGATCAGATCAATCAGAACCTAAAATCTGGCAGTGTCAAAAGTCTGCGTAATCGGAGGGCATGTATGACTAGATGTATGGATGTGAAGGAGGAGTGTATGTCAGGACAGAAGAGTGTGGCGTTCCATCCTCTCTGCCTACGAAATGGCGTGATGGTAGTAGTAGTAGTAGTAGTTATATACATTTTTAAATATGTATTTATAAATATTAAAACTATTATTGTTGTTTGATGACAAAGTGATACATTATTTACTTATCGACACTTGAGGGTGCACATATAGTATTTTGAGATGTGAGTTTATTCTCCCTTTTGGTGATATGGAGAGGGATATGGTTTCTGACGTGAGTGGTGGTGTCGCAGGTGGCCGGCGGAGCGTGCGAGGGCGAGGTGGAGGCTGTCGCGCCTGGCGGGGGCGCCGGGGCGGCCGTGGGCGGCGCCGTGCGCGCGCGGGGGCGCAGCAGCGACGGGGAGGACCCGGGCCCGCCGCACTCCGCCTTCTCCCACCGCCCACACCGCTGCTCCATGCTCAACTGTGGCAAGGTAGCCTTGTAGTGTCGACTTGTTGAAGCATGCCATCCATATATCTCCACCCGACCTGGGCAGAGAATTGTATATACCGGTTATGTAAAAACCATGTTTCAGAAAATTTGCTCAAATGGCTTTTTTTTGCTCCATGTAACGCGGTGGAAAGGCCTTACGGCACCTTTTTTTCACAGAATTTTTTTATTTATTTTCTTCTTCTTCTTCTTCTTCTTCTTCTTATTGTAGGCCTTACGGCCTGTTTTTAAGAGGGATTAGCCTCCTGCGACGTTGATTCCCAGCTATCGGCCCATCTCTTTGGTGGTCTGCCCGGGAGTCGTCTACCATGGGGTTGGCCGTACAATGCGATGTGGGGGAGTCTGGATGGTTCCATTCTCCTCACATGCGCATACCATTGTTTATTTAAATTAAAATTAAAATTATTTATTTTAATTTTCATAATCAATTAGACGAAACAATGTTTTTGCTTACGTAATTACAATCTGTATTTATGTAATTCATCAAAATGATTTTTTGATATATTTTTTTTTAAATTACTGATTGTAATAATATTGTTATTATTATACCTTATACTAGTTAGTGTGCTGATTACTTTAAGTTTTTTAACAAGACGATGGTGTGATATATGCTCAACTAGCAAGTGGTTTGTCTGTGGCAGGAGTTCAAGCTGAAGGCGCAGCTGGCCCGGCACGTGGCTGGCGTGCACGGTGCGTCGCTGCGCTCGGGCTCGCCGCGCCCGGTCATGAAGACGCGCGCGGCCTTCTACCTGCGCACGTCCCCGCTCACGCGCCTCGCGCGCCGCCTCTCCCGCGCCCTGCGCCGCCCGCGCCGCATCGCGCGCGCCCCCTTCACGCCCGTCAACATCCACCAAGTCAAACACGACTGTGAGTAATACCCGACCGACTATACTCGATCCTTTCAATTTTCTTAACCCATCGGCCGCCAACCGTTGGCGGTAGGTATGTTTTTACATTTGCAAATCAGCCGCCGTTTAAGCCACGCCCCCATTCGTGGTAGTCCATATTATAAAGATACTTTCGTGTGATATCTACAAATCAGTAAAGAAAGCTTTTTTAATGCATTATTTCTTGTAATTTTAATACAAATTTATTCACGTCACTTGACCAAAGATGTCCCTGTAAGGATAGAATTATCCTTTTGATTGAAATATCAACTAAAATCAGTGAGAAATCAAAACTTTACATCCCAGGAGTAATGTTTTATTGAGTTATTTTTTCAAGTTTTCATGTTAATTTATCACATTTCTGATCTAGACACATGATAAAATACGTGCATAATAGTTATATGTACCATATTTATTGGTAAAACAGTAAAAGTTATAATTTTATGAGATGAGACGCCGTTGACGTCGCAACCATGCACGCGGTATCATTGGTCCGCTGTTGGACCGCGCACTTAACATTTGATGTTTATTGCGCGTACCTTTTTCTGCATTAAAGATTATTTCTATGTCTGTTCTCGTTTTATCAGTGCAAAATATTAGCGCCTCCTTGTTTGACAACCCACATCACCTCCCCTCCGGGCGGGGCAACTTTCTTACTTGCGGGGATACATTCGATTAGTGTCTTTATATACATGTTTTGAAAAAAAACTAATATGCGGATGGGTTAAAAAATCATAAATTGAATTATGCATTAACAGATTTGCATTTAGTCCGCCTCCGTAGTGTGATTAATCATAAAATTTTAATGAGATTTTACTGTTTTATATTAAGACAGAATTAACAAAAAAAACTATGACTACAAAAGTTACTAGCAAAGCATTAGCTGTTGAAGTGGGGCACTGTTTTAATGCTAAGTATGATGAATATTCAGTCAGTCTCCGTAGTGTAATGCTCAGCATGCTCGGCTACCGTTCTGGAGGTCCCGGGTTCGATTCCCAGGGGGAGTGGTTAAATAAATATAAGTGATTTTTTACACTCTAACATTTATTCAATTACCCTGGATTGGTACCTGAAGCGGAGGGCTGATCACTTTTCCTTCATATATTAACGATCAAGATAACACTGCGTTTATATGATGCAGTGCCGTATGCAACATTGGGGTGCAGATTAGGGAAGAAGAAGAATGCATTGACTCAATTTTTTACAGGTCATGGAGCATTTTGAGAATACCTCTTTTTTTTTAAATTAGACGAAACTCTATTTGTGAATGCGATGAGATGTCATCACAAGATGCCCCTCATTTAGTGTGGGTATGTCTAATTTTTGAAAAAGAAAGATTTAAACTCGAAACAGAATATGCGAAGGAAGGTATGCAGTTGACAAAAATTGATGAGGCAATAGGGCATAAAGATATATGTATCAGATTTAGCGGTGTCTTATTTAGAGAATATAACATGAGGAATGAGTTAACTATGAATAAATTAACGATGTAACAAATCTTGGTTGATATAAGATATTGATCCATTGTATCTTTGATATTGCATTGTTTTTAGAGATCAACCTTATTCATTTACTATACACATTCACTATCATTTTTTAAGATATATAAATTGAATATTCTATAAATGCTTGTACATAAATAGCCAAGGAGAATTTTGTTAGGCAACTAATAAATATTATTGAAAAAAAGAAATATATGTATTGCGTAAACACATTCAAAGTTGACGAAAAGTCCATAAAGAAAAGATTGATCAGATGCTTACCCCGTACATCCTGTCCTTATCCATTTAAAATCATCATTTCCTCCAGTTAATTAGAAGCATCAACCCACAGAGCCATTTCTCGGAGGAAATTGCAGTCTAAATATTATTATCTTTGTTTGGCTGTCTTCTTCATTGCTATATCACGTTACAGGTAGCGTAGGCATGGCGAGCATGAGCTCCTCGGAGCTGAGCGCCCTGGCTGCGGGCCGAGGCGGGCGCGCGCGCGGGCAGGTGGCGCGCGTGGCGGAGCGGCTGGCCGGGCCGGCGCTGGCCGCCCCCGCGGGCGCCGCGCAGCACGCCTGGCTGCGCCTCACCCCCAAGGACCGCATGCCGCAGCCCGCTAAGGTGTCCTTCCCCAAGCCGCCCAAGGCTCCAGGTAACGACCAAAGTGCCAGCATCACTCGACCTTTCTAGCACTATAATAATTGATGTGTGACTCTCTTTAGGGAGTGGGTTCTTTTTATATGAAAAAAACATTTTTTTAGAAGATAGAAATTAGGTAAAAATAAATTTTAAAAAAACCATCTGTTTTACTTTATGATAAAATTGCATACAAATATCCACAGATGTCATTGCCATACAAGTTACATTATACCAACTGACTTTGACGTTCATTAACTTCGATACTCCTTCGAAGAAAATTTGCATCGACATTCATTTATTTTTTGACATCTCATCAAAGATGAAGAAGAATATGGAAGTCTGGGCATTTACGGGGCTGACGACCGTCATAGGCTGGTTTTAGATGTCAAAAAATAATAGGAAAATAACTCCTGTAATTGGAGATAATCCAGGTTTTGTGAACAAGTATTTGGACTTTTACAGGAGAGCAAAAACATACTGGTGAAATTAAATAATTTATTTGTTTTATGTATTTTTATATGTGCATATCTTAATAAAACAAATAAGTATTGCAACTGCAGCTTTATCCTTTTCCCAGATCATGGAATACACCTTTTTAGACATTTTGTGGAACAAACTTAGTAAATGAAAAATTTGACAGATATACCCTTTAGCCATTACACTACTGAAATGTGTTGTTATAACTTTGACCGAGTAAAGTGCTAATAAAACTTGGTATTGTCAGATGGCAGTTTGATGTACGAGCGGATCCCCAACAAGGCGGAGGCGGAGGGCATCCGGCCGGGCGCGGGCACCTCTCCCTCGCCGGCCCTCAAGCGGCGCTACGACGACCTCAACGGTGTCGACAGTGAGTCCCAACACTCTGCACTCTACACTCTCCGCCCCGCACCCAGCCTGACCCCACACTACTAACTCGGGACAAACAGATGAGAGACTCCATTCCGGACGGGGCTATTCTGCTGGAATTTCAATTTCAACAATCTTGTATTGTGAAAATATTTGTGTTCTTATTTTATTTCAATTCAATGTAATTTTATAGTAAGCCTAAGCGAAACGTGTTTTCAAAATAGGAATAAATTTTTGGCAAACGGGATTTCGAACCTAGAGCCTCAACCACAGAACTACTATCTGAGTAAAATTTTTTTTGTTATTTTTTTTTAAAGGAATAACTTTCAAAACCTCTTTTTTTTGCGGGTTGTCTGCAGCTAGGTTAGTAAGGGTAGAGGGAAGTTAAATGTGAAAAATACTACACTTAGACCAATCTTTTAATTTATTTTGCAATTGACGGGAATCAAACCTGTGACACTGATGGTCGATATGGCAGTCAACGTGTTAATGTTTTCTTGAATGTTTTTCGCAGATACTTTGTGGCACATTTTATAAATGTTAATGTTTTCGCTATTTCAATTTCATGATTTTTTCTCTCAATGTATATCCTTAAAAACAGGTAAAATACTAACAAAGTATCATATATAATAATTTTTAAAATTGTACATTGCAACAACCCTCATTTGAGACTTGCATATTTGAGGCTTATTGTAGATTGAATATATTCATCTTCCTGTCCCTGACCGCACCTGCTGTGCATAGGTTAACTCAATCGTTGAATAGACCAAGGCTAGGTAACTCTAGAAGGAGCTCAGGGTGAATAAATAGTAGGTACTATGTATGAGCTTACTTTTGCTAGCTCCCGTGATGTATACAACAGTGGGATCTCTCATCTATTTTCCAACCACTATGATGTTATTAATTTACTAACTCTAATTCCTGTCCCGCTAAAAACACTAACCTGTTTAAGAAATTCCAGATACAATTTATGATAAAATACTGTATGGAATTTGATAATATCTGTTTCACATCATTGCAACTACATTTTGTTTAGTAAATTAACTTATCATTTTTGTTGCAAAGTATCTATTTTTTTTTTTAAATATAAATATTTATCAAAAATCCTTTTACAAAGAAATATCCATATCTCTCTAATATAATCTATAATCTAATATCCATATCTAAGTGTTTCTTTAATTCCTATGAAAGTTTTATGGTAAAGATTGTCTCCTGTACATATAATCCACACAATGGATATTCCTTTGTATCGGATGGTAAACTAATAGTTTGTTTTTTGCGTTTGTTGGCTTCTACTCCGACTTGGATTGGGATGACGGTGAGTGACAAAGTGAGAATTTTTCTCATGTTTTATTAATACGTAAAATACTTTATTTTATTTTAATTTTCTCGATATCTGTACACCGTTATTTTCTGTAAATTTTGACACTTTATATATGATTTCTTTTGTTTGATGAATTTACGCGGCTGTGCTATGTAACAATCAAGATACACTTATGCATTGAGGAATTCTGGTGTTTTGAGCATTCAATTCCACAGTGAAAGCTGGCTAAATTGTTAGAATTTGTTCTCTCTTGACCGTGCCCGCACGAGTACAGCAGTACTCTTGTAGGAGACTAATATTTTTTGGGTGTGTATGTGTGTGGTTTGTAGTTCGCATTATCGAAAAACAACCTATTCAATAGGTAACGTTTAATATATGTAGCTTAACTAACTTATGCTATCCTGATATAGTTTTGTTCAAAATAAAATTTTAATAGGATTTATATCTACTCTCTGCTTTCGGTATAGGACAGATGGGTCTAGGCTCTAGAGCAATAGTAATTTACGTACTAGAGAATATGATTTTAATTTTATTAGAGTGGGATACAGAAGGTGAAGACCAGTCTATCTTTTGTTGCATGGAGTTTCCATTACTAGATCAAATATTTACAGTATCAGTGAATACAGATATAATAGATTTAATTTTTTTAATTAATTTTATTTGGATTTTTAGGCAAAATGTTTTTTCGAATCAAAGAGAGTTTGCTGTAATAATATTATTTGGAAATGAAAAATATGTACTACATTTTTACCTAGCACAGCAGTTACATTTTTAATAGTAAGAGAATCATATATTCCAAATGAATTTAGTTTATTTATTTATTTATTAGACCTAGATTGATGTGTGGTATTGAATCGTCCATAGTAATATGCGAGATATTTGTAAATACATTAGATTTTTTTTTATTTTATTGAATGGTGTGTGTTTTGTTTTTTTATTTCATTATTCAGAGCTGCTTTTCTCACGAATGAATTAATTCATAGTCTTACGGCAGATCATCTGTTTTTCATGATTTTGATTGAATGATGAAATTATCTACATATTCTGCATATTTGTTACCACATAAATAGCAACTAAAATAATTACCAAGCATTCTGTACTTACAGAGATAGGATGTTGTTATCACTATGTATCGCTTAATGAACAGGATGACCCACCGCTCATTTGTGAATGTGGAAGGCTCATAATGGAACACTGTTCTTCCATTTCACATTTGATCAACTTCTGCAAACAGTTCTGTCAAAGAATCAGTCATTTATTTCCATTTTTTATTCGCAATAATACTAATAAAGACAATTCCAACATTGGTTGTTGAACTCCAAATTCCACTAAATAACATCGCCCACTGACACCTAACTTGAACCTTTTAAATGTCAAAAGATAACAAAATTTAATTTAATAAACATGTCTAAAATTTCCGCAACTTTCCTACTCTGGATATGTCAATTTGGCTAAAGAAAAAATAAGGTTTTTGAAAAGTGAAGAAAACATTTTTTTTTTAAACCTAATTTTTTTTAACACTTTTTTTTAAAAAAAACCTAGCACTAAGTGGTCCTAGCACTAAAAAAAAATCTAGTTTGACAGTTACATTCCAATTGGAAAAAAATCTTTTGTCCTCTGCTCCACATACTGTTGTAATAGATACGAGTGACAAAAATGTAAGCTTGAAATTTAAATAAATAATACTAATGATGAAAAAAAAATTGTCGAATAACATCCGACATGGGACCTAAGAGAAAAATCGATGTCGAATGAGATTCCAGTAAGGGTTAAACAACTTTTCTAAGTGAGTAGGCATTTTGCTGTCACGTTTAGTCCACTTTGTAGGAATGTGTGTATTGTGTCCTCGTGTACTAAGTAGCGGTGGTGTCCGCAGGGGGTGCGGGCGCGGGTGAGGGCGGGTGCGGCGCGGCGGGCGCGGCGACGGCGGTGGGCGCGGCGGGGGCGCCGGGCGAGCGGCCCCCGCCGGCCAAGCGCCCCAACAAGCACCCGCAGCCCATGCAGAGGCCCTCCCCCGAGCAGTACGCCGCCATGTGCGCGCGTGCCCAGGCCACCGGACAGCCCCTGCCCAAGCACATATTCGCACACGTAACTACATACTTATTCGATTTTAGATGTTTTATACTGACATTTCTTGGTGGAACTGCATTTTATAGAATAAAATAACAAGTATGTAATTATTTCCACATTAATTTTATTTGACCAGCAACCGGGTTTCGTCGTAACCAACATCAGCACCAGTCTGATGATGTCGGTTACGACGAAACCCGGTTGCTGGTCAAATAAAATTCACATGGAAAAAATTACATAGTTGTTATATTATATTATACATACTTATTTACTTGACTACATGCAACCTCTTCTACCGATTGACCATTTAGATTTTTTTCATAATTATTTTCACCATTGCCAGCCGAAAAGGTGAATGTGAAATGGCTATGCTTCGTGAGATTTATTTGAAGCGCTTAAACTTAGTTGAACAATCATGTTGCCATATTATATTGTGGGTATACTGGCAAAAAATTTTAACTCTAAAATCCCTGTTTGAATAATCTCTGTTATTTAAAGCTTTTAGCCTGAATAAAATACCCGCCATTGAACTTTTCCTTTTAAAACCACATAGATATGACATTTTAAACTACTTTCTATATTTTGCCAGTTTATAGAACGTTGAAAATGTTATAATATGCATCATTAAGTCAAAATTGCATATTTTCGAGTTAACGTTTTTTGCCAGTACACCCGTGATATTATAGTAATTGGATTTGATGAAGTCTTAGCAATAAGGTAATTTAACTAAATTATAACGCTACAAAAGCACCATTAAAAAATATAAAACACAATAAGGGACATTTTTTTGGCAGTACGTTTTTTTTGCATTTTTGGATTAAGTAGAATCTACTTAGTCGAAAAATGCAAAAAAAACGTACTACAAAAAAAAATGTCCCTTACTGTGTTTTGAGTTTGGACAGCCGTCCTGCCCTTTTGAATAACAATAGTCGATACATGTATTATATTATAAACGACTCATAGTGGAAAGTTAGGCTTTGATGTACAATACTTGGTTTTAAATGTCAATGTTTAACCTTGGCTCTCTATTGCGTTTTATTGAAAGTGTTAATGGATGTGCATTTTGCAGGTAAATGGTAAACCCGGCGCTGGTGGCGGGGCGCGTGGCCGGAGACACGTCATCAGCTGGATGGACGCCCCCGACGACCTCTACTTCCGGGTGACGGACCAAGCCAAGTTTGTATAGTTGTTTGGCTCGCTGTAGCGTACTATTGCGGTCGGAGGCTCTAGTAATGTGCGTTGTGTGTCGCAGGGTCCGGCGGAGGAGTCTCACGGTGGTGGAGCTGCGCCGCGCGGCCCGCAAGCCGTGGCGCACGCTGCCCGGCGCCGCCAGCAAGGCGCCCCTGCAGGTGGTCATCCTGGACTGACCCCCCCCACAGCCCTCGCACCCCCACCCCCACCCCTACACCATGGAGGCCCTGTTGGGCTAGTGTTGTTACGTAGAGTGTTATTGTACATTGGACCAGAGACCTGACTCTGCCGAGGTTAGGATTTTTACTAAGCGAATTATATTTTAAGTTATTCAAGGTTTTTGATATAGTGATTAATTTAGTGTTGGTGACGTTCGGCCGTGCCCGATCCGACGGTGGTGTGTATGTTGCACTTTTTGTGTTTTTCTGTGTCTACGTAAGATGGAACTCGGAACATTTAACCCGATTGTGAAGTATAATTGTCGATCCGGTTTACGTGACCTCTCCGCATCTATCCGCCATTTATTTCCTCCATGGATTGTAAATGTAAATTTTCTCGATAAATTTGATTCAGTGAGCGCAACCTGTATTTTGGTAACACAATCCCCGAACCAAGTCTGTAGATAGCGAAGGCGACGAGAGGTGCGCGTGTGTGCACTAACACTAGGCGGCCAGATGTGAAATGTCTCGGTACATACTGATATGTAATTTTAATTCAAATCGGAGATTCGTTGTAGGATAATTTACATTTTTTTCATAAATAAAGCACAAATTCAGAAAATACAACCTTGTTTTATTTTTGTTTACACTGTTGTCAATGTATTTTTATGTACTTATTATGTTTCAGGAAATCTGTGAATTAATAAATAATTTTGCTCGGTAGGCAGAGAATAAAATGCCACACCACTGTCTTTGCAAATATTCTTCCACATTCATGGATCTCCACCCATGCATACTGATTATTCTGACTCCTGACCTGACCGCTTTCAAGTATTTGATTTCAAGTGTTCCTCAGTCTTCCTCTGCTCCTAATTACGTTCGCCTCATAAATTTATTTTATCGTTTATTCCTCAATTTTTTTTCCACATGTCCAAATCATCCAAACACGCCTTTCTTAATTTTATCGATAATGCTTATCTTAACCTTACATTCTTTCCTTATGTCACCATTGGAACATCTAGCATACATCGTTTTGCCGTAAATTTGTCTGAGAGATAGCATTTTGATTGCCTTATTTGTATTCTGTAATGGTTGCCAGATTCTGTTTAAGGAGCGATCTCAGAATATGAGCTCTAACACATATAAAAAGAGCAAACTCTTTATAATAGGGGGTTGAATTAATTCTCGCCGTTTTTTGTAGTATTTTGAATTGAAAATATTATTTTTTTTAAAAGTAAGAATTTATTCAAAGTATTGCCCTTCTATCTCGACTACTTTGGCCCATCTTTCAGGAAGAAGTCGTATTCCCCTATAAAAGAAAACCTTGTCTTTTGAGGCAATCCAATTTTCAACCCATAACTCGACTTCTCGATAACTTTTGAAAATTTCTCCCGATAATCCATGCTGCATGGACCGAAACAGATGATAATCGGATGGTGCGACGTCAGGGGAGTAGGGCGGGTGTGACAGAACCTCCCAGCCGAAGGAGTTTATCTGTTCTTTTACCACTTTGGCAACATGTGGGCGCGCGTTGTCGTGCAGAATGAGAATCGACTCGTGCCTGGCTGCGTATTCTGGACGTTTTTCTTCAATTGCTGTTTTCAGTTTGATCATTTGCAGCTTGTAAACCTCTGCTGTGACTGTTTGGCCTGCTTTGAGAAGCTCGAAAAAAATTACTCCCTGCTGATCCCACCAAATGCAAAGCATCGTTTTTGAGCCGTGAATGTTGCGTTTTGCAATGCTGGCTTCAGCAGGGAGTGGCTGACCTGGCTGGCAGATGACTTTGGGGTTGTTGAAGAAGATCCACTTCTCATCGCTGGTGATGACGCGATGCAAAAAACCTTTTCTGTGATGCCGTTGCAAGAGTGAATCGCACATGCAATGTCGCCTTTCCATATCTCTCTCCTTCAGAGCATACGGGACCCAGTTTCCCAGCCGATGAACAAGGCCCATAGCCTTAATTTTGAGGCGGTTAAAAGTGCCCGTGGGTGTTCGAGGCAGCGGGGGACAGGAAAACAAAAAAAAACGAAAGGAATCTATTTAAATCACAGAAAAATATTAAATTTTTATAAACGGCTAGAACTAATTCAACCCCCTAATATAATTTATTTTACATGAAAGAATCAATATAATGTAAATTTTAGAGAGAAACAGAACTGATCCCAGAAGATTTTTTTTCAGTCCTGTTATTTGCCTCCGTAGTGTAATGGTCAGCACACTCGGTTGCCGTTCTGGAGGTTCCGAGTTCGATTCCTAGGGGGGGTCCAATAATATGTGATTTTTCCACTGTAATATTTATTCAATATCACCCTGGACTAGTACCTGAAGCGGAGGGCTGATCACCTTTCCTTCATGTGTTAACGATCAAGATAATATCACTGCGTTTATATGCAGCACTGCCCTATGCACCATTGGGGTGCGGATAAGGGTTTGAAGTGAAGAAGTTATTTTTATTCTCTCTAAAGGTAAGTATGATAGAATTGTAAATGGGTTCTGAAACAAGATATTTCTTCTCAAAATGCTGCGGATGGTGAGACGTTATCCAGATAGTGAACGCGATAAATGCAAGGTCAGATTTGCTATGCAAGGTAATGTATTACAACATGCATCTATAAGATAAGTAATGTAAAATGAGGAGAGAGAAAAAAAACTAAAATATAAATTAGGTTATACATTTATTCATATTATTTTTTGACATGTCATCAAAGATGAAGAAGAATATATAATAGAAGTCTGGGCATTTACGGGGCTGATGACCGTCATAGGCTGGTTTAAGTGATCACTTTACACACATGTAACATTCACCAATTCTACCCATTATTGACAACCACACTACTCAAATTCTTGGAAGTTCTATATATATGAACCAATTTAGAAACCTTGTTCTTGAATCACTAGAATTTCACTAGAGACATCTATTGGTGAGATGTAAAGAAGCTTTTCATCAAGCAGAAACTCTTATATTAGTATGTGAGGTCCGAATCCTGGATTATAATCACATACATGAGAAACGCCAGAAAATATAATTTTTATTTTTATTATTTTAGCTTATAATTTGACCAGTTAATTTATTTACAACATTTATTAATTTAATAACATTTTTATGTAAGAAAAGCACTTGTTTATTGAGCACCGACCGCTTTCACCAATTGATAGGCATCTTCTGATGAAATAACCAGCTATTTTGGTTTGGAACGCATATTTTTCTTCTGGAGCTATCTATTAATTTACACAAAAACAACTTGGTTTACTATTAGTGGTAGAAAGCATAACCAGTGCATTGAATTTCTCGGGTGTATTCCACGGCCATTCAAACACTGGTAGCCTTTTTTTTGGGTTACTATTATGTCACTGGCACTTCTCGATCACAATGACGCGTTTATCATCAGTACAAACAATAAATAACATATTGATGAAACTATTAGGTTGAGTCATAAATAACTTTTTTTTCATACATTAAATTTTCAGCAACATTAAAACTAATCAAAAATATTTATTATTTATTTAAAACCATATCCGCTCCCTATGTGGAGCTTACGGAGTCCACAAACTGTCTTCAAGCTTTTCTGTCGGCTGCCAGATCCTTTGCACTCTCCCAAGTCAGATCCACGTCTCGAAGTTCTGACGAATAGTTAGCAGTGGTCGTCCTGGACGGCGCGAACCTAATGCCTTGTAAAAGAGGCAAGCTTGATCAAGGCTCTCGGGTGGCATGCGGAGTACATGGCCAAGCCAACTGAATCGCCTTTTCTTGACAGTTGTGACCAAGATTTGCTGCGTCCTTCACCTTATCTCAAAGTCAAACCACCACACGCCTAAAATTCTTCGCAGACACCTATTTCAAAGGTAAGGTAAGGTGCCAAAATTTGCACAGTTTTGACTGAAAGAACTCAAGTACAGCCTCATTTACCACCTGTTCTGAAGTGAAGCTTTTTCCATTTGAAAAAAATTCTGCAAGGAAATGAAAAGGTTTGTTGGAGCAAGGTCGGGAAAGTATAGTGGGTGGGGCAAAAAAGACCAGCCAAGTTCAATATTTTATTCTTGAGTCACCCTTGCCGTATGTGGTCTTGCATTATCAGCAGCAGAATGACATTTTTGCGGTTAACAAGTTCAGGGTGCTTCGTCTCACGTATCCTCCGGTCACTGTTTCATTCCTATTTAACAACTCGTGAATGATCCCTTGGCGATCCCACCATACACACAACAAAATTTTCTTACCTTGAATGTTTGCTTTAGGATCTGGTAAAGAAGGTTGAACTTAATCCAGCCACTATTTTTTACGGACGATGTTTTCATAAGTGATTCTAATTGCAAAAAGAAGAATGTAATAATGCACCTGTGTTGACTAGATCAGCTAGCCAGGGGATGTTTGCAGATTGTGTGCACTTGATGATTAACTTAGCACTGCGCTCCACTAGGTCCCACCAGCTCGAGTCGGCAATTGCAGAACGGGGAAATAGGAGAAAGGGCGGAGCCATTTTACATTGTTAGAAGATCTGATCATAAAGAAATGCAAACGTCGAAAATAACCCGAGTTTCATTTCATTTGATTAAATTAGGATCATAAAAGGAAATGAGAAAAGTACACTTGTAGAAAATTTAATTTATTCGAGTAAATAGCTATACCTTAATAATTATCAATAAATGTTCAATCATAGATTATGTTCATAGTTGTTATGATAGGAAGACACCAGAAGCTCTGTCGTGTCTGCGAGGGTGGAGGTGGACAGGAGGGATGGCTAGTTCAGTCATATCACAATAAATAAGTAAAAGTAATATTGTCTGACAAAGCTGAGTAGGAAGGAAAGTAAATGGCACATTTTACAGAGAAGCACATGGCCTGCAACGGAGACACATCTATGATATCCAAGTGGGTTACAATGATAAGAAATATTTTACAAATAACGATATGAAGAATATAAACTCAGTCCCGTACCGATAACATTTCTCACATAGGATACGAAGCGAACCTTCAGCGGATCCGCCGACAACTATCAGCTACTAATTAATCTCAACATCTCGGATACCTATCCCGGATATAAAATACTTTAGGAGTAGTCCTTCGATGTCCAAGGCATCTCGCGGGAAGAATGTACATACAGCGTTACCGAGTACCTCCATACCTTAAACATGCCAATACTGTACAATGTATTTCTACAAACTAGCGCCGCAACTTCTCATTCCGCTCCATATATAATGTGCGACTTATCCCTAACAACACTATGTGACTATTTACAAAACATACATACTGAAAGGTGAGCCCGACGTCTCCACTACGAGAACACCGCTCCGTACGGGTATGGCGGGTGCCGATGCATCCGCACATTGAGCAGATTGCTTAAAGCTCCTCCAGTGTTGGATTTATTTACAAACCACAGAAAGATGTCGCCTGATCAAAATTTTATATAAAAATATAAAAGGGATCCGATTTAGACAAAAGAAAGGCGGACCCCGAGTCTAATGTATGGTCCCAAATTTATGTCTAGTGTTAAAATATTTTATACGCTCTTATTGCGTATGCTGTACAATCATATATTATTAGTTTATATTACATTCTGCGTAGGCGTTATTAGTGAGATTGTGAAGAAATGTCCCAATTCGCGACTCCCCAAATTGGCAAGGATTATCAGATTGCGTAGTTATATTACAAATTCGTAAGGAGATCTCTATTAGTGGTAGAAGGCGCTCTTCTATTACAAGTAGACCCGCTTTCTTCTCGTGTACGCTATATTTGTTCAATATACAGGAAATTATTCCACTATACTCTAGACACTCTGCGGTGTATAAATACTCGTAAGAAAATATATATCCGACTGTTTTCTTAATAATTATTCCATTTTGAATAGTTTATAATATCGTCGCAACAGAATTGCGAGCTTAAAAATACGATTACATATAAATTCCCCAATACTTTGCTCATTCGATACAAAAATATTCATTACACATAACATACAATAAGAACTGTTTCCGAAAAAAGGCTTAAAGTAGTTACATTTAATTTATAAAACTGTACAATATATTCATAGTAAAATATCTTCTCTCACACAAATGTATCCTCTCTGAAAGGCACTGCTCCACCAAGAGTTAGTACGTTTGGGAACCTTGTCACTTCATACTTCACTACTGAGGCTCTGAGATCAATTCAACGGAGAAGGAATGTCATTTGGGCTTCATCATTCCCGCATTCGGCAGAAGGATCTTCTACTACTTGTGAGGCTTACGTCTTATAAGGCAGATTACTACTATAGCGTCCATCGTTGGTGTGCAAGGAAAACGACAACATAATTGTGCGCAAACAGTTCGCACTCAAAAACTAAATTAGCTTTTAATTTAAAAAAGTGTAAACTTCATAATATTTTGGAGTTGGCGTATACTCTCAGCCGTTGATAAATTAATTTGAATTATTGATTATTTATCAAGATGTGTTATCGTTTTTCTAGCTCACCTACATGGTTTAGCTATGTAATCACAGTTATCACCGGGATTATATATTATTAGAGAATATTAATTTCTTACAACGATGCAAACTCTTAACACTTTTTAGGCTAGAAATGTTGTACAAAAAATAAATAAATGTAAACAAGCTACTACATCTTCAAATCTTCATAATTTCAGGTGGAACTGTTAAGAGATCGTTAACATTTTTTTAAACAACCTTTTAAATATACTGTGACCTCCACTTTAATGGCCTAGTTATAAGGAATGATATTTATTTAAAGCATAGCATACACAAAAAAACACTTCCTCTTGTTTATTGACAAATAAGTTCTTTTACTCCAAATCGAAAGTGTACAAAGTATTTTTATTTTTACAATTGTAAAAAATATTCCATCACTATTATTGCTTGATTACAGGTTGGCAGTCTTGGTTTGTGTGCCTGCATCACAAACTATATTTGTCAGCGATATTTTTCTTCTAAGTTGTGGTCTTTAACAGGTTAACTGTAGTCAAATGGACAACTAAGCTCAGCAAATTATTCCTGCCTGTCTGAAGCTACTCTGCTGGTTGTATTTCTTTGGAGATGGAATTGGAAATTGTGATATATCTCTTGCAATCAGCTTAGTAATTATTAAGTCTACATCAAGTCTCTCTTCTGGCATTCTTTCGGTGAAGTAAGTCTAGAGTTTTTGATATACTGCGGTAAGGCAACAGTGCAGTTGGGCAGTTTGGACATATTTGAACTTTCTCTACATGTCAAAAGAGGCCTTTTATAAGTCTTGTATGTTTTGAGAAATATCTGGAATAGTATCACAGAATGGTCCATATTTTAAATCCATTGCTATTACTAGGCCAAGGTCTTTTAGCTTCTTTACAGGTTTGAGTTGTATTGTTTTTGGCAAGGCGAAGAAGGGTACATTCTTCAGTGTTCAGCGCGATAAGCTTATTTTTAGTCTATTCACAAATGCGTTCCAGATCCTGGAGTAATAGTCCAGAGTGTAGAAGGGGGATAAAGTCTCTCAGTCCAAATATATAACAGATCTGTGAGAGTAGATCTCTTGATAACAAATCCGTGCTGATCCTTGTTTACAAGCCCCCTCAAGGTAGTATTTTATGAAAATGGGACTATATCAATTATTATTATTATTATATTTTGCTTCGTCTGTAAAAATCCCCTTAATTGTTTGACAATGGCTTTCTCCATGCACTTACAGTACTTGTGAGAGACTAAAAGGTTGATAGTTCATGTGAATCTAGTTTGCTCCTGTCTTGAATTTGGATAAAACGACTTTTCTCCATTCTGATAGCAACTCTTTGGCCTCACCCATATATTGCAAAAGTAACTTTATAGATTAACAGTAGCTGCGCACTTCTTTAGAAAAAAATCAGGACATAATAAATGCACAATGATTACCAATTATTATTAATGCATTATAATAAAATTCCATCAAGGAATTTCGATGAACATTTGCCAAATTATTGTTGATATTTTATCACATAAACATACATTATTAACCTAAAATGTTATCATCGGTTATTAACATTTTAGACTCCTTGGCTGTAATATTGAGGAAGAAGCACCGAGACAAAAACCAGCAAAGCTCATACTTTTTCAAAGGTCAATTTAAATATAATGTTAACAGATATCGCTTCCGTTATTAGTTCCTTAAGAAGGTCAGTCCGCTATAAATACAATGATCCAAAAGGACATTTAATCTTACATTATATAAATGACGTCAAAATATTCAATTGGTTAATTAATCTTAATACATATACACATATGAGAATCAGTTTGTTCAGAAATACAATGTTGTATAAATTTATTAAAAATTTAGAAAAATAGTTGTTTTTAAATCTTAATCAACTACATTAAAATATACATCCAGGTAATAAACACCAAAAATCGGTGATTTCATTTGCAGACTTAAAATAATTATTACCATATTCATTAGAAAGATCTCTTCTGCCAAATAGCGGGATTGTTAATAATCTACAGATAATAAATAGAATTTGCAGGCACTTTTCATAAATATAGAGAGAGCTTCTACACAATCAAATCCTTTTTCTCATTACACCATTATGTATTTAGCTACTATATTACCTTTTCAAAATCAAATAACCAACATTTCAATTTTACTGACTGAAAAAATATTCTGAAAATATATTATTTTTTGACATCTCATCAAAGATGAAGAAGAATATCGAAGTCTGGGCATAGACGGGGCTGACGACCGTCATAGGCTGGTTTAAGTGACCACTTTACACATGTGTAACATTCGCCAATTCTACCCACTATTGACAACCACACTATTCAAATTCTTGGAAGTTCTATATATTTGAACCAATTTAGAAACCTTGTTCTTGAATCACTAGAACTTCACTAGAGACATCTATTGGTGAGATATAATGAAGCTTTTTTATTAAGCAGAAACTCTTATACATATTAGTATGTGAGGTCCGAATCCTGGATTATAATCACACACATGAGAAACGCCAGAAAATACCATTTTCATTTTTATTATTTAAGCTTATAATAATTATCTGAAAATATAGATTCAAAATATTTTACAATATCACCAGAATCTTTATTTTTTAAAGAGAAATATTTGTGTTTTTATTATTTACAAAAATAATTCAATTTCATACTATTTATGTGAGCCTAAGCGGCTCATTTCTAAGCATAGGTATCAAATTGTGGTAGAGTGGGTTCGAACACAGACTCAAGAGCACGTGACACTAACTACGGGACCACAACCCGACACTATTGTTAAAATTATTTTATAAAGTCAGACACTTTATTGATTCGAACAGCAGTTACTTTTAACATGTCATTTTTTTTTCCTTCACTTAATTTTCTTTCTGAACATAGACTCTGAGGCTACCAGATCAGAGACAGCTATTGTTATAAGTCAATGTGACAAATGCAAACAAGAGCGCAAAGTGTAAAACAGAGATTTGATGAAGTTCTCACTCGCACATATCGCTCACTCCTTTCAAGAACGTCATAAATCAAAAATCGTAAATTTTCAGTTGTGCATGTTTTCGGAATGCCCAGAAAATATCCCAGCAAAAGAGGCATATTTTTAACTCAATATTTACCCGCTACAGGGCAGAAAGTGTTGTTTTTGCATTTTGACAAAAAGGTATTGTTTAATTATTTTTTGAAATATACTAAATATTTTTCAAATGGAGAAAGAACCTTCAGGTTTTACTTAAAAAGATCTGTTGCACAGTAAAAAGTTCAATAAGTGGCTTGATATTTATTTTTCATGCATTGAATACTATTTTTAAACTTTGAAAACGTTCTCCTGAAAAATCAAGTTTTTTGATTTATGACGTTCTTGAAAGGAGTGAGCGATATTTGAGATAAATATGAATGAGTGAGAACTCTGATGAGCCTCTTTTTTATATTTCTATAGCTTGAGTTTGCAATTTACGATATTAGGTTATTATCTAAAGGTAAATAAAAAGAGATAAAAGATCAATAAAATAAGTTTTGATTTCCTGCATCTGCGTGTAGAAGTACGAGGCTGTTCGGTCAAGTGACTCAAAATAGAATATAGTAGCTATCACAAAAGGCATAAAGTTCACTGCGGGAGCTTTGCGCATCAATTACAACACTAGACATCTAATATAGTTATATAATGATAATGTCTTTGTGTTTGGTTAAATACTTTATCAGTCTAATTCTCAAAGTGTGGATATTTGGAACAAGGTCGGTCAGTTACTGTGTCTAGAGTTCACTCCGCAGGTGATGCCAGCCTTATTCTGGCAGCTGGAGGATGGAGGATGGAGGCTGGCGGCTGGCGGCTTGGCCACATTGCACTTAGTGTTTGGACAAATTTAATGGCAAATCTAAAAAATAAAGAAATATTAGTATAACAATCAATTATAGCAACTTTGAATATAATATAATATGAACGAGTAGGAAGATAGGTAGGTAGGTACCTGAAGAAGTGTCCTCCTTGGGAGTGTGTTCGAGCAGCGGGTGCGGGAGCAGCGCCCACTGCGCGGGGGTGGCGTAGGTGGCGGGGTAGTGCGACCAGAGCGGCGGCACGCGCGCGGGGTAGCCCAGGTAGGGGCCCGGCAGGTAGGGCCCTGCGTAGCCCGCCAGCCCGTAGCCCTCGCCGTAGTAGTAGTCGGGCGGGTAGGGCGCGCGCGCGGGCGGCGAGCAGCGCGCCCAGCGCCGGTAGTGCTCGGGGCTCGGGCTCGGGTCGGGCGAGTGCGCGCTGGCCGGCGAGTAGGCGGCCAGGCGCGGCGAGGGCGCGCCGCCCGGCGAGCGCTGCGCGGGCGCCGGCCGCCGCCCGCTCTCCGCGCCCTCCTCCGGCATGCTGAGCAGCGAGTGGATGCTGTAACTGCTCACGGGCTTGGAGGCCGGCGGTGCGCGCGCGCTTCCGTTGTACAGCCGAGCGGGGTCAGGCGCGCACGACGGCCCTGGCAGGGGGGGCTGCGCAGGCGGGGTGTGCCGCGCGCGACTCTTCTTGTTGGCCGGATCTTCCAAACTGACGCGCTCCATTTCGCGCAATATTCTTTTTCTAGGAGATACATTTAAATGATCTTGCTTGGAATTCAGAGCGGTGATTTTGGCATTCATCGGAGTGAACTGAGGCGGGAGTTTTTCTTTGAGGGAATCTATAATCTTACTCATCGCCCGCCGCTCCGCACGCTTTCTCGTCTTTTTGTATACCCTCAGAGGAGCAGGGTCCGGTGCGGCGTCGCCTTTGTTCCGCAGGAACTTAAATTTACCCTGCGCAGTGGGCTTGTCCGCGGGGGGCCTCTCCCCGTTGGGGGGCGCAGAGGGCGTAGCGGGGGCGGACGGCACTGTCGCGGGGTCGAGCGGGCGCCGGCGCTTGCGTCTCGCGGCGGGACAGCGCAGCAGGCGGGCGGGCAGGCAGGAGGGCCGCACATACAACAGGCATAGCTCGCGAGACAGTCCCCGCCGTGGACTCGCCTGCTTCCAGCAGTGGTCGCGCTGCCACGGAGACGACTGCACCGAACTGTTGTCATCTGACACTGTTAACCGACAAAATATTATTAAATGCAATTAATTTTTAAATCAATACTCATACACATAAATTGGATCGCCCATCATTTAATGATATAAAACAAGATTGCTCTGTGAAACTACTAGTGAATATCAAAGCAACGAAATCGTAAGAAATTTCAGGAAATCACAATACTGGGTGGAATTCCAGGAAATACTAATACTAGGTCCAATTTCAGGGAGCATCAATACTAAATAAAATGTCAGGGAATACTAATACTGGGTGCAATTTCAGGAGATACCAATACTGGGTGCAATTTCAGTGAATACCAATACTGGGTTCAATTCCAAGGAATACCAATACTGGGTGCAATTTCAAAGAATATCAATACTGGGTCCAATTTCAGAAATACCAATACTGGGTGCAATATCAGGGAATAGCAATACTGGGTTGAATCTCAATATTACTGCGCAATACTGAAATAGCATAAAGCGCGGTCTGATTGTATTTTTTTAATGTAAAAGCTCTCTAGGCGTATATATATATATATATATATATATATTAAAATAAAAAGTTTTTGTTAATAAGAAAAATAAATAAAAAGTATGGAAAAATTAAGAGTCAAGATTGATTTTGAGGATAATTGATTATTAACATGAGAGAATGAAAATTGCTTGTGTATAATTATATCTAGAAAATATAAATATAATATGATCAAAGGTAAAATATAAAAACCATACCAGAAAATCACACATATCCGAAACATACAAGTGTAAAATTATTTTCAATTAATGTTTTACTTAGTAAATACCACTTTTTCTTAAAATCTACTTAAAATAAAAATACTTTTTCTTAAAATCCGAAACAATAAATAAAAATCTACTGTGACACGTGTTTCGAAGCATTCCGCATCATTTTCAAACACCATACATGATACGGAATGCATCGAAACACGTGTCACAGTGGATTTTAAGATATAGTGGTATTTACTGAGTAAGACATTATTTTAAAATGGATACATTTTACAAAAAAGTGACTGCCGAATCAATTAATGAAATTGTAAAATTATTATAATATAAAAAATGTTTTTATATTTGCATCTACAGGGTCATTCATTTTTCGGTTTCGAAAGAAAAGCTAAATAAAACACACAGCGATACATTTTTTATGAAAATTTTATTTCATTATAAAGTTTGGAGTTCCATTTAGTGTGAAAAACAATATCATTTAAATGGCACCTCGAAAAGATTTGATGCATGCGATTCTTTTGAGGTCATTTTTAACCACTTTTTCGCACATTTCGGGGGGTTTCTCGGCCATAACTTGAGTAATGTTGGTTTTAAATGCGTCTAGAGCTCGGAGATTATTCTCATAAACATGGCCCTTTGCATAGCCTCACAGAAAAAATTCTAACGGAGTCAAATCGCATGATCTTGGTGGCCAATTGACGTCGCCAAAATGTGAAATTAGGCGACCATTAAACTTTTCACGCAATAAAGCCATAATTGGTCGTGTTGTGTAGCTTGTTGCTCCATTTTGTTGGAACCACATATCGTCCAAGTCATGATCTTCAATCACCAACCAAAAAAATCGGTTATCATTCGACCATATCGCTCAGAATTGACTGTAACCGTCTGCCCATTGGCATTTTTGAAAAAATATGGGCCAATGACACCTTTCGACCATAGAGCACACCAAACTTCAGTAACGACATAACGACAACCTTACAACATTAG
Organism: Brachycentrus maculatus; assembly: GCF_059751285.1. NCBI lineage: Eukaryota > Metazoa > Arthropoda > Insecta > Trichoptera > Brachycentridae > Brachycentrus > Brachycentrus maculatus. Next base: position 657,071 of record NW_028280939.1, read on the forward strand.
TAACCCTGCCACTCTCTTAAAAAATCTTCACAGTTTTACCGATTATTTGCGTAGTTGGTCGATTATGATGACCATAATCAGCGCGTATAATGCGCAAAGAGTGGCTACGTTTAAATCACCACTTTTATAGTAAGTTTTAATAATTTCAACTCGTTGTTTATTTGTTGAACGATGCATTATCGTAAATGGCAAACATTAAACTAATATTATGACACTTCAGATGATAGTTGGGTTTGACAGGCGTCAAATGCCAGCGTTTTCATCTTGAAATCACGAAATGAATAACCCTGAACTATCATTTGTATGCTGTACCCAGATATATCGTAGTCGTACAGGAGAAAGTGACTATCTACCAAAACGTAAAATGTTCAGGAGGGCCATTTATTAGGGGGTTGAATTAATTCTCGCCGTTTTTTGTAGTATTTTAAATTGAAAATATTTTTTTTTTTAAAGTAAAGTTTTATTCAAAATATTGCCCTTCTTTTTCAATTACTTTTGCCCATCTTTCAGGTAAAATCCTAATGCTTCTGTAAAAAAAAACCTTTTCTTTTGAAGCAATCCAATTTGTTACCCATAATTGAACTTCATGGTAACTACGGAAGAGTTCGCCAGATAGACCATGCTGCATAGACCGAAAAAGATGGTAATCTGATATGGCGATGACAGGGGAGTAGGGCGGGTGGGGTAAAACTTCCCAACCAAAAGAATTACGCTGGTCTTTAACCACTTTAGCCACATGGGGCCTTGCGTTGGCGTGCTGAATAAGAATCGATTCTTGTCTGCCTGCATATTCTGGTCGTTTTTCTTCAATTGCTGCCTTTAACTTGATTAGTTGTTTCTTGTAGCGCTCTGCTGTAACTGTTTCACCTGCTTTGAGAAGCTCAAAGAAAATGACACCTTGTTGATCCCACCAAATGCAGAGCATTGCTTTTGACCCATGAATATTGCGTTTTGGTGTGCTTGCGTTGGCAGGAAGACTCTGGCCTGGTAGGCAAATCACTTTGCGCCTCTTGGGATTGTCAAAGAAGATCCACTTCTCATCACTAGTGATGACACGGCGCAAGAAGCCTTTTTTGTGCTGGCGGTCCAAAAGCGTTTGACACATGCATAGTCGTCTTTCCATATCTCGCTCTTTAAGAGCATAAGGAACCCAGTTTCCTTGTTTGTGAACAAGGCCAATAGCCTTAATTCTCTTTGAAATTGTTGACTCGTCTACAGACAAAGATGCAGCAAGCTGGGCCAACGTTTGGCAAGGATCTTCCTCTACCAATTCCATCAATTTAATGTCGTCAAACTTTTTTGGCTGGCCAGTTCGTGGCTTGTCGTCTGTAGAAAAATTACCGTTTGAAAATGCTTGAAACCACTCCTGACATGTTCTAGCAGACAAGGCGTGTTCCCCATAAGCCTCCACAAGCATTAGATGAGCAGCAGCAGCAGTTTTCTTGAGGTGGAAACAGAAAAGCAAGGGTTCCCGCAAGTTTTGTTTTGATGGTACCAAGTTTGACATGTTGCAAGTCGAAAATCTCGCCGTTTTGAAGGATTTGAGCGGTTGAAAGTGCCACGTGGAGCTTGCGCAGAACGGGTAACAATAAAACAAAAAAAACAGCAGTAAAAAATATTAAGATTACAATTATTTCTTAATTTTTTTAGAACGGCGAGAATTAATTCAACCCCCTATTAAGTCACTATTGCTTGGCAAGAAAATAAACACCAATGTAGTTAGTCATTTTTAACTAGTCAATACATTATACTTCCAAGTTTAAAATCCTTTGGGATTTTTTCAGGGCAATATTAAGCTAGTAAGATATCACATAGTCAATGATCACGTTTTTGTAAAACAATGCACTTGGTCACTTTCTCCTGTATGACTACGATATATCGGACTCTTTCTTCTTTTTATCTGTACCGAATAATGCATAGAACACAGTAAGTATTGTGTTGATGCAGTTTTCACTAAGAATTAATTAGTAATAAGAAGTAATTATCAGTCTCACAATTCAAGTACCAATCCAATGAATGAATAATATTGAATATTAATAATTACGGTCAAACTCGGTTATTACCAGCATGGATATAGCGAAATCTCGGATATAACGAGGAAACATTTGTTGACATTTTAGTTTGTGATTTTCTTCATACATTTATTCACGGCTGTAATGAGCTACCTCTCGGGTATATCAAGCAAAAATATTGTAAAAAATTTCTTAAAACTGTTAATGTGTTGATTTTTTAAAAACACAATTTTCAACCCTAAGCAATAAAATAATAATAAATTGCGACCTGGCAGATAACTACAAGGATGCTGCCAGATCGGATTACGTTTTTGACAATAGTTAGGATACTAAGTACCTAATTAGTGTTTTTGGCGACAACATTGAAAAAGTATCCGCACATATGGTTGAAATTGCTTGTAAAACTTCCAAGGTTTGAAGTTACTAGATATTTATCGGCCCCAGCGGCTCAGCACTTCATTATTATAAACAACTTATTTTTTAGTTTATAGATGTCATACTTGTTTCGGGAATTTTTACGATAGTTTCCATATTTAGTATGTTCTACACTTACTATGGACAATGCATGGTAAACGTTACAAGGTGGGGAATGTCAGATCAATTCAAGAGCAGGTCAGTTAATAACAAACCCTCGAATTATAAACATGTCTTCTAATAAGGGAAAGTATCTCTCAAATACTGAAAAAGTGAAAATTATTTGTGAAATAGAATGTGGCGCGAAAAATGTTGAGGTGTGAAAAAAGTTTTCATCATCCACAGTGTCAACATTGTATTTTTATCTGCATTTGAAAAGAACATCACGAGCCTGAAAAAAACTGTGATCGTACAATTTTCATGAAACTTTGGTACAATGGTTTGTACCCAAAGAAGCGCAGGATTTTCCAGATTTTATAGGAAAAGTGGATTGACATAAAAATATGATACGTGGTAATGTATGGATTGTGTGAATTTTGTTTGAATTGCGACTTATTGTGTTATGTGATCGTTCCAGATACTTCATATCTTCATGCGATGGGTATGTTTTAAAAAAAAATACATATCGTCGGATATAACGAGTATCGGTTATAATGAGCAAATTCAGTCAATCCCATCTTCCTCATTATAACCGAGTTCAACCATATATTGAACTAAACCTTAGATCTCATATGTAGTAACTGAGTATTGTTGCAAATTAGTCTATATGGTTTCAATGATTTGGGGGCCATATGGTGGAGAAATTTAAAAATTCAGTAAATGAGAGTACCTATAGCTCTTCCTCCCAACCTACAATAGCTTACAGACTAAAAGGAAATTGTATTTGATAATGCCTTTTTTGTTGTTGATTGCTCATTTCTGCACAGAATGATCAATAATCCTTAAATTACGTATTGATTTACATGTTTCTGAAAAGTATCTAACACCGCATCAGCATAGATTGTTCTTCCTTCTAATATATAGGACCAACCTGCTAATGATTATGCCTGTAAGAAGAGCTACCTCTATGCCCAACAATATCGCTTTCCACATTATCTATTCCATGTCCAAAGGGGTTATCGGAACCGGGGTTTCTATGTTTCCTTTTTACCGCAATAATTGCATTTGTTTACTACCAAGTTTGACTGTGTGGTTGGACACGGAGACGGGGGCACGGAGAGAGAGCGAGAGCTTACCGCTGAGGGACGTGGCCCTCTCCTGGCGGGCAGACAGGGTGGAGTGCGTGGAGGGGGTGGAGGGCGTGGCGGGGGCGGGCGGGGGCCCCGAGGGGGTGGGGGGCCAGAAGGTCTTGCGCGGCACGGACACCCATCCCACGCGCTCGCCCTCGCGGGACTGCTCCAGCTCCAGGAGCAGCTTGCCATCTGCAACACGGACACATCGTTAGGGCGCGCGCCGACACGGCGCGCGAGCTTATCAGAGCGGAACTACTTTCTACTCGTCGCAGCACCAGCGCGAGTGAGAGTAACGCGCGGCGGAGAAAGGCGGGAAGAGAGTTACCTTTGAAGAACTTGAGCCTTCCGCCCGCGGAGGCCGCGGAGCCCGGTGGTGCGGAACTGTGTACGGAATTACTCTCCGAAACTCCCTTGCTACTGCTGTTGCCATTCATGCCATGTCTTCTGTCCACTTCCTCTGTCATTTTTGTACATGTTGTCAGAGTTGTGTTGTTTCTTTCCTGTATATGCATTTCATCTCTGACAAACCTGGGTCCGTCAGCATGTTGCGCTTTTAAAACTGTCACAATTTTTCATTTTGGGGTCGCCGTTTCGAAACTGTTATGCTTTGACGAACGGCCGAAACTCGCGATATAAACTCGTACAAAACTTGAGAAATTTCATTCTACGTTTACCACCTGCGAAAAACAGCTAGACTTTACGCGGAATCGAGCATATTTGGAGTATTCTTCGGAACTGATCTGGATAATATATAAATTTAGCGATCAAATGTCTTCTATTCTACACATTTTATCCCACCCACAACACCGACGATTGAGAAATTCCGACGCCGGATCCTTCGATACAAATCGCAAATCGTACCCACGACACAACTCGACATTTACTTGTTCGTTTTCCACTAGTTCATTCACACCCAGCATCCATTTTGGTTCGTTCAAATGGGTTCGTTCTTTTTTCGAGTTTCATTTCTTCATGCGGTGATTGGTTGATATTTTGTAACTTGGCAACATCGACACCGGCGCTCGCGCACGCGCACGCGCATTCTTCGAGTTGCCAAAATACGTGTTGTGGCTAGTGATGCAAATATACGGCAGGCGGCCATCTCAGTTTGCTTTTGAGTCTTGTTCGTATAGTTGTTGTGTTTATTTCTACCTCAGAGGACTGTCAACAATCAAATAAAATGTCAGAAGTATCGTTCAAAAGGACTCTGGCAACGGAGGATCTATCAAATGTGGAATTTGATACCAGTGAAGATGTTGAAGTTATTCCCACCTTCGATACCATGGGACTTCGAGAAGAGCTTCTACGCGGGATATACGCTTATGGTTTGTTTCTCTCGTAATACTTTCTCTTCTATAACACTTCTTACTGTCTTTATAAACGTAATACCCTTATGCTTTTAATATTACCCGCGTTGCCCGTCGTGGACTATAATTATTTTATAGGTTATGTTTGTAATAACTATTTTGTTTTCTTTTAGGTTTTGAAAAACCGTCAGCTATCCAACAGAGAAGTATACAACCTATCGTGAAGGGCAGAGACGTTATCGCCCAAGCACAATCTGGTACCGGTAAAACGGCAACATTCTCAATATCCATACTTCAATCTCTGGATACGACAGTTCGCGAAACGCAAGTTCTGTGCTTGTCCCCCACGAGAGAGCTGGCCACGCAGATCCAGAAAGTGATTCTCGCGCTGGGGGACTTCATGAACGTGCAGTGTCACGCGTGCATTGGCGGAACAAACTTAGGAGAGGACATCCGGAAACTGGATTACGGACAGCATGTAGTGTCGGGAACTCCTGGAAGAGTGTTCGGTGAGCTGAACTTTTTTTAGAAAAACATTTGTGTTTTTATTATTTACAAAAATACTTCAATGTCATACTATTTCTCATGTGGCTCATTATTAGAAATAGGTATCAAATTGTGGTAGAGTGGATTCGAACCGAGAAACTCTGACTCAAGAGTCCGCGACACTAACCACGGGACCACGACCCGAAAATTTATTGTATTCTTTGACTGGTTACAATACTCCAAGGGATACTGATGTTTTTTTTAATCTTGTTAGTGTGTGACGTGAAGTACGAAGTACTAGGACGCATTATGTATTCCTCCGGGGCTAAATAAAACACCGTTTGATGTCGAACGGCATTAAAAAATTACTTAACATCCATCTTTAGGAAAAACCTATGGGAAAATCCTTTATATAAAAATGTTTTAGATTCCTTTTTCTTACTTCCACCAAATAATCCTGTTTGCTTTGAAACCTGTACAAAGTTGTTTTACAAGTTTTTAAATGGAGAATAACAAAATTAGTAATTAGAATATTAATTACATGTACTTCACCGTTTTTGTTTTATTGTGTGTTTTGTTTTTTTTTTAACTTTTAAATTGCTCGCCAAGAAAGTTAAAATTTGTACTTATAGTTGTAGTTTTCCTTTGTAGGCAGTTATTCAAATTAGCTTTTATGAACTGCTTGGCTGAATAGCAAACTTTAGTTGACATATATATATGTTTCAAATTAGTATACACTAGGACCTCACTTTGCATCGTAGATACGTTCCAAAAGATTCCCCGAAATTTAAATTTACAAAACGGGAAATTATCTTTTAGAAAATTTAAAAATGATTCTCTGATTAAATAATAATAAAAAAAACAACGCGAAGCGAGGTCTGAGTGAATTATTACACGCACTCTCATTGAAAGTTGATTCCAGATATGATCCGGCGCAGAGTACTGCGCACCCGCTCCATCAAGATGCTGGTCCTGGACGAGGCTGACGAGATGCTGAACAAGGGCTTCAAGGAGCAGATCTACGACGTGTACCGCTACCTGCCGCCCGCCACGCAAGTGGTGCTCATATCCGCCACGCTGCCCCACGAGATACTCGAGATGACTTCCAAGTTCATGACAGACCCCATCCGAATTTTGGTCAAGCGGTGAGTTCCCGTTAATGGATATTAGTGTGATTTTTGTTTAGAAAAATAGGTAACGAAACGAGGATAGCAATACTAAGATTCACATCATTTGTCTCACCTTTTTTTCTTAAAAATATTAGCATTGGCATTGGAATGATTGAATTTGAAATTGGAAAATGAACTTTGAAAGAAACAATGCCTACTCTTCACTTAAATTTTTATTTGTTCTTTCAAGTGCGTATGTAGAAAGTATATCAAATCTTGAATAATGTTTTATGACAGCATGATGATGCAGTAGTCTTTTGTTTTAACAAAGTAATCTCATCTCTTGACCTTCTCTAATTAACTTTTCCGGGAGTATGGATGTAAATGAACGTCGGTGCAAATTTTCCTCAAAGGAGTATTGACGTTAATGAATGTCAAAGTCCGTCTGTCGGTTGGTATGATGTTGCTTGTATAGCAATGTCATGTGTATATTTGTATGTAATATTGTCATAAAATAAAACCTAGAGATGGTGAGTTTTATTTTATTTTTTTTATTATTTTACGTAATTTCTATCTTAATAATATGTACATGGATTTTATGAGAAAAAAAAATTAATGTAAAAAGAACCCACTCCCCAGAGAAGTCGCACATCAATTATTGTACTCCCGGAGAGGTTATGTTAAAATAAATCTAATTATGTACCTAGATTTAGGTGAGGGAATTTTCCCTACGATTTTAGATTTTATTGGTCTAAGATAAGTTTTCTACGTGATTTGGAAGTGAATATGACCCTCTTTGTCGTTTTGCAGTGATGAGCTGACGCTGGAGGGCATCAAGCAGTTCTTTGTGGCGGTGGAGCGCGAGGAATGGAAGTTCGACACGCTGTGCGACCTGTACGACACGCTCACCATCACGCAGGCCGTCATCTTCTGCAACACCAAACGCAAGGTGGACTGGCTCACAGAAAAGATGCGAGAGGCCAACTTCACGGTGAGCTCCATGCACGGCGACATGCCACAGAAAGAGAGGGATAACATCATGAAGGAATTCCGCTCCGGACAGAGGTAAAGAAAACATATTGGCTTTTTTGTGGTTTCATTGATTTCATTTCATTTTACAGATGCTAAGCCATAGTTGGGTGCACACCCAACTTTGAAACTGGCATCAAGGGTTTGATTGCCTCCATTTGCAAAATGAATTCAAGAAATATTTATCTTTAATTGCTAGAAGCTTGATTTTTGAGCTAATGATTTTTTTCATTAATTGATTCGGCAGTCACTTCGTTGTAAAATATATCTATTTTTAATTAATGTTTTACTTAGTAAATACCACTATTTCTTAAAATCTACTGTGACATGTGTTTCGATGCATTCCGCATCATTTTCAAACACAATTAAAATTAAAAATAAAATTAATAAATAAAAATAAGAAACAGCTACTACCCCCTCTTCAATATTCAACGTCCCAAGGACCCAACTCTAAAATTTGGAATTAGCTTCACATACGGTGTTTGAAAATGATGCGGAATGCATCGAAACACGTGTCACAGTAGATTTTAAGAAATAGTGGCGTTTACTATGTAAAACATTAATTAAAAATAATGATTTTTATTGCAATATTCACCTTCTCCATCTTTACTACCAGCAAGCAATCCTCTAAAATGGAAGCTATTCCTATTAGAGTAAAAATGATAAAAGCGCTTAGTGCTTAGTTTATCATTTTTACATAATCATATTTGTATCTTTCACACTGCTGGTGGAAGATGTTTCCACAGTCAGTCAAACGAGTCACATATCTGGCTTCTTTATTTTCAGTCGTGTTCTTATCACCACGGATGTTTGGGCGAGAGGTATCGACGTGCAGCAAGTGTCCCTGGTCATCAACTACGATCTCCCCAACAACCGAGAGTTGTACATCCACAGGATCGGGCGATCCGGCCGCTTCGGCAGGAAGGGTGTCGCCATCAACTTTGTCAAATCCGACGACATCAGAATCCTCAGGGACATTGAACAGTATTACTCCACGCAGATCGACGAGATGCCCATGAATGTGGCGGATCTTATTTAAATATAATATACTATAATTTAAGAATGGCTGTTTGAATGTTAGAAGTATGAGTTTTGTATCTATTAATATTAAGCTGCTAATATTACCAAAATCTTTTAAGTTTTGCTATCACAGATTTTGGTGTGGTGGAAACAAAATTAAATAATTCTGTGGTCAACAATTAGAAGCAATATTTATTGCAATTAGAATTTGAACAATTAACTTTCACTAAAATGTATTCTATTAATGGTATATATATTTTTTTCACAAACAGGAAAAATTATATAGCAGAAATAAAAAAAATAAAATTAAATTACAATATTGTGAAAGGCTGCACAGCAATCGAATCTTTCTAAAATTATTGTTTAAATAAAACAGTTTAAATTTATGTATGTACATACAGTTTATTGCATTTCTTTTTTCAAATAAAATAAAAAATATCACAATCTACTTTTTTTTTCCTTTTTACTGCTTCCTTATTGTTATAATGTATGCAATTCATATAACAATAATTATTTATTACACATATTATGTATAATCATATTTTTTACCCTTATCTGCATTCAATGGTGCTTAGGGCACTGCATTATATAAACACAGTGTTATCTTGATCGTTAACACATGAAGGAAAGGTCATCAGCCCTCCGCTTCATGTAGCAGTCCAGGGTAATATTGAATAAATATTAAAGAGTGAAATATCACTTATTTATTTGACCCCCTCCTGGGAATCGAACCCTGGACGTCCAGTACGGTAGTCGTGCGTTCTGACCATTACACTACGTAGGCGGACATCATACGTATTAAAACAGTATCCCACTTCCAACAGCTAATGCTTTGCTTAACTTAACTGAAGTTTTACATTCTGTCTTAATATAAAACTACAGTAAAATCTCATTCAAATTCATTTGAACAATCATAATTTTAAAATGTTTTCAATTATAGTCCCTCTGATCTTTGATGCAAAACTTTTTGATAATTTACATTATCATTCTAAACTCGGGAGAGGAATGTCAAGTAAAAGAAACAATCATTGAAACTGCAGTGTGTGGTGGCCATAGATATTGTATATACATATTGATAATTGTCAAGTGAGGTGCTACAGTAGCCTTGAGTTACTTTAAAATTTGAATTCCTTATATTTCTTTGCTTGTTTGGAGTCTGTAGTTTGTTGCCTCTTGCGTTTGCTCTGAAAAAAAAAGAGAATATTGTTTTAAAAATACAAGTACTGAACTAAAAAGTTATCGACTAAAAATCCAAAGTTCCTACTCAATGCTGACAGTAATTATTAACGAGACCTGGCTACAACACTCTTGAAGGGTGAAAAGGTATAAAAAGAAGGAAGATGAATCAGTAGCGACTTATAAGAGGCTCTTCTATAACACCACTGAATTAATGTCATAATTACTTCATTATTATACTTCCATTTTTTTTAAAGATATGAATGAGGAAGTCTTTGAGTCACAAAGGTCTCTGTAGTTGATTTTTAACACATTTCAAACGGGTATTTTTTACGCCTGCGGATCACAGGCAATAGGATTTGAAAATTAAGTATATATAGTTAAGACCTTAACAAAGAGATTGGTATATGTATAATACATATTCATATAAAAACATTGGATAATTCCTTCTTTCCCGTCTTTAAAATGAGGCCAGCGCAGAAGGTAAAAATACCATTCCCGTCCTTAAGCATCAATCGACCAAACGGTTAGAAATACCTTTCCCGTCCGAAGTGTGTTAAGAATGATTAATCAGCTATTTTCATATCGTGGGTATAGTGGCAAAAAACGTTAACTCTAAAATCCCTGTTTTAATAATCCCTGTTATTTAAAACTTTTAGCCTTAATAAAATACCAGCTATTAAACTTAAAGTTGAATTTACTTTTAAAACCACATTAATATGACGTTTTAAACTGCTTAATGTATTTTTCCAGTTTGTAGAATGTTAAAAACATTATAATTTGCATCATTAACACACTATCTGTGGGCGGATTCGCGCTCATAATAGAGATAAACATCTCTGAAAAGAAGTGATAACATTTAACCACACAGTATACATCGATATAAGATCAAAAGATGCCGCAAAAGTCATGCGTAAAAATAACTTACTTAAAATTACCCTTCCCAGAGATAGTGTGTTAAGTCAAATTGGCATATTTTCGAGATAAAGTTTTTTGTCAGTACACCCACGATATACAAGTACAAAGTTGCGTAAGTTAGAAAGTGCAGTCGGTGTTCAGTACCTTTTGCCTGGCGACGTGCTCAGCCAGCATGTCGGAGAGGTCCTCCTTGGCGGGTTGGTGCTGCTGCGCGCGGAGCTGCTGCTCGTAGCGCGCTGCCATGGCCTCCGCATCCAGCTCCAGCTCCGAGGGGTCCAGAGCCAGCTCCACTGCCCCGCCGCGCTCTGCCACCGCGGCGACTCCCGCCTGCCCTCTTCTGGCCGCCGCTAATAGTGCAAGTGACATGTTAATACGTGAGCAAAATCCCATGTGGATAAATGAGAGCATTGGAAGCAAATATTATATGTACAGTGAAACCTCTATCTATCGTTCCTCGAATAATCGTTTTGCCGGATGTGTCGTTTTATTTCGTTTCTCTATCACCATTTACCGCATTTATCGTTCGAATTAAGCTGCATACTTGATACATTTGGTCTGTTTTTTTTACATTCTTTTCAATTTTCTTACATTCATTGGCAACGTGTGGGATAGAAACTATCGAAAACTTGTAACCGATAGCAGGAAAGGTCGATATTGATGAAAAGGAGCCGCTGCCTGTACCTGCATTTCCAGAAGCGTGCACACTCTTTGAAAGAAAACTTTCTACAACGCACATTCAATAACCGATGCTGAAAAAATACTGTTTGCAAAGCCGAAAATATACTATTGACTTACGAAAATAAAATAGTTAAAAAACAAATTTTGATCAATAAACTTTAGTATTTTTTAAAATTCTATTCAGGTTTGTATTTTTTTTTAAATAAATATATTTGCATCTGAAACCTGTATTCTTAATAGAATTTTAGCCTACGAATGGTTATACAGATTGGGAGGCCGATATCTTTACTCGGTCGTATCTACTTGCGTATTGACCTCTTAATACCGCATTCAATGTTTTCCCGCATTCATAGTTTATTGTAATAGGTCCCTTTAAAAACGATAGATAGAGGTTTCACTGTATTTCTTTTTAATTAAAAGAATAAACTGCAAAGCCCCTACTGAGGCTTATCTGCAGGTAGGATAGTAAGGATAGGGAAGGTAAATGTACATCATAAACACCCGGACCAATTGAAAATAAATCCTGCTTGAATTCATTTTGCAATTGGCGGGAATCGAACCCGCGATGCCAACTTCGCAGTCTAGCGTCTACTCAACTACGCCACGGCGCCTGTCAAATGTAGTTTGGTCTGTATAGCACTTGGTTCCAACCTCCTTTTCATCCTGATCCTTATGATTAAGTATGGCAAATGCTGAGATGTTCCTACGTACTTCCAATTATATTTCCTTCTCTGGAATACTTCTGTGTCCGGTTTTGTATTTGGAGTCTTGTTGCTAAAGCTTTACCTTTTTTCAGTTTGCCATTGCAACCATTCAGGTTTTTTTTTGACATCTTAACAAAGATGAAGAAGGATATGGAAGAGTCTGGACATTTACAGGTCCAGTATCACTTTACATATGTGTAACATTCACCAATACTACCCATGATCACACTATTCAAATTCTTGGAAATTCTACATATTTTGATTTAACTCGAAACAGTCCCTCAATTCAATAGACTTCACTAGTGACATCTATGTTGTAAATAAATAATTTATCATACACATATAAGCTACTGTTGCGCTTTTGGTTAGCGCACATTTACAACTACAAGGCCAGTACACAGAAGCATCCAAATACAGACGCACATTCGGATATTATCTTTAAACAATTGCTATTAGGTATTCAATGAGTGTGTGGCGGTCATTTATCGTGTGTGGGGGGATGGTGCTAGCCTCTAATATCTAAAATATCCTTAGTAATCATCTACTTTAAGATGATTTTTGTGGATTTTTACCACAGTTAGAATATTGTCCAAGACTAGGAAAGGTAACATCCTCAATTCGCATATTTCTCATATGTAATTTAGAAAAACACCACACATATTATGTAATTTATTTTAACAATTTTTTTGTTGTAACTCTTCTCATTGACAAAATTTTTAATGTGGGAATCAACTATTCGGATTAATAATTTTGCAGTCAGGTATTTCATTACATTACAACTAGACCGGTGTTTTTTCTACGGCTAGTCTTTTATGGACATTAATGAAACCATAACAAAAACATAAGATTTACCAATAACTGTGGGTGGTTGAGCTCCGCCCGCTCCCGTCATGTCGTACACGTGTGTGGAGGCCATCATGCCCGCCGTCACACCCCTCTTCTCGGCCAACACTTGGTACAGCACCGGTGTCTCTCCACTAAAGGAAAAATATATCAAAATAAATATACACATATGAGCAAAATGCCTTTCCCTGATCATTTTCATACCTCCAACTTGTCATCGCCAATACTCAAACACCTTTTTTTTTATTTGACAAATCTTTATTTTAATGTAAAAAAAAGCTTAAAGCTTTGTGTGGCTTGTTTTAGATTGAAATGTAATTTTTTTTAAATGCTAATGATACAAGATTGATATTTTAAAAAGCAGAAAGTTTGCTCTTCCAACTTTTCATTTCGTTTACAGGTATTCAAAACATTCTTCATCTTCTTCAAACCCTTATCCGCACCTTAATGATGCATAGGACACTGCGTCATATAAACGCAGTGTTATCTTGATCGTCAACATATAAAGGAAAGGTGATCAGCTCTCCGCTTCAGGTACCAGTCCAGGATAATATTGAAATAATATTAGATTGAAAAAATCACTTATATTTATTTGAACACCCCCTGGGAATCGAACCCGGGACCTTCAGAACGGTAGTCGAGCGTGCTGACCATCACACTATAGAGACGGAGACAGATTCAAAACATAGCGATTGCTAAAAAAAGATATTGGTAATAGAATTCATACATTGCAGTGTAACTACTTATTTTATCTTACCCCTCAATGTCATTTTCAATCTTCTTCTTCCTCAACTCGATGGTCTCCGGAGTCTCCAGTCCCTGGGAAACGGAGGACATTCCCGAAGGAGTGGCGAGTCCTTCTCCCGGCGTCACCAGTCCGCTGACCAGGCCTTCGTTATTCTCCGGCCCACCTTCCTCACCTTCAGATTCTGTTCATTCATATAAAAAATTATTTTAAATCTGCGTGAAAGATTGCGGATTAAAAAAAAATAATAATATTGATTTAAAAAAATTCTAAATAAATTTTTTTTTCACACACTCGACCACAAGTCGAACAGCAGCAGCCAAATACATCGCCCAAAACTCTAATATGCATAAATTAGATTTTTGTATTGACACTGTATTAAGTTGATATATCCAACCACAGCAACTTGGTAGTCAAATTTATTTCTGGATTAAGACAAATTCATCAAATTGTACATACCTTCCTCTGATGATTCACCCTCAGATTCAGATTCCAACTCTCCCCACATAGTTCTATCTACCTCTGGTTCTTCTGCATCCTGAAAATATAACAATGAACGGTTATGTATTTTTAATTAATGTTTTACTTAGTAAATACCAATATTTCTTAAAATCGGTGTTTGAAAATGATGCGGAATGCATCGAAACATGTGTCACAATAAATTTTAAGAAACGGTGGCATCTACTAAGTAAAACTTAAATTAAAAATTGATAGATTTTACCACAAAGTGACTGCCGAATCAACTAATAAAATTAACAGTTATGTATTCCAATCCTAAGCATGGACCAACTATGTATAAGAAATACAATCACAGGAATTTTTTTTTTTTTTAAAGGAATAACTCGCAAAGAATCTTACTATTAGAGACTTGTCTGCAGGTAGGATAGTAAGGATAGGGAAGGTAAATGTAAAAAACACATCACAAACACCCAGACTAATAAATCTTTCATGAATTTACTAAGTAATCGGCAGGAATCGAACCCGCGACGCCAGTTTGGCAGTCGAGCGTCTACCCAACTATGCTACGGCGCCTGTAAACGAGTATTATCAATGGAAAGACATAATTACATCTTGAGGGTTCTGCGTGTGTCCAAATACGTCTCCGTATAGAGGCTTTCCATGCTCGTCCACTGGAGGCTTGCCCCACCCGCCGGCGTGGTAGCCGAAGGCGCAGCCCTCCGGGATGGGGGCGTTGAGCCCCGCTATCTTCAGGTTGGGGTAGGACGGCGGCGGCCCGTAGCGCTGTTGGGCTATGAGCCACGGGGGGGGTACCTGGAATGCCACCATAATTTTATTTCTTCTTCTTCTGCTTGGTTTAGGTCTTGTGGCCTGTTTTTAAGAGGTTCACTGCCACGAGCGCGTTAACGCGCTCTCCAATTGTGTGCTCGCTAGACCGGCAATACAAAATGAGCGTGTAAATGCGCTCTCGTTTGAGCTTGTCGCAAGCCAATATCAAATCCAATTGCAATATTTTTTAAGTAGAATATATAGTAAAGAAATACAAAAATATTACAAATTACTCATACTATCTAAGTTACAGTCATCTTTCTAAAAGCTTTTGTATTTATTTTTTAAAAATCACGGCCTGCTGAGTACGGCCATATTAATACCTTCCGGCATTGAAAGGGTTATGAGGGATTAGCCTCTTGTGATGTTGATATGGAACCATAAATTTATTTATGAACTTAATTTCCAATCCAGGAAAAGTGGATTCTGGAACAACCCATACTCAAACTGTGCAATACCTGAGTACAAGTAGAGTACATAGTCTTCTTTCTTCAACTTCTATCTGCACCCGGATGGTGCGTTCGGAACTTCTGTTAACCCATACTCTTACATACATAGCACTCAAGTACTATTTATCAAACATACTTAAAGTAATTCCACAGTATACGCAATTATATAAATAAATTTAGAAAAGTATTTTTGTATGTAAATTCAAATTGGTAAATGTTTTTTTTTTGATAATTTTTCTTGGATAAATTAAATGACTTATTTACTTATTATTAATTCTATCACCATGTAAAATTCATATATCTGTTGGCTTTATAAGAAAATAAAAATGTATGAGGTATGTACTTGATACTTGGGTACTCAACTACTCTGCTTATACATCAGAGTTTAAAGAATAATTCCTAGTCAGAGGCGGTCAGTGACTGAAATTTTTGGCAATGCATTTCACTCCAAAAATGGTAGTATATAAAAAAGCTCCTTTTTAGAATTTTACTATAAAATACGCTTGCGCGGAGGTAAAGAAGATGGGTCGATGATAGTTCTAGCGGAAAACTTTCTTGGTACAAAAAAATACTGAATGTCAAAGCTGAATCACAGATATTGGTAAATTTAATTGTGTGGGGACAAGTCATTCATTCATTCAAACCCTTATCCGCACCCCAATAGTGTATAAGGCAATGCTTCATATAAATGCGGTTTAATCTTGATCGTTAACACATGAAGGGAAGGTGTTCAGCCCTCCGCTTTAGGCCCAGGGTAATATTGAATAAATAAAATTAAATAAAAACCAATAAAACATTTTAGAAATCACACATAATTTCATAATTGTGTGCATCATTCTCTATTTTCTTATTATTCACTAACCTTATGGCTGTTGGGTCCCACGGGCATGCCGAGAGCTGTTCTTAATTCCTCACTCAAGTCACCGGGCTTCTTTTCCTTTAATCTAGTTTCAAATTCTTTTCCTTCATAATACAAATCTCCGTGAATTGTCATGCGAGGTTTGGTCTGCCATCTGGAATTGTACAAATATATGATAAAAGAGTTCTAGAAAGTTTTGTTATTTTCCAGGAAAGTGAAACACACGTCAAATTCAATCACATTTTCTACTGTCCCGGGCTTAAAGCCCGGGACAGTAGAAACAGCAGATATATTTGTAAGAATGCAAAAAAGTCTAGAAACAAGTACATATGTCACTCTCCTTATCATTCATCCTTCACTTTGTGTAATATCACTTAAAAACTCTGCTACTTCTACTACTACTACTTCACAACTGCCAGTCAGGTCAGTCTAAAGTCGACCTGATAGTGGAATGGTTTTTCCCAAACCGGTGGTCGTAAAGTAGTTGAGTGGTATTGCACAAAGTGAATGATGAATGATAAGGAGTATTATATTGCCATATCACAAAGTTAACAATGCTTTTAATATGCAGGGTGGCTCAAAATTAATCATCCTATCGGAAGACGTTATAATTTTTGCAAATGGCGTTGTGACAAATTGATAAAACGGGCACAAATGTGTATCAACATTGCTGGCAGCTGCTTGACTGATATCATCTTTTTCACTTAACAGAAAAAAAATTAAAGGTCCAAATAAAGATTTCGATCACTGAAAATCTTTTTTTTTATTTAGTAAAAAAGTTATTGATAAATAAAATTGGATTAATTTTGCACCACCCTGAATATGTTTGTATACTGCAGTCTAGTTCACAAATTTCAAATATGTTTGACGTATGCCATTTGCAAAAATTATTCCGAAAGGGTGATTAATTTTGTGCCACCCTGTACAAAATACAAGTATATAGCATTGTTATTAAATTTGAAGCAGTATCATATACTTTTTTTTAATAAACAAAGAGATAATGCCCTATTATAATATTTACATTTTTAAAACTAACAATGTATACTTTAAAAGGCAGAATAATTATCGGTAAAGCTTATTAAAGCATTGGTTTAACAATGGAAGCAAAATCTTACTTGAAAAAGGCATCATGCAACTTTTGGTAATCAATGTCAATCTTCCCGAGTTTGGGTCGCGCCCTCTCTCTCATTTTGGCCTTGAGGGTCTTGGCTTCCTCCTTGTCCTGGAGGGAGGCCCTCATCTCCATAATACCCGTCTTCTTGATGAAGTCGGGCAAGTCAAACGGCGGCTTCTCTATACCTCTCTTACCTTGTAAATACTGAAACCAGAACAAATATTACAAATATAAAAATATATATATATATATATATATATATATATATATATATATATATATATATATATATATATATATATATATATATATACACTTCTCTCGCGTTATTCTTATTTAATTCATTGTATTCTTTTGGAAGGGGGATCATAAAAATATATATTAGATGCAAAGCGATCAATTCTGTCTAGATTGAAGTAAAATGTTTGTAAAACAATAAAACTATTTTGTTTTCTGGATTTCTCAATATTTAATCAACATATGCAGTTATGTGGTGAATGAGATTATAGTTGTATTTTTCAATGCATTCGATTATATGAAATAAAATTACATTTTAATTTTATTCTTTTTTTAAGTCAACTACTACATACTGAACTGAACATTTTTATAAATTTATGTTTAAAAGGCATTCCATTGACCTACTACTGCACAAATGGGATATATTTGTAACATACCATAAGACGATAAAATTTGAATAAAAAAAACAATAAAATTATGCAATATACAGTCTGTCAATAAAGAGTAGAAAACAAGGGAGGGCGCCACTGTTGTTTAAATGGCAATACTAAAATAGAACACATGCTGGAAATGTAAAGCTGTGTATCCTACAATTTTGTAAAATATTAACTACACAAAAATATTTTTTCATTGCAATATAGATAGGTACCCACTGATCTCAAAATTAAATGAAATACAATAAATAACATACAAACATAACTTAATAGTATAATATTGTTATTATCGAAACATACAGTAAAGATAGAATTGTTAATGTTTTTTAACACGAGTTCGTAGAAAAAAATAATAACATGTAACTTTAAATATAATATAAGGTGGTTTCATGTAGACGGTGACATTCCTCGTGTTTTAAAGATATTTTTTTATATATCGTTTACAGTGTTCTGCATTTACAGTGTCATTATGCTTAAAGAGAACTGTCAAAACAGCATGTAAACATAATCTCAAATAAAAAGTAATTTTCAAGTGTTTTCAAGCAACATTGTATATATATCATTTCAAAGTATTACAGAATTAAAAATAAATAGCAAAAACTTCAAAACATCTTGGAAGTTTGCCTATAAACGTCCGTTATATCCATTGAGATATTTTCGGCTTTACATTCTTCCAAACAACGTTGAAAAACGTTAAAAATTACCTCCCTAGTGCCACTTTTTATTGTTTTATTCATGTTGATAATAGTTTTTATAATTAGTGAATTTTTTTAAATACATAAAGCCAATTTAAATATCAATATCACATGAAAACTCGTACGCCGACGCTAAACAAAATGTGTTTGATACTTTTGACAATTAAATATTGGTGTTGCTAGTCTACAAATTTCGTAGTTCCACTTTTAATATTTTCTACTCTAAATTGACAAGCTGTAATTGTATTTAAATTTACGTATTTGGATGTATTTTTAATACAACAAAAAATTAAGAAACATTCATGTTTTATCTAAAAAGATCTATTGCACGGTAAAAAGTTCAAAAAGTGGCTTGATATTTATTTTTAATACATTGTGTTATATTTTCAAACTTTAAAAACATTCTCCTGAAAAATCAAGTTTTTTAAATTATGACGTTGTGGAAAGGAGTGAGCGATATATTATAATACAAGTGAATTATACCTTGCGCTTGTAGCACCAATGCCTTGGAACTTGCACAGTATTCCGGTGAGCCTTGAGCTGCACCAGGAGTCGAGGATCTCTCGCTGTCACGTCGTACATTTCCACCACATCTGGTCGCACCACCAATTGCTTCAGTTCAGCCACCGATAACCTTGACATTTTCTTCAATTTCCTCTTCGACAACCGTTCCTTTTCATCATTAGCTTTTTTCTAAAAACCCAACAGTCGTAATTTGTGAAAAAATGCATAAATAAAAAGATGAATTATTTATATTATAAGATTATACTTTAAGCTACTTGATTACCCAAAACTATTTTCATAAGTGTTTAAACATTTCAGCTTAATTTTTATACAAGACTACATATAAATTATTCTGTGTCAATCTAAACACAATATTTTTAAAGTGGCATAAATTAAAGTGCAGTGCCATGGTCATCTCATCATACAGTATGAATTTTCAATCTAGCAACTACTGACTTTTGCAAGTGGCAACGAGTCAGGGTACTAATTTTACTATTTGATCAGAAGATGAATAATATTTTTAACAAAATTAAACGGAATTCATTTAAAGAATTAAACAATAAACGATGTACCGTAGAACGGGGCTACTTGAACTTTGATGTGTTACTTGAGCCCAGTGCAAAAAAAAATTTAGATTGTGGTATCGATCGAAGTATCGTGACAATAAGTGTCACCTGTCAGGGAAACAATGAACATGTCGATACATTCATTATTGTAGACCAAATACAGATTTAAATCTTTTTTGTACTGGGCTCAAGTAACACATCAATGTTCAAGTACGTTATTCAAATGATTTAAAAAAATCAATACCTCTTCAGTTTCTTCGTCAACTTCAAACTGATCTTGAACTCTCTCGGCTTTACGAGCCGTTGGTACAGGCCGACTCGGTGCTGATACCTCCTCTTGTTCCGGCTTGACATCTGATATCTTAAATACCTCAAATATTCTGTGGAACTGTCGATACATGGGCTCCAGTTCGTGGAATTGCAAGTTCTCTTGAATATACCTACAAAACATAAAAACCATAAGTAAGAGTAATATTGATCATGTCATTTATAACTGAAATAGAATACCATAGATTCACAAATATTGTTTGATCCAGAACTCAAGAGCTAAAAAAAAAAAGTTTTATATTGACATTTTATAAAATTATGCTGAATAATATAGAATTAGAACTTTATGTAATCATTTTTAAATCAAACGCAGATTTTTTGAGTATACTAAATTGTATTTTATTAAAAAACATATAAAAATTAATATTGTGACAATTGTTTCGCCTAGTTATGGCATTTTCAAACGAATGTGTTTTTTTTTAATAAAATACAACTTAGTAGACTCAGAAAATCTCTGTTTGATTTAAAAATTAATACATAAATTAAAATGGAGTTCTACAAATTATACACAAAATCTATAAATAATTAGAACTTACTCAACTTCTACATCTGGGGCCTTTTCTTTTTCTTTATTTTTCTGATCATTTTCTTTTTCCTTAATTTCTTCCTGTTTTCGCATTTGCTCCTCCTTTTTGGATTCGAGTCTATTTGCTTTAGCCGCCTTCTTGCGTTTTTTCTTTCGCTTATTTTTATTAGCCTTACCAGCTCCCTGTTAGTGCCAAAAAAAATATCACAACAATGTTTAATTTATAAAACAGAAAAAAAGAGTCTTCAAACGATGGCATTGAATAACATTGAAATGGGAATAACACAAACCATGGGAACTTATGTGTAATGAATTGAAAATTACAACTCATGGCAACTCAAACAAGTATATGCTAAAACAATATTTACATATGCATATCACTAATCATACACTGTATGAAAACATATCCTATTCGTACAGGAGAAAGTGTTCAGGAAGGCCATTTAAGTCACTTTTGCTTGGCAAAAAAATGAACATTAATGCAGATAGTCATTTTTAACAAGTCAATATATTATACTTTCAAGTTTAAAATCTTTTTGGCATTTTTTCAGGGCAATATTGAGCTAGTAAGATATAAAATAATCAATAATCAGGTTTTTGTAAAAAATGCACTTGGTCACTTTCTCTTGTATGACTACAATATATAGGTCCACAATATCAAAAACAAATAATGTGTGGTTAAAGGAACTTTGGAGTTAACTCAATAAAGCTGTACATATAAACTACTTTATCCATAGTCATTAAATAAAGAAACTATGTATAGAAAGCTACTAATAATATAATAACAGAGGTTATAATAATTAGAGGGTGGTTTTGAAGTACATTGCATCATTCAGCCATGCATCCATTATTGCATTACTCATGATAGACAAATAACTTAATTGAAAAATGTGGCATCGGCATGTAAAAATCGAGTGGTCACATTATTGTAAATTCAAAATTGTATATATGTATGAGTATGATGAAAAACAAACAAATGTACAACCACTTATGGAGGCAAAAGCCATTGGGAAAAATGCCACCATTAGAAAAAATATAAACATGTTTAGATTCTAATCATTATCTTTTCAAAATCAATAATGTAATTATCATTCAATTGTATAATTTGTTTGACCTCTTGTTTGGATATGAAGGGTGGCGGTGGAGCCTCTATAGCATCATCATCAGAATCTCCTTCTTCATCCTCCCCTTCTCCTTCGTACTCCGAGCTGATCACCGGTGCGGGGGGCGGAGTAGGTACTCGGGATTCTAAAAAATATGTTTTATAAAATGCTTGACCTCGAAAATATTTAATTTTATATCATTATTTAATATTCCTCACAGAGTGAAAGATTGGTTTTAAAATCAGAGATGATTAACTACATGAAGGCAAGTTGCCAATCCATTAACTGTTTACCAGAGGTTGGCACACAGCAGTGAAGTGCCCGAGATTCAAACCTTAATAAAAAAAATTGTACCCAGTCATATATATTCTCAAAGGGACAATCCAATCTTGATATATAAACATTTAAAATTACTGCCGGTACGTGGAATATTGTGGATGAGTATCATCGTTGACCAACAAACTAGACAAAAATATTGAAATCTTCTAAAAGTATACAACCATGACACACGATTTACACACAACGAAGATTTGATAGTCCCAAGAACTAACAGTAAATATGGGAGTCGAACACTGCAATATATCGTTCCGAACATTTTTAATTTGTTGCCGACGGATGTTAGAGGTCAAAATAAAATATGGAACAAAGGCAAAATAAAGGAATGGGTAAATGATCAAGTGTTAATTTTATGAAAATTGTAAAATAGTTCTTAATTTTTCTCTCTTTTTTGTGTGTATATTAGGTTAAAATGGTTAAAAACAATAAAAAATGTATGCAAAAAGAACTCCACCGACAAGACACACAAGGTGGCTTGGTGGGTCTCTGCAAAAAAATAAACAAAATTAAAGATGTTTAAGTTTGTTCTTTAAATAAATGTATACAATTTATGTAATGCTAATAATTTCTCAGGACCGAGTATTCAGATTGTAATGATTTTAGGTTTAAAACGTAGTTCATTCTCCATATGCTGACATCTACCTAAATAATTCCAAATGAAATATCCTTTAGTACAGTTACATGATGAAATAGGACTATATTGATCTCAGCATTCATTGTAATTTAAACTAGATACTTTATATAAATGGATAAAAGTCATTTAATTAATCTAATTTAGAATACTCAAAAGTAGTTGACCTCAGTTGTACACATCAGTACAGTTACATACATTGTAGTAGGTCTTTGTTGAGATCTAAATTAAAGTTGCATTAATTTTTAGAGCAGTCACTTTGTGGTATAATATGTATCCATTTTTATTTAAATTTTACTTGGTAAATACCACTTACCAAGTAAAATTTAAAACGTAAAATCTATTGTGACACACATTATTATTTACAGACACTGTATGTGAAGCTCAGTATAAATTTTAGAGTTGTTCCTCGGGACGTTGAAGGATGAAAAGGTAGGGGCTGCATTTTACACAAAAAATAATTTGAATAAAAATTTTAAATCACAAAATAATCATAGAAATGTACTAGACAACAGTATAAATTAAAGTAAGACAGTGAAAGTTCACATAATAAATTGGTATGACTTCCATAAAATCCAAAACAAGAATCAGGGAACGCAAATTTCTTTGAAGGGAAGATACAAAATGCTAGTTTGTAAAATTATGAAATAATTATACAATGAATGATCATGTTATTAAATAAAGGAATACTCACCAGTTTCCTCCTCTTCATTAGATCCAACGGCAGCAGCCCTCTGGTCCTTGAAGGCGAGAGCTTCCTCCAGCGCCTTGGGCAACACGACATCACTAGCCTTTTTATTTTTCAGTTCCTCTGGCTTCTCCACTTTCAGGGATAGCAAAGAGGGTAGGTTACTAGAGTTCTGAGATCTCGAAGGTGTGTCTTCCCTGTTCCCTTGGTCTCCCATGGGGCCACCCCAGGAGGGAGGAGGGCCCATACCGGGGGGGAGCCCCATCATACCTCCGGGACCCCGGTTCATTAGCGGAGGAGGTCCTATTCCGGGAGGACCTATACCGGGGGGTCCCATCCCGGGAGGGCCCATGCCGGGAGGCCCTATTCCAGGAGGACCCATGCCAGGAGGACCCATACCAGGAGGACCCATGCCGGGAGGACCCATGCCGGGAGGACCCATGCCTGGGGGACCCATGCCGGGAGGTCCCATGCCGGGAGGACCCATCCCAGGAGGACCCATGCCTGGAGGTCCCATTCCAGGTGGACCCATGCCGGGTGGACCCATTCCGGGGGGGCCCATTCCGGGTGGTCCATGACCCATTTGGTTTTGATTAGGCCCCATTTGCGGAGGACCTGAACCCATCTGATTAGAATTTGGTCCCATCTGACCAGAATTTGAAAACATCGGAACATCTGGTCCGATGTTTTCATATTGTCCCATTTGTCCATGCGGACCCATCGAGCCAGAATTAGGGCCCAATGCACCGGGGGGGCCAGAGTTAGGTCCCATTCCCATCGTTCCGGGGGGACCTGTTCCAGGGGGTCCCATCGGTCCGGGACCCATCATCATTCCTTGCATGGACCCCGAGCCGACGTTTGAATTATCTTGATTATTTGAAGAAAATGGTGGCCCTGTAGGTACTCCCGGAGGCCGCAAAGATTGCATGACGCCGGGCGGGGGGACATTCCCCATCATGAGCGGCATGTCCTGGTTGTTGCCCCCACCGGGGAAGGGAGGCCCGCCGAAGCCAGGCGGAGCGGGCATGACGGACAACATCTGCCGCTGCATCTCGGCTTCGTGGTCACTCATGGAAGTGTTAGAGAGCTCCTGAAGGGCGGACCGCTGACGCCGCAAGAGATCGTCTTGTTGCTGCTGCTCTAGCATGGCCTGCTGCTGAGCTATTCTCACCGCCATCCCGTCCTATAAAAAAATAGACTCATAAACACAAAAGTCTTGTTGAATTATTCTATTCGATAACGTAGTATATCAAAGCATCATAACCTCTTCGCTGTTGTCACTCATCGTTGAAGACAAATCGGTCCCCAATCAATTAAAAATGATCGATGAATAATGTATTTATGTTTGAAATACACAAAATTTCTCAATTTTTTAAAAACTTTATAAAATGTTCATTGAAATCAATATCTAAATTATAACAACATTATTCCGCTTTCGGTACGAATTCGGCATTTTTGGCGTTTTCTATGGTGAATAGTGAAGTTGGGTGAGCAGTGTTGACAGCTAGAAAAAAAATGTGCCGGTTTGCCGAAAAAGACTATTTACTGGATATTATTATAAGTAGGTACGAATTAGATTTTATAACTATTATTATTTTAATTTATTCATTCAAACGATTTTCCGCAGTCTAATGGTGCATAGGGCACTGCATCATATAAACGCAGGTTATCTTAACCGTTAACACATGAAGAAAAGGTGATCAGCCAAGCTACCAGTCCAGGGTTATATTGGATAAATATTAGAGATTATCTACCAATTTATATATTTTTAATTTACATAAGTTATAAATATTTTCAATCTGCTGTAAAATACAAATAGTAAATAAATTAATAAAAAGGTTGGTAAGTCTTAGACAACTGTTCATGAAATAGTGTTAAATTTTTGTGTGTAAAATTTTCATTTTCATTTTAATATTCAAAAATGCCATCTCCAGGCTAAGCTAAGCTTCTTGAAAAAATAATGTTTTTAGAATTTTCCACATTATTCCACACATGCCAAAGTAGTTAAAGTTCAGGGCGTCAATTCTATATGGAAGATTTTAACTATGTGATATAGATAAGTTTTTTTTACCCAAATTAAGTTAGATAACTTTATATCAGGTTAAAAAAAAAAACATTAATTTCCATTTTGGCACCTTGGTTGAAGATAATGATCAGCGATCCATCTCAAAATGCCAGTCGTTTAAGGGTTCAGAGTAAAGTTAAGGTAGGTACAATAATACTTTTTTTTAAATGTTTTGTACTAACATTTTTTGATATGCCCTGCCTAGTGTATATAATATCACTGTCTAGCCTCCTACCAGCCTTACAATGTCGGTAACAACGAAACCTGGTTACAGGTAAAATAAAATAAAAGTGGAAAAAACTATATAGTTGTTGTTTTATTATATAACTACAATTTTATTTACATAGATAAAACATTTTGGATACTTACGGTCCACAATAGGGTATAACATAGTTCGATTTACCTGTTGGCCCAGAGTAAATTAAAAAATGGATACCTTGAACTCCAGCTTTCTTTAATATTTATTTGCATTGGGATTAAGTTATTATTAAAAGAAGAAATATAATTGATTATTATATATTTCATATTAACATAACTTACATGCGGGCGATAATATATGTGAAATATAATAATATATGCGATACAGGTAAAAGCCTTATATGCTAATTTTATATATAACAATAATATAGTGTGTGTCGAAATACTTTATTTACAAATATATACATATAGCTTAGAGAAATGAATGTAATATTATTTTAAAGATGAAAAAAAAACAATCCAGAGAAAGAAATTACAAAACAAATTTCAATACACACAAAATGGCGCATGAGATACAACAACAGATAATGCATAGTTACATACAATTAAGGGAATAAATTTGCCCTGCAGTGCCTCCTTATTAAAGAATACAGAAGCCATGCCATCGGTAGGTAAATCTTTTTACTATAACTACGGAATGTCATCAATTGCCTGCTGATTTTTGGTTTACAGTTTTCAGTAATGTAGGACCTTGATTATCCGGACTAATTGGGGATGATGGTGTTCTGTATAAGGAAAAATCAAATAAAAAAATCATAATCCACAAGGAAAGACAAGTACATTTGATATAAATCATTTTTACTAGTCTAGATTGAAAGATAGCTTCAATATTAAATATTTTTTTATTAAATACTCAATTATTAATTTCTGCTTCAAGCCAGCAGTTCTTTTTGAAGCTGCCAAATCACGAATAGTGAGAATTTTGGGCATGTCTCATATTTTCCAGGACGACATTGAGAACAATGTATAAAGCAACAGCCAAAATGTAATGTATTACAACGTAACAACAGTATATGCAATTTGTTTCGTGTAAATCAGCAAATTCATATTTTTTTATTTTTTATATTGATCTACTCGGATAATAGAGGTCGAGGTTCTACAGCACCATAAAAATGTACTGTTATGTAAGAGAAAATTAAAAATCATAAATAACATATGTATTATTAAATCATACATAGCCCATGGTTGACAAGGGGCAGCTTATATGCTGAGTGAAAATAAAAAAGCAAAAAGGTGTTTACAAAAAGTTAATCAAAATAATTCAAAACAATTTTGAAAAAACATTACTTTTAAATAGCGCCAGCCTTAGCAAAATTGTTTAATTAATTTCCTCTCCGTAATTTAAATCAAAGTGCTACATTGAAAATATGTTAAACCAAAATAACTCAGCAGCTTAAAGTAAAAAGTTGATAATCCTTAATCAACATATATAAATACAGTAGACCCTTAATAAATGACTGCCCTACTAAACGAGTGCAACGTTCACATCAAGTATCATTACAACTAATAGAACAATTGGCTATACTTTACAACCGCACTAAGTGCGTAGTACGTTCAGTTATCCTTTGCTGTTTTGTGAATAGTCTATTACATGTACACGCAGATGATTTTTGCAATTGATTTAAATAACGAAAGTATAAGTAAAGAATATTTCAACTTGTCTACGGTGGTTTATTTGCCAACACGCGAAGGAATATAAATATAAAATAAGACACATTTTCCATATTTCACCCTCAAGACTTTGATAATATTTATATTATGGTGTGAAAAAAATTATTTCAACTGAACCTGGTCAAAACAAATTATAACAAATCAGATATTTACTCTGTGGTGTGAAATCAAATGGTGAAATCAGATATTTACCTTTCATCATTTTATTATTATTTATAAGTAACCCAACGAATATGGAATTTTAATTGAGCTTATACATATATTACAATAACATAAATATTTTCAATAATTAAAATGCAATCAAGCGATGATTTGGAATGCGCCAGGTACTTTTATAATTGGACGAGCTGCACAGATAAAATATAATTTTAATTTAGAGACATGGAAATATATGTCCAGAAGTAAAGTAAAATTGAATATACTTTTCTATATAAATAAAGCATTTACAATCACATCCCATTTACAATGGTCTCAAAAGTAACCTCAGCATTTTTAGTATTTTTCAACCAACTCTGTTTTAAATAAATCTTAAAATATTTATTTAACCACAAAAAACATAATAAAGAAGGCGCTATAAGATTTTTATTGAACGTAATTACATAACAAAATGTTAATATTGTAAAAAGAAAGATAGCAGATTATTTAAGTATATTTTATTAGTTATTATTTTAAAATAGTGAAATAAATTATAACATCGCTCACTCCTTTCAACGTCATATATCAAAAATCGTAAATTTTCAGTTGTGAATGTTTTCAGAATGCCCAGAAAATATACTATATCCCAGCAAAAACGGCGTATTTTAAAGTTGCTACTTTACTCGCTACAGGACAGAAAGTGATGTTTTTGCATTTTGAAAAAAAGGTATTGTTTAATAATTTTTTAAATATACTAAATATTTTTCAAGTGGAGAAAAAACAATTCAGGTTTTACTTAAAAAGATCTGTTGCACAGTAAAAAGTTCTTTTTAAAACATGTCATTACAATTTTAAACTTTAAAAACGATCTCCTGAAAAATCAAGTTTTTTGTTATATGACGTTGTTGAATGGAGTGAGTGACATGTTATTAAAAAATTTCAGATAATTTTCTAACACAATAACTATTTATCTATGCGTGGTTTTTAGACACCTTTTTAGCTTACTAGCACAATAGTCAATGAAACCGATCAAGCTTTAACCAAAATAATGCGATTTGAGTGTACATATGGTGTAGCCAAATAGTTAAGAAGTGTGACTAAATTAAGATTAAAACAAAGTAATTTCTTAAATAAAGATAACATATATAAAAATATATTAATTACATAAACTAAATAAAATATTGATACATATTTTTGAGTGTTGTTTAATATTATTTTATAAAACTGTCACTCAAATGTTTCTGATTCACATGGTTTGTAATAATACTAACAAAATAGGAACTAAACAAAAAGACACCTTTTCAAATATTTTATGTCACTTTAAGACATTTTATCAAAAATTAAAAAAAAAATAACTGGACCTCTATTCCATCGAATTACATGGATAGACATATCTTATAGTTTATTAATCAATAAAATTTAAAATAAGTCATAATAACAAAAAATACATTTGAGTAAATTTTATGTAAGTGTGATAGAAATTAAGAGCCAATTAATGTATCCACTATTTAAAGTTGTCAATAGTTATTCGTCTAGGGACGAACTGAAAATATTTAATCTTCTGTAAAAGAATACACAGATGGATGCGATCAAACAAACAATTACAATATCTTTCAAATCGTCTAAACGTGAAGTCGGCTGGGTTAATTGTACAGTCTCAACTTGCGCAGGAGCGGGTGCCGGAACCGGAGCGGGATCCGGTGCTGGTGGACTCGGAGTCCTTTCGTCCTCACCTTTTAAAGCAATTTTACTTAACACTGTTTTCTCCTCATCTGTGAGGGGCTTGGCAGCGGTGTTAGAAAGCAATAGAGCAGTCACGCCGCACTGGGGGCAATCGAAAATCCTCGACTTCTTAGCGAGAGTGCGCCGTTCAGCGGGAGTGTAGTCGAGAGATCCTATCGTTCTTTCCGAAGGGGTAGGCATGAATGCGATCAACGCCAGGAGAGCCGTCCTGATTGACCAAGACGGTTGCCAAGTTTCAGGATGATGCCCGGATATTGACAAACAAATTTTCTTATTCACTTCAAACCTTCCGTTAGGTGTCAGCAATATGATGTGAGGTGGTTGCATAGGATATTCTTTTGGTAATATAATTCTACCGTGATATACGCCGTTTTCGAACTCGGTACTCTTCGGACCTTGAATGGTAAAATGCCATTCGAACAAATTATCTTCCAATGGTCGAGCACAATATTCTTCAGTGGCTTGAGCCAGTTCGATCGCCTCTCGCATCAAACGTTTTACACCAGGGCATCTAGTGTTGTATCTTTCCTTAAATTCTTCCATCCTGATAAACGTATAAAAACACGAAAAACTCGAAAATCCAATATGTGACTCAGTACCAAAGACAAGCTGTCAAATTGCTAGAAATTTTTCCATTAGTTTAGTTTTCTTATGCTCACATTACACGTCAGTTATTGGAATTCGATTTCAGAATTCGGAATTTGAATTCCAAAACCAGATATGATCATGGAATAACTAAATACATACATTGGAGGGTTGAAGATAGCAATTCTTAAACTTTTTAAATTAATAAAATCATAAATATGTCATTTTTACTACGTATTTAATTAAATTAGAATAAATATTTCATTAATTTATTTAGAATGCCATAAAAATAATATGTTTCGAGAAATAAATTCACAAAAAGGAAATTTTTCATTTTTACGGTTGATCAGAAACACGTCGCGGGTCGCATGCGGACCGTGCTTTGGACAGCCCTACTCTAAACAAAAAAATACGAAATCCACACAAAATACAAATAGGTTTTTTTCCCGAATGGAAAACATTCGAAATTTTGATTTTGTTTGTTGAAGATATAATAACCATTTTCGGTAAATGTTTGGAATGTCTCGTCTTATTTACAGAAAATGACTTTTATTGGATACATTTTTTTCTGATATTTTATCATTTTACATAGATATTAAATTAGAATTGTTAATTTATTCACTTGTTAAATTTTCGTTCATGTTACAACAAACTGATGGCCAATATAATTCGAAAAGAATGACGTCTACAATTAGAGAAAATTTTTACGATTGGAAGCAATCTTTAGCTGAATTACACGAAAATCATACAAAAAAAATTGCGACGCACACGTTTTTTTAATATTTTGTCCATGGTCGCTGTCAAATTGGTACATTGATAAATATTTTTTCAATCAGCTGAAAAATATTTACGCGGGACTTTCAAACGTCACGAAGGACGCTAGAAATGTGTTTCTTCATTGTTGATTTAGTTGATTCTGCCAATAATCCCTCAGCAGTAATGATTCCTAAAATAGACCTTATAAATACCCAGGGATCTTCGAGATCAATGGCAAATTAAAATAGTGTTTTAAGAGTACGTAGACAACGGATATAATATAATAAAATAATTGTGACTCATTTTCATTATTATGAATGTTGAAAATCAATGGCAATAAATAATTTGGTAGCCATTTTTGCAAGCTAAATCAAAATATAACTAAAGATAGGCACATAAAATATGAATGAACCTACAGTATGATTGATTAAATTAAAATATATGATATCTGCGATTAAAATTCCAGTAGTGAAAAAAATATATTCAACAAAATTGTTTGGTGTTTCTATCCACCCCGATGGCCAGTAAATAATAAAACAAATTAATTTTCACTTCATTTTACCACCCTTAATATTTATTTTCGTAATAAGCAGAAGTAATAGCAACTTTTTAAAATATTTGAGACCTGTAGACAAAAAATAAAATAAAGTTTTTCTATTCACCCCCATTCAATGACATTGTTATTACTACATTCCCCACTTACCTTCCCCATGAATTCTTACGATCCCCCACTGCCTTGATATTATGTTAAGGTTCTTAACCTTTTTTGGTCTTGCCAGAATATAGAGTAAAAATATTTTACCCGCTTCCCAACCATCCATTATATCTCTTAGGGCCTCTTAAAGACATCTCCAGCGCCCACCCAGGAATAGTACCGCGCTCATTATGGCGTAGAAAAAAAACTAAAACACTATTTATGTTTAAATATATACATATATTAAAATAAAATATTTATCATAAAGCACATTCATCATTAAATGATAAAGATCTTTTTTCAAAATAAATATTCAAAATTTACAAGAAGGTTGAGTGAAAGATGCTGTGATTTTTTTTGTCAACTTTATTTATCTATAATGTATAACCATAAAAGTGTTATTATGCCATAAATGGCGTTTTCGTGGAATAATAAAAACATTTAATTACAATAATAAATTGTAAATACACAGCCACAAAAAAAATATATAAATTTAAATAAAAGGAAACGTTTATTAACAATAAAAAAGAGAGAAGAGTCCAAATGTGTATTACTTTCCAGAGAGACATTAGAGAGCTTTAAATGCAAAACAAGAAAAAAATATGATAACGACTTTTAACTACATAAAAAATACTTTTATGGTGTATGGAAACAAACAGATAAACTATTCATTTTACATTAATAGCTAACTTGCAAGTATAAAAAGACAATAAGTCATATTGTATATTTTATAGAAAAATACTCTTTTTTCATATAAAGAATTATAAAACTGTAGACCTGACAAAATTAAAATAACTATTTATTATCAGGTACAGATATCATTTTCACAGTCATATGAAAATAATTTTGTTAGCCAACTATTTAAGTTAAACTTTTGTTCCGGCAGTGAGTGGATACTGATTTCTCTTTAGCTTTCAGTACATTTTAGTTACCATATCACCATTACTGGCAAATAGTGATTCATGAGTAGAGAATGCAGAAGTAGTGCTACCAAAAATCTATTAAAATATTTGACCGTTTTAGCACCGAAGGGGGCGAACGCGCTTCTGGATGGATCAATAAAAAATGCCAGCACCGCAATCACACCCTATACATCATCTTATCTAAAGTTGCTGACAAAAAGGTATTATGTACTGTATTACACAAAAAAGGGCATTAATCAGGTGTTACATATTGTTTTTCTTCATCCAAATTTTTGTAGATTCTCTCTAACAACACCTTGGCTATATTCAGTCTAGGATTATTTACATCTGAAAGTAAACATAACTAATATTATTCACAATATTTTGAGTATGTATATCCGAATGTTCATACACAAATACTGGATTGAACTCCCAAGGGATTGTTAACACGATTCATCAAGGGAATCTGGGTCATGCATGTTTCTCGATTTCAGCTGTATTAGTTTACACAAATTTGTACAGATGATGCCAGAATGGTGAATGTTGCACAGCGAGCTATCAGCCAATGACAAGATAATAATAAATCCCTTTGAAGAAGTAAGTTAATTAGGTTTTCAATGGATTCAATCCCTTAAAGCTAATCACTCAATATGTAGTGCACAAATTTGGTTGCATATTTTTAGCTTCTAACACATTTGACATAAAATAAGGAAGGTGGAAAGAAATGTAAACTGAAAAAAGTAACAGATACCATTTTAATCGGGTAACCGAAAAGGCAATAGTCACTCATTACGCATATCTCTAGCTGCAAATGCCCAGTTTCCCATACTATCATCTTAAAAACATCTTTATTTCTGATGAAATACCTATAAGAATGATTTAAAATGGATGTTTCCGGATGAAACACATATTGAAGAGATATGTAATGTATATAATTTTTTACTTACTATCAAAATATACAAATTCACAAAGGTCTTTAAATTCAAAGTTGTTATCAATAATATATTTCAGTCTGTAGTAGAACAGAGAGAGAACTTCTTTCTTGTGGTAATCATAAAGTTCTGAAAATATAAAACAAATATTTTTTAAAATTATTCATAACAAATCAAAACCTGATGGTAGGAAAAAAATAATTACCATTTACATTTCCTTCAGATATCAAAATAACTCTTTCCAGATTTAATGGTACAGTAGAGTCCCGAAAATTCAGCCTCATATGAACCGAAGGGTGGCCGAGTTTGTGAAAATGCCAGGTTATCGAAATGTGGTTAAAAAATTATAAGTACGAGTGTTTCTTTAGAAAATACAGTACATACTGTACTTGTATTGTTTGCTTGAGAATACAACAGATAATAAATTATCCAAATACTCTTACACAAAGAAAAAGCCTTTATCACATGAATATGATAATTGATGAATACAGTACAAGTGTACAGTAATTTATAAGACAGACTTTAGAAAAATACTTTATGAAAGCAAAAAATCGGCAAGTTGGGAATGTGACATGAGACAACGGAATGCGGGACCTTGAACGGGTCCGAGCAAAGGGTTTATTCATCCTGCCAGGGTGTAGCCGAATTATCTTAATTGCCGGGTTATCGAGTGCCGAGTTTTCGGGATTCTAGAGTATTGATTATAAGGTTAGTAAGTAAATAATTAAACAAACCTAGTAAATATTATTTATTCCGGTTCAAATTGCATCTATAGTGAAAAAAACTTAGACAAAGTATTTCCCCTTTTTTCTAAATAATCTTTTGAAAAAAAAACCACTAAGTGCGATAAAATTAATTTATTTTAATGTTAAATGTCTGTATTATTCTTACCGCTGTGTGGTGAGTTTCGAGAACACATTTTGTTATATGTCTCAAGAGGGCTAGAACCTTCTGCGACAATGTATACTGGGAAGGACGCATCATTTCTTCTAATCTTATATACGGAATGTTTGTACTCTCGCCCTATGACACCGGATACATCCCTTGTGATGGTAAGTAAAGTCTAAAAAAAATAAGTGTAAATATAAATAAAAATATACTTCCCGATACATCTTTGTCTTAGCCACAACTTAATTAAAAATTATTATTTTTTTACAAACTTTCCAGAGAAATATAAAGATAGTACTTAAAGTAATAGTACTTATTACATTCTTCGCTAAATTCATTTTATTAAGTGCCATTTAATTTCATTTTTCCTGTGAGCATTTATGAAATATTTTTCGCCTTATATAATTTTGATATATGCATTTAGTATTTGCACTTTTTTCCCAGCAACTATTGAGTATGCATTTACATTTTAAACTACTACTGTTAATAGTTGCTCCTATATTCAATTACACTCTTGAATAAATTTATTGTTTATACTTTGGTCCGCCCCCGTAGTGTAATGGTCAGCACGCTCGGCTACCGTTCTGGAGGTCCCGGGTTCGATTCCCAAGGGGGGTAAAATAAATATAAGTGATTTTTTCACTGTCATATTTATTCAATATTACCCTGGACTGGTACCTGAAGCGGAGGGCTGATCACCTTTCCTTCATGTGTAAACCATCAAGATAACACTGCGTTTATATGACGCAGTGCCCTATGCACCATTGGGGTGCGGATAAGGGTCTTATTACACTTTTAATTTAGAATATTTTTTAGCTATTGCTTTAATACTATTTGTGCACTTAAGCACTATTAGATGTATGGATTTTGATAATTTATGAGAAGTAATTAAAAAAATTGTCTCTAAGTGACATAAGATGATCAGTTGTTCCTATTTCCAAGTCATAACAATATGGTGCTGGCAAGTGTACATTTTATGGAACTCTATATAAAGAAATTCCACCCTTTTTTTCATGGATAATTGTTTTATTTTCACAATTAGACAAAATAATGTTTGTGTTTACGTAATTACAAACCGTATTTATACAATGCGTTAAAATGATAAAATATGGTATTTTAATGAATATTTAAATAGTACTTGAATAAAATTTTTTTAGTAAAAAGCTTGACATGAAGAGAGTTCCAGGAACTGTAGTTCCTATTCCAAAGGCATTCAAGCCCTTTTAGTGAGGACTTCCCTGATTATTTTAAAAATTAAAAAAAGTTAATAATGTTTGATACTTACCTTTGCTGCTTCCAGAAATAAATCTTTATGCTTGGATAGATCTCCTAGACTTGGCGGGCAGCTGAATGAAGATGGAACTACAATGAATATTTTTTTTACTGGAAATTGGATATGTTCATTACTTTCATATATTTCCATCATTTCCTTCAAGCCGTAGTTATTATCTCCTCTGTCGGGAAGGGTTATATTGAGGTAACCATAGAAGAAGCTATAGGCTAAAGAATTGCCAATACTGAGCCCTGAGGTTTGAAGCCAAAATGACCTCAATAGGTAACCCTCATCCTGAAGCAAAATGATTATAAATGTTAGTAGACAAGTAAAGTTTAATGACAAAAATGTTAATTTGTCTTTCTTTTGATGATTGATACAAGCTGTGCTATAAAGTTTTTGCAAAAACCTAATACAGCGGTCACCAACATACAGCCTGGGGGCCGGATCTGGCCCGGCAAAGATTTTCATCCAGCCGGCCAAAAAATCACAATTACAATAATTTTATTAAATAGGAAGGCCTTTATTTTTACTTTATTCATTTTTTAATTAGCTGTAAATACAGATGAGATACTTCTAGATTACAATTAATATTATAAAAAAAGCACACATAATATTCTCATTTGAATGTCAGATTATTTTTAAACTGGCCCCAGGGTTTTAAAATAATCAATCAAGCCATTTTCATAAAAAGTTGGTGACCACAGACCTAGTATATATTGTAGGTACGTACATAATTTACTGTCTGCATCCAACGCACCACAATGGCAAATGTTAAAATAAAAACCACCCTTTCAAGGTCCGGGAACTTAAGAGTACAAAATATTGCACACACTAAAGCCAAAATTGGAATTACAGGGATCCCTCCAGGAAAACAAAATTCTTGGACCAGGTCAAGTAGACTCATTGTTTTAAGATTCAGGGAAAAATTTATCAATGAGAATTCCACTAATATAAGCAACAATATGACGCAACCTAAAAAAAATAGAGCATTAGGAAACCTTTTTCTTCCTCTTATAAGACTATTTGTTGGAAGAAAAAAAAAGGAGTGTGCTGACCATTACACTAGAAAGGTGGACTAATTTATTTATTTTTACCTTAGTTTCTTCGGGAGTGGTCTTTTCTGCAGGTAAAGTTTGCCCGAGTTATCTCCGGTATGGAAATTTTCACACATAATGTGGTCCTTGAGCAGTTAAGTCATACAGAATATAATTGGAGATGAAGAATACTATTAATAATAATAATAAAACCCTTATACGCACCCCAATGGTGCATAGGGCACTGCGTCATATAACGCAGTGTTATCTTGATCGTCTACACATGAAGGAAAGGTGATCAGCCCTTCGCTTTAGGTACCAGTCCAGGGTATTATTGAATAAATATTACAGTGAAAAAATCACTTATATTTATTTTACCCCCCCCTGGGAATCGAACCCGATACCTCCAGAACGGTAGCCGAGCGTGCTGACCATTACACTACGGAGGCGGACTTAGTATCCTTAATAGTTTAGTTTAGAATAATTTAGTATTTTTAAACCTTTCCGAGAGTACAATAATTGATGTCCGACATTCTATCAGGATCGGGTTCTTTTTACATGATTTTTTCCCACTAAATCTATGTATTATGAACATAGAAATTATGTAAAAATAATTTTAAAATATACAACTTGCCATCTCTAGGTTTGATTTTATGACAAAATTACATACAAATATCCACAGATGTCATTGCTATACAAGTTACATCATACTAACTGACAGACGGACTTCGACGTTCATTAACATCCACACTCCTTTGAGGAAAATTCGCACCGACGTTCATTTACGTCCATACTCCCGGAAAGGTTAAGATAGAGCTATTTGCAAGCGCCCGGTGTTGCATATATATGTACAAATAATATATCATAATGCAAAACAAAAAGTTTTGAAGATTGAGTGTTTTTGTTTCATTTTGTACCGACATTTATTTTATATTACCAGTGACCAGACTGATTACGTCGGTAAAGACGAAACCCGGTCACTGGTCAAGTAAAATAAAAATGGAAAAAAAACTGTTAAGTTGTTGTATAATATAATTATATATTCAATTTGTAGAAGTATATGAAAACAAACATACATACCGAGTGTGGAAAGGACATCAAGAATATTTCCGTTACCTGAAAAAATATGAGACTGGGGATTAGACTGAACTAACTAAAATGCCATATCGTTTCTTAATTCACTAAGGGGACTTGTGCATTACCCGAAATTTTACCATCCGGCAGTCCGGTTTTGAAAAATAAAAGCGACTATGACCGTTTAGCGTGATCGAATTTACACGCAACGTGTTCATGGACCGATCAAGAGCACCGTTCCGAAGAAAGATGGACAAAAGCACAAGCCAATCATCGTTTTATCAAGCTAACTGACGAGCCAGACGGTGAAATTCCGGGTAGTGGACAAGCACTCTATGGATGGGAAAGGTATTTTCTACCCGTTCGGTCGATTGATGCTTAAGGACAGGGAAGGTATTTTTACCTTCTGCGCCGGCCTCATTTCAAAGTCATAAAAGAAGGAATTATCGATTGTTTTTATATGAATATGATGTAACAATCTCTTTCTTAAGGTCTAAACTGGCCCGCAGGTGTAAAAAACACCCATCAGAAATGTGTTATTATTCTTCAAAATATAGATTGGGTACATAAAATACAGTGGTCTATAACAGCGGTGCCAAAACTATAAAATATTTGGGGGTTGTAAATTTAAAATTCTAATTATCTTTCAATAATTATTTAGAAATCTATTAATCTAGTTCCACAAAAATTTCACCCCAACAACGCTCATAATTACAAGAAATTCTATTGTCTATCCATGGGTCATGAGCGTATCCACCGTGTAAGTAGGGAGTTCATTCGTTTGTTCACGCATTCAGTGAGTGCAAAAAGTTTTTTTTTTATTAATGAGTACTCATGTTAATGCTAAAAGAAAGAGAAAAAAACACTCACAAACAGCACCCAAAGCAATGGCGGCAAAGGCAATAATAGCTTTAGATTGCGGGTACATTAAATTATTCCTCGTTGGTTCCGGAAACTGAGTAATTTTAGACATGATTGTAACTCGTCGATTATTCGCAATTTAATGAAATTCTAAAAACATTATGTCAGTAAATAAATTAGTTAGTCTTTGTACACAAATATGTATCTAGCAATAGTCGTAAGTGGATTATCAACTCAATCGACTGCCATCACAGTTTAATATATATCAGATAAAAATAGCATTCGTATGATAAGGAGTATTTGCCGCAAACTTATTACTAAGTCGTCGATTGCTGGCCAAATATCGAACATGATGCAATGCTTTTCCTTGTCGTATATTTCATCGTATCAACGAGATAAACAATATCACAGACTGACAAGATAATATGTATCAATGTTTTGAACAGTTCACACAACGCACAAATTATAAAATTATGACTCTCGATCTCTCGAGTTACAGACCAGAGATGTGAACGACAGACCACAGACTAACTAATTTATATAGACAGACTAATTAATGAATTATAAATTGGTTGTGGATACAATCGTTTTACATACTGCAAAGACTAATCGTATAACATGTACCGGGCGAAATTACGCGCCATTGGAGAAGATTCATAGATTATTTATATACAAGGCGACTGTCATTTTTTTCTTACATGTTGCCAACATAACACACACGTTGTATTGAAATGGGCAGCGTTCATTATTTCAAAATAATTGAAATAGAGCAATATATTTTTTTAGTTATGTGACAAGGTCACCGAACACGGTGATAAGAGTTTTTTTTAATACACAAATTACATAATTCACGTTAAATATTATATTTATAATATTAACTCAATAATTTTTAAACCAGTATTGGTGTTTACTTGAATAAGTTAAAATAACTTAGGTATAAAATTTGAGATGTGTATTTTGATATTTCTATAAAGTTCTCAACAAATTTAAGGTACTTAAAAAAAACTGTTGTTTACGATCACCGTAAAATATATTAGTTGGTTGTAACTGCCACTATCAAAGTTATTCTGCAGTTTCATTGGAAAAATTAGTGGACACCGAATGAGATTTTTTTGTAATTTAATATCTACATTATGTTACGATGACTTCCACCACTATTGCTTGATACAGAATATGCAAAGCAAAACATGATTCCAGTGAAAATGATTGCTGCAAACACAGAAACACCTCATCACCAGTGTTTTATTTATTATTGATCTTCATTTAGTCACCTGATGACCCGTTGAATTTTAACTGATCATACAGCCGTAACTTATGGTCTTAAGTAAGCAATGCCATATAATTTCACAATCATCTCCAGGACTAAATGAGGATAACCGGAGGGAACGTGTCAAAGTTTATTGGTAAGACATTGGGAACGAGGTATTAGGATGGTAAGTTTGGTGGTGCGTACTTAGATGTCTAGTGTTCAGCTCCGGCCAGCTTGACCTTGCCCAGGTGAGCATCCTCTTTGTCATGCGGCCAGAATGTTGGGTTGTTGATGGGGTTGAGTGCCACCTCGGGATGAGCATTGCGGAAGTCTTCCATCGTCATCTCATCATAGGGAATGAGGGCATCAATCACCGCAATCTGTTTCTGGAGATTGATAATCCTTTCGTTGGATTCAGCGATATACTTCGCGATACCGGCCTTTATTTCTGACTCTTGCGCGTCTACCAACTTCGTGAAGTTGTCTGAGGGAAACAAAATCTGAAGACCTTCATATTTTTTTTGGAAAGTGTCGACCATTCCAGCTACCGGGACTTGCTTTTTGTATACCGCCCAGTCTATCTTAGGAAGATCAGTGAGATTTGCCAGGACCCGTCTCAAATAGTTATCGGACTTCGTCTTGAAAGTTAAGAATTTTACTTTTAGGCCAGGTGGAACGCGCTCAGCGAGCGCGGTCCAATTAACAGAACTTTGCGCAATCCTTTTTGCCATTTTAAAATTATTGCTTCTTCCGAATTCTGAATCGACCCGAACTTATCGTAATTTCCGACAGACCAAATCGTAACCAAATCAACAACAAAAAAACGAAGGACTACACTATTATACACAAATAAAAATTAATACTACTTGGAGTTCATTAAGCGAGGATTTATCTCTCAAAATCCAAATTAATACATCATCAAGGGCTTTTTTTTCATGCGATATACCTTTTCGATAAATCTTTCAAGTGAAGCAATTCGCGATTCTACGCCTAGATGACCTAGATTATTATAACTCCATCTACGGTTATATACCAAAGACCCAATTAATATATTTTACGCCGTAACCTGACTTATTACGGTAATTCAAAGTATTCTCATTTCTTCCATTATAGAATTTTTTTAAATCGATTGACTATTGTCAACACAACAATTGTCAACACATCACATCAAACGATTGATATCACACATGAATATTCTATGTGCATTCAATACTGTTTTTAATTCATCTTTAGCCCTTGAAGCCCTTGAGGCGATAATCACTTAAAACATTATATAAGTTAACCTATTATTATTATGAACCTGTTACTACTAACGGTACTGGAACACTTTTCATTAGGAAGACGGAAACGCGCAAATGAAGACAATCTTTTATTTATTAAAAAATCACAAAGTTATAAGAACATAGGGTCACAAATATATCGAAAATTACTAAACACAAGGGGCGAGAAGAACAAAGTGACACCAATATAAAAACAGAGCGAGCGCGGCGCATACACGTTTTGAATATTATTTAATCTGAGCACACAAAATTTTGTCCGCCACCCCTCATATACGGTTTTAAAGGAGCTGCACGTGGTGGGGACAATATTATAAACAAAATATAAGTCGATGAACTGCGTCTCTTTGTTCTTCTCGCGTACATTTATTAATACTATTTTAATACATTAATTATTCTGGAAAATACACAGATTTTGGGCGAAACAGAACCAATACAATAAGGTGTATTTTGGAACCAATAAACCGTTTGATGGTTAAGTTATATTATTTTATTTTTTCCTATAAAGTAAGCTCAGATGGAATTAGTCACTTAACCTATTAAGTTGAGGCAATGTTTAAATTAATCTAACGGTGCTAGGTCTTACACTTAGCGACTGTTTTTACCTATAATTT
This sequence comes from Brachycentrus maculatus, assembly GCF_059751285.1. Taxonomy (NCBI): domain Eukaryota; kingdom Metazoa; phylum Arthropoda; class Insecta; order Trichoptera; family Brachycentridae; genus Brachycentrus; species Brachycentrus maculatus. The sequence continues at coordinate 698,514 of NW_028280939.1, forward strand.
TCACTCAGTAATTAAATGAAATTATTGTAACTTTAAACATAAGGGGTAAATACACTCACGAGTAAAGGCTATAAAATTTATAATGTTGAAGCCTAAATAGGGCTTTGATAAGCGGTGTTGCATAAGCCGTAGCTAGATTTCAGTCACTTGGACGTTAGGTAATAGTCTTACCCTTAGTCTTTGGTCTTACCTATTCAATGAAATTAAGCTTTGTAAACGTATGGCAATATTATTTACGCTATGATGAGAACCGAATTGTTTATGGTTTTCTGGTTTGTCTGATTCTGTTGTTCCGAGTGGTTGTGCTTAATTTTATTGTGGTGGATAGTGATGCGAGGGAGTGATTCGTTGTTAAATTAAAAAATGACGGTGGTGTGATAGTCGGTTATCGAAATAGAGAACATTTTTTTAAATGACGTCCACGAAGGCCTCCAAACACGAAGTCGAAATGGTGATTCGAAACCGTAAAACTGTCATAAAAGACGGAGTCATGACAATGTCTGGAGTAGGAGATCCGAGTGTTTTTCATGCCCTTGTGGTCATTTTCCTAGAGTTTTTCGCGTGGGGACTCTTAACCATGCCTATTATATCGGTACTTAACGCTACGTTCCCCGACCATACCTTTTTAATGAATGGACTGATAATGGGTATCAAGGGCATTCTGTCATTTCTCAGCGCTCCCTTGATCGGAGCCCTGTCGGATGTTTGGGGCCGTAAATTTTTTCTGTTGATCACGGTATTCTTCACTTGCGCACCGATACCTTTGATGACTATAAATACTTGGTGGTTCTTCGCGATGATCAGCATCAGCGGAGTGTTCGCCGTGACATTTTCCATAGTGTTCGCGTACGTCGCCGACGTGACCTCGGAAGCCGACCGCTCTCGAGCGTACGGACTCGTGTCGGCCACCTTCGCGGCCAGCATGGTGATCTCGCCCGCCCTCGGAGCGTACCTCATGGACGTGTATAACGAGACGCTCGTCGTGGCCATGGCCACCGCCATCGCCATCCTGGACGTGTTCTTCATCCTGGTGGCCGTGCCGGAGAGCCTGCCCGAGAAGGTGCGGCCGAGCTCGTGGGGCGCGCCCATCAGCTGGGAGCAGGCCGACCCGTTCGCGGCGCTGCGCAAGGTGGGCAAGGACCGGACCATCCTCATGCTGTGCGTCACCGTGTTCCTGTCCTACCTGCCCGAGGCCGGCCAGTACTCGTGCATCTTCGTGTACCTCAAGCTGGTCATGGGCTTCGACGTGGTGGAGGTGGCCGTGTTCATCGCCACCGTGGGCATCCTCAGCATCGCCGCGCAGGTCATCCTCGGCTTCCTCATGCGCACGCTGGGCGCCAAGCACACCATCATGATCGGCCTGCTGTTCGAGATGCTGCAGCTGATGTGGTACGGCTTCGGCAGCCAGACGTGGATGATGTGGGCGGCCGGCGTGCTGGCCTCCGTGTCCTCCATCACGTACCCGGCCATCAGCGCCTTCGTGTCGGTCAACAGCCACGTGGACCGGCAGGGCGTGGTTCAGGGCATGGTGACGGGCATGCGCGGCCTGTGCAACGGACTCGGGCCCGCCATGTTCGGCGTCATCTTCTACTTTTTCCACGTGGACCTCAACGAGGACCACCTGGGCAACAAGATCCACCGCAACTACACGGAGGGCGAGGCGCGCTACGTGCGCCTGGTGCCCGGGCCGCCCTTCGTGTTTGGCGCGCTGCTGGTCATCTGCGCTCTGCTCGTGGCCGCCTTCATCCCGGACGAGGGCCCGCGCCGGCCCAGCCTGGAGTTGCACTACGAGGTGGAGCGCGGTCGGCGCGTGGCCGGCCCGCTGTCCCCGCTCATGGCCGCCGACTCGGCCGCGCTGTAGGGCCCCCCCCCGCGCCCGGGTAAAGGATTCCTTCTATACACTTTCAGTTACCTTAATCCAGTATTATTGACATTTGTGTTAGGGTAAACAAACAGCGCCGGTGCCGGTGAAGTTACGAACTGTCGCTTGCTATTTGAGTTTCGCTACTCGTCGATACGACAACTCGCCTCTGTCGGAGGCATCGTACCAGACTATATCCTTCGAGTGTTTATGCTATGTATACATACTTGTTAAAGCTGTGAATATAAACTAATTTATTATATTTTACTTTTTAATGTGTCACTCTCATTACGCTTATAGTTTATGTTTATATCGATTAAAACCACAAAACATGTCCTCCAGTTAATAACCTGTTATTCAAAATAGACAAATAATAACATTCCATAATCTGACACGTTTAATTGCGTAAATCGTAACTTCAATGTTATGTTTCATATTCTCTATGTACAAAACACATTTTAACAAAAACTAATATTATTAACAGGGTATAAAGCGTACCCCACTATAGCCCATACTCTACTCAGTTTATTTTTTGATCTCTCGAATCTTGTGGAAATCATTTTAAAAGTATTGTTTATCTGCCTCATGCAGCCTTGGAATTTATGGTTGTTTTATAATGTGAATAATATAAGGCATAGCTAATATTTCACGTACAGGGGATGTGTCGAAATAACTTGATGTATCTTCTGTACTTGTTTCATCTGCACACAGAGTAGATAGTATAATTTAAATTACACGCTCATATTTATTTTATTGAATGAGTCATTTATTATTTGCTTTCTTTTGGTCTTATTTTTTTAGACGTAAATATTATTTTTGGGATCGATAGATACTACTAAATTTATTTTGATGCTAACTTACCCGATGAATATACATGTTTTTTATATTATTACTAAGTGATGTGATGCTCTTCATTAACTTTAAATGCATATAAGTACCATAGAACGGGGCTACTTGAACTTTCCTTGAGCCCAGTACAAAAAAAATATTTAGTTTGTGGTATCGATCGAAGTATCGTGACAATAAATGTCACCTGTCAGGGAAACGATGAATCATGTCGATACATTCATTATTGTAGACCAAATACAGATTTAAATCTTTTTTTGTTCTGGGCTTAAGTAACAAATCAAAGTTCAAGTAGCCCCATTCTATGGTACATGTTTGGTACAAATTTAATGTGCAACTTGAAACTCGAGTTATAGAGTTATTTCACAAAATTCAGACATCAATATCAAATTTTTAACTTTCAACTCGATGCTAAAAGTATAACTCGTAATTAATGCAATCTTCGAAATACTTGTTTTTAAGCACAAGTTGTTTGGAATATCAACGCAATATTTTATTTATTCTTCCTTTATTTTTAAATTTGCTTTTATTTTTATAATGTATAATTTTTACTGTTTTGCTTTACACATTTATTAATTCTATTATATTGCGGAGACCTATCAAGCCACCTGATATACAGTTGATATCACTCGTACAAGGAGTGACTTGGGAGTATTTGAATGAATTAATTTATGATTTTAAAAAGCTAGTTTAAAATAAAGATGGAAGTGGTGAATCAGAGTTAAACTTGTTCTTTAGAATTTTTCTCATGGGAAAATTTAAGTTATATTGTTGTGTCCACCATCAATCAAAGTAAAATTGTAAGAATATCCAGAGTTGTAAATTTTACTTTAATTCTCTCGTAATAAACCACTTAATGAGTTTTATTTTTATTATACATGACTAGTTTCGAAAACTTAGATGTTTTCATCTACTGGTGAAAATTAAAACTAACGAGCAAAAAATATGTAGGGGTATATATAGAGGTTGGTAGGGTAATAAATGAAGGGGAGGGGTGGGGGTTAAGGAACGGGATTTTTTGTAAAAGGAAACATAGATAATAATGGTGACATATTTTGAAACAGTATATTATTAATTAACGTTCTATCTGAATTTTAATTTTTATGTGTTTCTAAATTATTCACGAGTTGACCTTTATTTGTAACAGAGTAATGGTCCGCCTCCGTAGTGTAATGGTCAGCGCGCTCGGCTACCGTTCTGGAGATCCCGGGTTCGATTCCCAAGGGGGTAAAATAAATATAAGTGATTTTTTCACTGTCATATTTATTCAATATTACCCTGGACTGGTACCTGAAGCGGAGGGCTGATCACCTTTCCTTCATATGTAAACGATCAAGATAACACTGCGTTTATATGACGCAGTGCCCTATGCACCATTGGGGTGCGGATAAGGGTTTTATTATTAATAATGTAAGTGTATGTGAGTCAAATGAGTGGTTAGTTTCCATGTAAGTAATCTGTAAGTTTTCAAAACTAGTTGTGTATAATAAAAATAAATCTCATTAAGTGGTTTATTACAAGTGTTTAATTTTTTTTTTTAATTCTTAATAATTTTTACTAAACGTAAAGAAAGTTTTGGATGATAGTCAGAGTTTTAAATAGCCACAATCTACCATTAGCTGGTTGGTATTCCTAAGTTTTAGGCTGATAAGGAATTTAACATTCAAATGGTTAGATAACACAATGACTCACAAAGAAGCCATTTTTTACTAATTCAAACCACACACATTTTAACATTATACTTATTCAAAAGCTTCCTTTGTTTTGACTTGTAAGATTAGTATACAGTCTACCTAAAATACTACGATTGTCAATATTTCAAACCTTTTTTTAATATATAAAGTCTTCGTTTAATTGCATGAGTTGTAAAATTATCTATAGATGTGTATCATACTTCATACTGCATTCTTTGTTATTATCCTATGCATTTGGTGAATCATTATGAGAACATATTTTCAGTATGGTTTAAGAAGATAAAGAGATAATTAAGGTGATGCACCATCTCATAATCAAGTAATTCCAATAAAGCAGATAGATGAACGAAACTAGTAGATATTACATTTTCCTTATGTTTTTACCAAAAATAACACTCACCTTCCAAATATTTATTGCCCCAATGACCTTTGAAGCCCGCTCAATGACATCATTTTACATAATTATACATTCAAAACCTGTTGATGTTCATTATAGATTTTTTTTGTTAAGATCAGTAACAGATTTCATTCTAACCTGTGATAAAATATGTTCTGTGGTTAATCTGGTTATGTTACATTTTATTAATTTTTAAATATACAACTTTGTAAATTACCGCTGAACTCAATAACTAATTATTTTTTCTGATACCTTTAATAAACAATCATATTGTATTTCCTGCCAAACCACAATACAATAAATTATCGGGTCAGACATGAATGGGCACTGTGGAGTAGTTGGATGGACGGTCGACTGTGACACAAGATGTCAGGGGCTCTATTCTTGACAATCGCAAGTAAAATGATAGATTTATTTTAAGTATATTTTTTTCAAATGAATAACCCGCAAAGCCTCTTCTTTTAAGAGGCTTGTCTGCAGGTAGGATAGTAAGGTAAATGTGAAAAATACATCGCAAACACCCAGACCAATTGAAAATATATCTTTCTTAAATTTATTATGTACTTGGCGGGAATCGAACCCGCGACGCCAGTTTTGCAGTTATTAGTTTTGCGTCTACCTAACTACGCCACGGCGCCTGTCTGTTGGTCTGGGTGTTGTGATGATTTTTTTTAAATACTTCTCTCCGCGCACTCTGCCACCTTCGGACAGCCCTCTTAAATAGAAGCGTTATGGGTTTTTTTAAACAAAAAAAATACAATGAGAATTTCAACCATAAGTAAAACAGTTTTAAAAATCCATTTTGATAAATAAGTAAATAAATTTAAAATCAAAATATTATTCAAAATAAAGTTTATGAAATTTGATTCTGTAAGCATTTTATTACTAACAGGATCAGTTTAGTTTACCATATTTAACTATACAAAAAAATATATACACGTTGTTTAATGGCATGGAGATATAAAATAAATAATTATATCTACGTCAAATAATTAAAATGGCAGAAAAATAAAGTTTTTCATTAAATCAATCATTTCAGTATTACATACGTAAACCATTTGAGTGGTTGTGCAAATATGTTTAGGTGATAACATTGCTTGTGTACTGTAACAAGTGTTTATATTGGCTTATCTTTTCTGCAGGTGTTGAGGCGTCTATATTACGATGAATATTACCAGAAAAAAAATATTAGAAACGCAATTCCCTCAATGCTTCATTATTGCGCTTCATCAAGTATTTTAATTGGCATTAAATTATTTTTAAAACGCATTTTGTAAATAACATAAAATTCATTAGTAAAAGAATTTCAGCTACAGCTAAAAATAAATATAAAAACTGCTATCGCTGTGTTACTATGGAGAGTATACAGTATTATATTCTAAGAAAAAGAGAGAATGACAATTTTTTTTTTGTTTTGTAATTTCAATATAATTCCTAAAATTATTTATCTAACAATTTCTTTTCAGATATGTTATTGAGTTATGATACTATTTTATAAATTATTTAGCCAATTATAGCAATAAACATTTTCATAAATGATACACGCAAACAAACAGGGTTGCCAGACTACGTGTTCATTACTGAGAAATTATTTTTATCAGTTTGTTATCAAACTATGATAAAATGATTTTCTAAACCAATAAAAAGATAATCACAGACCAGTTATATCGCATACAAATTTTATGTCTTATGAAAACTCACTCTCAACTAAACTGAGATCTTTACATTTATTAACGGCAGTAGATTTACATGTACTTTAAATTTATTAGGGTTATATATTTAAAAAAATCAATTATGCAGTTGTGGTCTTGTGGTGAATGTCACATAGTGAAGAGATTCTAAGTCCGAGCCCATTCTACCAATGAATGAACCAAGTTGATTCCCATTTGTGTATAAAAGCATTCTATGCTACTAAATTGGTTTTATCTTCTTTTTCCTTCTCTCGTCCAAACCTAATGATGTACAAGGTACTATGAGGGTAAATAAAACATAAAATAAGCGAAAAACACTTTACACAATTGATGGATTACTTTTTGCATTGGTCTATTTTTCACACTTAAAGCTCCCCTTGTATTAGTCACTGCAAATTATTATAACGCTCGTTCCTGCATAAATTGATCCCACTCATGACACAGTACATTAACAATGTAGTTCAGCGCAACATGCGGCTTGCTAAACGTGAAATCTTCATTAATTTCTATCAAAATTTTGTCTTTTTTACTAGCAATGTACTGCAAAAAAAAACCACAACAGATTATGAATTCATATATGGTGTGCTGACTTCATTGATTGTGATAAGGAGTAAGGAGTAGTATTTCAAGTGATTGGATGATATACATATATCGCTCACTCCTTTCAAGAACGTCATAAATCAAAAATCCTCAATTTTCAGTTGTGCATGTTTTCGGAATGCCCAGAAAATGTACTATATCCCAGCAAAAGAGGCATATTTTTAACTTAATATTTACCCACTTCAGGGCAGAAAATGTTGTTTTTGCATATTGAAGAAAAGGTATTGTTTAATTATTTTTTTAAATATACTAAATGTTTTTCAAATGGAGAAAAAACCTTCAGGTTTTACCTAAAAAGATCTGTTGCACAGTAAAAAGTTCATAAATGGCTTGAATTAAAAAAAAATATATATTGTATTATAATTTTAAACTTTAAAAACGTTCTCCTGAAAAATCAAGTTTTTTGATTTATGACGTTCTTGAAAGGAGTGAGCGATATGTATATGTGTATATATATAAATTAAATCAATAAATATCTAATAAAACAAATAAAAAGTTTATTTTTATTTTTTTTATTCAACCGGTGATCTGGTTTTGTTGTTCCGAAATCACCAGTCTGATAGTATCGGTAATGACGAAACCTGGTCACTGGTCAAATAAAAGTTGAGAAAACTATAGAATTGTTTAAGAATTTTATTATATAAAATGCAGTTCCAAGAAGAAATCAGTACAAAACATAAAATACTATATCTTATTACAACTTAATTATAGGGTTGACCAGTTTTGTAGCAATCAGCTTCTTCCGCAAGACCAATTAAAACTTATTAATTACTAATTAGTGTTGAGGAAGAAGTTGTTTGCCTCAAAATTGGTGGACAGTATAATTATGTTATAATAATATATTTTGTATATTAAAAGCATTTTTAACTTTGTGGTATGGTAATATAACACTCTCTTTATCATTCATTGTTCACTTTGCGTAATACCACTTTTAAAAGTGGTATTACACAAAGTGAATAATGAATGATAAGGATAGTGTTATAATAATATATGTCAAAAGTGATCTTATAACGAAGTTATTTGGATGTTATGTCTAACTTCATCTGAGATTACTTTACATTCAAGAGATAGTAAAACACCATTAAGCTAAATTATAAATTCCAAAAATACACCTTTGTGTTCAATATGTATACAAGAAATAAAATATTTTGTAATAGGAATCAATAAATCCATTTTATGATTACTATAATATGAAGTAAGAAGAACAATGTAAAATCATGTAAGTTGGATGAAGTTAGACACTGTAGGTTAAGCTGTCGAAAATACCGTTTGCCATCAATTCATTTGTACTTTTTTTTAAAATTTGTACACTGAATTTAAGTATACTTAATTTATTCTCTCATGCGGGACGAAATAAAATCATTTTACCATTTACCAATCGCCTTTAATAAAAAAGATTAAAAAGAATGACTAAAAGACAAAAAAAAATGAGTACATTGCTTCATATATCATGTGACGAGTCACAAGTCACAAACTTACCGATATAAACAGTAGTAGTCTTGACCCTCTGTAATTATATAAGATAGTTCCATGATAATGATTTTGTGCCAAGCAGCTAATTAGTACATTGCCAATATACAATATATTATACAGGTTTACGGTCAGTGTATCAGCATCATTATTCATCATTTTATTTGATTAAATCACTACATATTTTCGCATATTGATAATTATATCAGCGGTTCTCAACATAAAGCAATCTTAATTATTTGTCTCTACATTATCTTTTATTACCTAATGGGCATCCTGATTTCCTAGAGTGAAGAATATGTTATTAAAATAAATAAAAGCTTCAAATAATTATATTATTAATTTGGGTGGCTTGTGTTTAAAAGTAGGAATCAATTTATGGATGAATGAGTATAGGTTGAACCCGAAAACTCTCACTTAAAGTCTGCAACACTAACCACGGTAGCGCAACCAATCTATCATACACACACATATATATATGTATATATATATATATATATATATATATATATATATATATATATAAATATATATATAAATTAAGACCTTGTATATAATTACATTTTTGATTTACGGTACCTCGCATCTAAAGAATATTATCATTGTGACGGGATACACTTGCCTATTAAACCGACTGGTGTGTTCCTTTATTAATGGACTAGCATAAATCTAGAGATGCCCGTTTAAAAATAAAAGTGCTGATTGGTTGAACGATCTCTAAATAAGTCTAATTAGAAATGTGAATGCTGGTTTATTTCTGGTCCGAGGCCCCAGTTTTAGAACCACTGACGCATGTATGACAAATCAGTTATGGAAATAACCTGCAGTTTTTATTTTACCTAATATTTCCTTTGTTCGTTCGATAAAGGTTAAAATAGCACATCATCGTTGCTCCAAATAATAAAAAATTGTTAAAAATATAAATTTATTTGCATTTTAAATCTTAACTGAAAATTTATGTCAATAGGACATACATTAGTTTCTATAATCTGACATTTCACAAGGCTGATATGTGTAGTAATCTGAAATATGGCAAGTCAAAATACAACATGTCCCTGACAGCATTATCCGGCAATCACAAACCTCCAAGAAACCGTTGCCGAGCTGTCTGCTGATGAAAGTGAAACCCTGACTGCAGTACTCCGTATTGCGTGATTAGTAGGAGAATTAATAATAAGCTGTGATTTGTTCTTGTACTTCTACTTTATTTATTTTTTAAATCCCAATTCCTGACAATCTGCCGCGATAGTTTGTAATTTAAAATGCTTATTGACAAAACCAGTTTAGTTTTACTGTTTAAAAAAATATATATTTATAATGTTTCATCACTTTGGCTTTACTGGTTCTGCTTGTAATACTGATAAAGTGATGTGATTGTATATAAGACATAAATAACAGATTAATTTCATCATATTTATATATTACACAATATGATAATTTAAATTTTTAAAATCTACATCCTTATTTTGTTCTTCCCCGTAAATGTATTTTTCACCTAAAAACAATAAAAAGACAACAGAACTATAATTTTACTACAGTGTAGTACGAAATGAGTGTTTTCAATTATAATTCAGTTTTATTTTCATGTTGCCATGGAAAATTTACTTGATTACAATAATCAATTGGGCCATGGAGACAAAGCAGATAACTCCAAAACATAAAAACTATTTATTGTACACGTTATTATTTAAACTAGTTTTTATTTCTGTAGGTGTGTTTGCCTCATTATTTTTAGTTTTGTTAAAATTTCACAATAATGAAATGTCATCTCATTAAAAAAGTAAAATCCTTCTTATGCTAAGATTATATATTAAGCGTTTTAAGTTTCACTATATCATTAATATTAGTTAAATACAAAAAACAATCATATGAAGACGAGTAAAATGTCGGTAAATTTAATTTTTATCCAATATGGGACAACCAAATACCTGTTTGTTAAAAATGGTAACACTTTAATTCCTTCCAATAATGATAGAGATACAGTTTAAAAATGCAAAAGTTTTTAGAAAAGTAAATGTGTAACTACAAACATATGCTTTATTTTTCTCCAAATTATTATAGCAAGCATTCAAATTATTATGAATGCGATTTTAGGGTAAGGCATCATGCAGAGGCTGCTGTCACTAAGTTTTGGTGAATATAGAGCTTTGGTGCTTTTACCAACATTCACAGATGATTCAGTTTATAAAACTCATTTTGGCAAATTAGTATTACATTTGAAATGGCGCCCCTGATACTTAAAATTACAACAAAAAAAAATGCAAAAACAATGTTATGCCAACATAACGGTCTAATTTAATTTAATGTGTGCTAATCAACAAGTAGTTTTCCTCATTTAATTGTTATATATCTGTGTTAGAAGCAAACTTAGTATTATCCTTTAAAAATAAAGCAAAAGATTTAATAAAAAAAAGTAAAAATTTATTAAATCTTATAACTATTTAACATAACACATTGGTTATATCCCCTGCAATGGTGAGTGAAATGTAATATATATTTCAATACACAATACCATAATAATCCATCCAGAAACAAACAATAACAATCAAAAACTGTGGCTATATACATGGGTTTTTTTCATGAATATCTCGTAACTGGAAAGTTTTAATTTTGAAACTCACCTGTTTGAAAGTAATATGCCTTTATTATTCACCCTCATCGGTTTTAAAGCATGATTATCCCAGTAAAACAGAAATAATAAAATGTTTTATTAAAAACCCAGTCCCATACTGCATTTCATTCAACTCATTGTTTGGGATAGAACAAGTCAATGCATAAAGATAAAAACTAATAATTATGTTAATAAAATTAAATCATTCTAAAATTAAGGTTGTTTTTAAGAGTAATGGTCCGTCAGCATACAGAATGGTGCATATCTACGCTGCCATATTTCTAGACTGCATCTGCAGCTCAAACCTCCTGTTGGTGCGAACCCCCCTAATGTAGTTCCGGTTTTCCACCCTCTTCTTTTCCACAACAGACATCTTCTCCTCTCTCATGATGACCTTGCGAGCTTCGGCCTTCTTGCTGCTTTTGGCAATCGGCACAGGGCTCGCCTTTACGGCACTCGTGGCAAGCTTGAAACCAAAACGCGTAAAGCCCGCGTCGGCTGGGTTGTGAGCGAAGGGATTCGCTAATGTTTTGTCGTCCGCAACGGGTAACTTGCTGGTTGCTGAAATAATGAAACATTCAAAATTAAAACGCGTATTATTGGAAAATAAATCTATAATGAGACATTCAAATGAAGACAATTGCAATGCTAGTTCACCAAGATATTACAATTAAGAATCCATTTCAAGAAGTCGCCTTCACACATAAACCAGTAACATAAGCAGTTTGACTTTATATTTGGTCATTTTACGGACGTTTGATGTTGTTAACCTGGATATTTTGATACAATATTGCATTTATGGCCGTCAAGTTGTTTGGTTGATATCTCCTTAAGTAGGTTCTAGTATAAATGTTATTTTGTGATTTTTTATTCATATTATAATTCTGGTGACAGACAAGACAGGTGTGTGATTGCCAATCGACTGTCCTGCTAACTAACTGGCTATGACAAAACAGTTTAAAAGCAGTTATTTACATCCCAAAAAAGTTTAAAATACAAATAAATGTAGTTAGAGAGAATATTTATTTAAATAAGACTTACTTTTTTTTTCATGCGATATATTTTTTTTAAATTCAGGTTTTACAAATTGAGTTTTTTTCACCATCACTTTATTAAATGCAAAGTGTGTATGTTTTTAGAAGGGTAGCGGTTGGGTGGTTAGTGCCAGAAATCCTAGCAATGCCTTTTATAAATGCAGATACTTCAGTTTAAAAGAGGTATAAAATCTTCAACGTTTAAGAAAAAATGCAGTGCAGGAATTCTGGCCTGCAGTAAATACTAAATATAGAAAGTATATGCTTCTATTATAAATATGCGACTTAGAGATGAAAATATTTCTTTAATAAAATAGTCAACATGTATTTTGCTTAATAAATTTGTAAATATGCATCACCATTAGGGAATTTTAATTATTAAGAAATATTTCAAGTACTCATTTTTATTTTCTTACTCTAAATGTATCAAGACTCTGATGAAATATATCAAGTTGAACGCAATATTTTATGAGTAATTCTGAAAACATTTATTTATTCAGCTGTGTTTGAAATATTAACCTTTTTCATTGTCTTCTGTAAACATCTACTATACTAGGCTATAAGATTGTTTAATAAAAAATATAACATGTGGAAAGGATTGTGAAAATATAGAAAATGAATTTGTAATAAAACAGCTATTACTGCCATTATTATTGCGTATATAAAGCGATTTAAAAATTCAGTTTTCAATTTAAAATATGGGTAGGTTTTGCTTTTTGGTGTACATGAATTTGTTTATGATACCGACCAATTTGAATATATACAAATCGAAAATAACTAAGCTAGTAAATGTTTTTCATTTATAATTGGTAATTTCAAATTAAATTTGACTATAATATTATGCTAAAAAAATGTAAATGTATTTTGTAACATGTAGATATTTTAGGGAGCAAAATGACCTAACAAGGGGAATCTGTTTTTTTTTTTAAATAATATTTTTTTCATTTATTTAAAAAGGTTACTGAATTATTATTTGCTTACTCGAGATAATCCAAAAAGAAAGTTTTGAATTAAAGAGATGTTCTTTAATTAGGTCTGTATAATATGCGCTTGCATTCTTCAGATTTTTTTTTTGATGGATCGCATTTTTTTATTCGGAGATTAGAAATAGAGTATCTCTCATCACACAAGCTTGATATAAAAATACATATTTGTTTTCAGATGTGATGTGTTTAGGGATTGTGATTTTGATTGATTTGTTATCGAATCAGTAATAATTTTACGCTCCGATTGTAGGTAAAATGGATTAGATTATTTAAGATATGTCCACTGTAGTTGCTTCAGATTAGAATGTATGATATTGACTAATGATTACCCTTCAAGGGATTACTTACCCTTTTTTTTATCTTTTAGATAAAGCAAGTATTATATTTCCTGTATTTGTAAATAATATATAGGGTTATTTTAGTTATTCGAGCCTGCAATCTTTTGTAACAATTGTAGAGTGATAAATAATATGTATTTTTGTATTGTGGAAGCATCAGACATGTCACATTTGCTTCGAGCACATTTAATACTATGTCAAATTGTGTACAATACCGGTTTTAAAATGTCATTTGTATGTCAATTTATGTGTGGAAATTAGACAATTGGAAATAGTGTGACATGCTGCGTGGATTGTTATTATGTACCAAAGTCTAAAGATTAAATTTTATTAGGATATAAGTTTGTAATATTCTATTACATTTGTGTGCATTTAAACAATAAATTTGGAGAGTCCGGGATAAATCTTATACTCCGAGGTTTTCCGACTAGAGCTATTCTAGTAGACAGGCTACTGCATCACTATAAAGTAGGATGATGGAAACTATATGCATAGTCAGTGACATTTTCTTGCCAAAGCTTCGGGCAAATTGCGATACTAAACTATTCTATTTCTAAATTTAAGTACGCACTATCACCTCCATTGAATTAAAATCAAACTTCTTGTATACCTAAACTGTTCACAGTCTAGTTTTGCACATCATTCATATATTTCTTTGCACCGTGGAAACATTTCACCGGTTGAGAAAATCATGGCCAATTATATTCAAGAATATTTTAAGTTTTCATTTTATTGTTAATATCTTAAAAGAGAAGTTGATTTACATATTATTATTATGATTATTAAATTGATTTTTATGAAAAATATTTAATATCTATTGTATAAAATGATATGTTTATTTTTTTACTTTGAGATTGTACACCGAGAAAGCACATCCCCTACATATAGTACTTTCTATGGGAGAAGTGTGGGAATTGTTAGATTTGTATTTAGTAAATTACTTATATTTACTAATAAATAAAATTAATCATATTGTGTTGGATGTTATACTTTTAATATTGAGTGATAGGGAAATAGCTAGTTATCAACACGAGCTTTCCAATTTTGGCAAATTCCATTTGACGCATATTACAGTCACGTGAATTGCGAAGGTACATAGTTCCATGAATGTTTCCATCTGGATTCGTGTAGATGGAGTTGATCTCTCATTCATTGGGTTTTAGAAAGATGTACAAAGTCTATTTTGACGGGTGGAAGTGAGAGATAATTAGTAGCTCTAGGACATTGCCGTATGCGGGAGAACCTTTTAGAGTAGGCTAATAGATTGCTGTATGCAAAACATTTCCATACTATCTCGTATCGGATGGCACTTTGGTAAATCAACAAGGAAACTGTATTGTATCGTATGATCAACTAGTCTCACTAACAAATATAATTGTAAGATAAGAAATCTAGCTATTTTGCTGCATCCATATTTTTATTTGTAAAATAAAGATATTTGATTGATATTTCTTTTATTATTATTCCCTGGCACCTGACAATGTAATTGATTCTGTATTTTTGACTATCACAATGTAGAGATCACATTTGGATCGAGAATGTTGCCTGCTTAACAGAACATATTGGTTTATGAATTCATCATTATTAAGTTGTCTTGCATATTATGAGAAGTTATCAATTTGTTATGATGGACTTGTGAGAATCTCACAAACTGGAGCTATACTTACAAGAATTTTCAGAACTGGAGTAAGAACTGATTATGAGATTGCATCTTTGGCAATCATAAAGGAAATGTAGTACAAAAGAAGACAATACCTATCATAATATGTATTAATAATACCCATGATTGACAATTACACTACTAAAATTTTTGGAACTCGTAGATATGTGATCAATCCAATGACACTACAAACGAGTTCACAACAGCCATCTATGCTGAATTGAGATAGCTTTTATTTAGCAGAGACCCCATTTTTACTTGGGTGTATTCAAGATCCAAACCCTGGATTGTTTTTACATAATGGGAAAAGGCTGAAAACAACAATTCGCATCTATGTGGTGTACTGATTGTTAGGTTAGGTAAAGTATGGTTGCGGTACACCTATGAAGTTTTTGATTAGATTCTTGGAGAAATCAAAATGAAAAGATCATGTACTCAGGTCTACTTACTTAAGTTTTTGCCAGGTTGTGGTCCCCTGGTTATGTCTCGTACTTTTGAATCAGAGTTTCTGAGTTCGAACCCACTCTACCACAATTCGATAACTATTTTAAATAATGAACTGCTAAGGCTCACAGATATAGTATTAAATTGAAGTGTTTTTGTAAATATATAAAAAAAGAAAAAAAGTAGAACTACACATGTGGATTATACATTGTATATCTAAACATTTTTTTAGATGACATCCGATTACTCTAGAATGAATGATTGCTCTGATTTTGTGAAGCTGCAAGCTTATAATCAGTCTTGTACAAAGAAAATAAGAGGACTTACATTCAAGTCCGCAGGTGAAGGTCTTGGAGAATAGCAGTTGGCGCGCCCTATCTTCTTTCCTGGCCTTGTTCTCCACCAGCGACTCCATCTGTGCAAACTGCTTCTTGTGGAGGGAGGCGAAGTCGGGCATCTTGCTGCGAGACACGGGGGCCACGGGGCGCAGTTCTGTCTGCTTTGCGGGGGTCATACGGCTCAACATCGCTTTCCCTTTTCCGTTGTACAAGTGCTTGCCTTGGAAACAAAAACAAATGTAAATCAATCATTCCGTCCAAGCAACACATGTTGATAAATTGAGTTGCAAAACATTTAATTTAAATTGGCCCTTAAATATCTTGATAATTCAAAGCGACAAATTAAAAATGGTGACATAGTGATAATATGTGCCCGTGTCATCAGTATGGGAAACCTCAGTGAGGGCACATTACTGTAATCTGTAATTTGTAATTATGTATATGATGATAATAATAAAAAAAATTATTATGAGTTGTGAAGATACTGTAAAAATAAGATGAAAATTTTCATCAAATGTTTGTTTTGAAAAATCTGTTTCTCAAATTCAATTATGTACAATATTGAGTAGTCTATTCTAGTTCAAGATATAAACATTTTTTAAAACTTATTACGATGATTTATTTATGTTAGTCGCTCCTTAAAAAAATACCTAGTAAAAAAAGTCAATGAGAAAATAATTGGTAAAAGAGTGTCAGGTTGTGGTCCCGTAGTTAGTGTCGCGGACACTTGAGTTTCTGGGTCCGAACCCACTGTACCACAATTTACTACCTATTTTTAATAACGAGCTGCCTAGGCTCACAGAAATAGTATGAAATCGAAGTGTTTTTGTAAATAATAAAAACGTAAATATTTTTCTTTTCAAAAAAACAAAAAAAATTGCCGTAAGAATTGAAAGGCAAAAAGGGTATTTTATTTTTCTTTTACATCCAAGCCATAGTTGGAATTGAAATAAAAATTAAAATCATTGCGGGTTTTTTGGAATTAACATATCATCCGCTCCATAATCACGATCCCTTCAATCTGCGTTTTACATAAGGGAGTATTTTTTTAATGATTGAACTATCAAGCGCAATTTATCAATTTCAAAAATACACTCTGGTGTTTTGATATGTATTTTTGCTTGATGATTAAATTCATAGTATTTTTACTCTCTTCTGTAAAGTAAGCACGGATGGAGTTGGGCATGTTACAGGTTGAGTTGACCACATGTACTCGTGTCGGTTCTAGTCTACGTACCTACAGATCCGGGAGTCTTGGGCTTCATTAAACGTGACGGGCTCACCGGGGCCAGTTTGGGTATCTTGCCACGCCGGGTATCTGCATCACTCTGCGTTAGCGATCGTTTCCTGGTTCCGGTTCTTATGTTTGCAGGCCCTACACATCAAACATGTATTACACACAATGTTAAATAACGTATCAATTAAGATAATTATTATTTTAATCTCAAAAACTTTCAAAATTCATTTTCATGTCCAGTATTACTACAAATTCATGATAATATAAATAAAAAAGCAAAACTTCTAATATAATAAATAAAGTTTTAATCAACAACCAACCCTTTTACATTTCTGCAGTAATCTATAACTGGCTTTAAAAATGCTTTATTATTTGTATTGCAGTCAATTTCTTTAAATAAAAATATAAAACAAAAACAAGAATTCATTGCAAGTACTATTGTCAAGTATAATCAAGAAAATATTATACATTGATTTATATATATAATTATTTTAATTCTCAAGTCTCGTGTCATAATTTCTATAAACTCAATGAGCAATTTCAGTGCTGCCTAGAATTGAATTAATTTTCTTTCTTGTGCCATGTAAAGAAACAAAAAATTATTACCAATCATAAATGTGCCCCATTTGAAATCTATGAGTGCATATTATGTCTATATACAAAAGAGTGAAAGCAAGCATAAAAAAAACAAAGTGAAAACATATAAGATATCGCTCACTCCTTTTAACGTCAAATATAAAAAAAACTAGATTTTTCAGGAGATTGTTTTTAAAGATTAAAAATATAATAAAATGTATTAAATATGAATATCAAGCCATTATTGAAGCTTATTGAACTTTTTACTGTGCAACAGATTTTTAGGTAAAACCTGAATGTTTTTTCTCCATTTGAAAAATATTAAGTATATTAAAAAAAAAATTAAACAATACCTTTTCGTCAAAATGCAAAAGCAACACTTTCTGCCCTGTAGCGGGTAAATACATATTAAGTTAAAAAATGCCGCATTTTCTGGAGTATAGTACATTTTCTGGGCATTCCGAAAACATGCACGACTGAAAATTGTCGATTTTTGATATATGACGTTGTTGAAAGGAGTGAGCGATATGTTAAAAAATTAAAGTTGCATTAACACGACACAAAAAAAAAAGATTTTGAGCAAATTGAGAAATAAAAAAATTATAAAAACACTAAGATCTCCCATTTTTTTGCATCTCTCCATGCTATGTTCTTTCGCTTTAAACCAAAGTAAATTCCCGCACTCTAAATAAATTGTTATTAAAAAGGTAAACATATCAATAAAAAACAAAATATATAATAACCTGCATTTGATAGAACAAAACTTTTGTTAGACCCCTTTAAGTTGGATTTGACGATTTTACTCGCATTCGGTAGTTTTGATGCTTGTTTCTGATTTGAGCTACAAAAGTCCACTTTATTCTTAGGTTTGCTCGTCGAAACATTTACAAGTTCAACTGATACAGGATCTTGTTTCTTGATTTTCTCCAGAGAGTGGGTGACATTTAATGGGGTCGGTCTGGCAGGAGTGGATCTTTCTTCTGTTAATTTGCTCTTGCGGAGAGACTTGTCAAGCGGCGGCATCGGTGTTCGGCCGGCTGACCCGACAGATATTGCCCGGCATAATGTTTTAGGAGGTGTCCTGGTGAATGTGCTGTTGACACCTAAATAACTCTTGTTCATACCCGAAGACTCTTTTCGGGGAAATAGTTTGCAAGGGCTAGCGGCGGAAAACACGTTGCGGCGCGAGAAACTGCTCTGATCGTGAGAAATGTCCACATTTTTGTTAAAAGTAGAGTTCATGTCAGGCACTAGTACCTCCTTTGTATATGTCCCTTCGCGTTTAAGCCCTCTGGTCCTTTTTTCCGAAACTTTCACGGGGGGAAATTCTTCAATTCCGGATATCCTCAGACTGTTTTTGGACCTTGTCATGAACTGCGCCTCCGGTAAACAATTTTTTTTAGAAGAAATGTCAACGATTGCCGAAGATTTCTTATTAAAGGAACTTTCCTCAACGGAAGAAATAGAATCATCAACTAAAATTGGGAATGTTTCATTTAGAACCTGGGACTGATTGGCATTGAAAGAACCCGATTTTATTTTTTTAGTATTTGTAAGTGATATATTTGTGAGTGATGTATTTGATTTGGACAGGTTTATGAGTGAAGAGTGTTTATTATCCGATATATCGAAGTCTTTTGCAGATGAAAAGCTGGCATCATCTTGGTGAGGTTCGGGTTCAATTGAGTGATACATTGTCTCGCTGGATACGCTCGAGAGGTTTCGAGAAGTATTAGCAGAAGATATTTTTTTTCCGGAAGTTTTTTTATTTGATTTTTTATTTTTACGGCCTTTACTGATAACCTGTGAACCGACTTCAGTAGGAAGTTTGCCATTATACTTAGCTCCTCTCCTTGTCTTGGGAGCGGATAGAACGACGTGATTCGCTGCTCCATCCGAAGAGCCTCGTTTGGAGGGCCTAAAATCGTCATTTGGTGTGACTGTTAATGTAAAAGATATATTTGGCTTTTTTCCACGCCTGGGTAGTTTCGTTTTCTTAATCGCTTCATTACTAGAAGCATTATCAATTTCCTCGTTTTCTGGTGATATATTTTCTTGATCTGATGTATTCGCGACAGTCTCTGTACAAGGCTCAGCATTGTCCACATTTTTATTTCTCCTAGATTTTCGAGTGCAAATCTTAACGGGTACTTTCGTATCGACACTTTTATTCCGGGGTTTATTGATAGCAATATCTTCTTCTATCATGTCAATGTTTGCAGGTTCCTTGCGAGAGCGTGCATTCTTGGTATATTTCGGTTTGGTGACGGGCGAAATGTTAACGGCATCAGGTTGGTTTTCAAGAAGTATTAACGGATTTTTCTCCGGTTTATGTGATCGCGTAGACCGTTTTAAATTGGAAGCTTGTTTGGCCACCACAGAAACTTCTTGTACATTTTCGATAGCTGACACGCAAGGTCCTCCTGAAAGCAACAAAACAATAAAAATCTACATTTGTATTTAAAATCCAGATTACGGCTCGATAAATGTTTAAATTTTGCTTACGTCTTGTAGATCTAGTAGACATTTTAAACGTCAATGCGTTAAACTGCAGTAGAATGAAATAAATTAAAATATATTTTGTGCCATAACTCTGAAAAGATGCGCAATATTGATGTTTTTCGGAAAATGTCACTAAGCCCAACAGCCAAACTGACCCAAACAAAAGATCACAGCGAAACGTACTTTTTCGAATTTTGAATTCTTTTCCATAGATCAAAATTGCCATTTTGCAACAAAATATGTAGCGCATTTCTAGGTAGGTGCCTAAGCTGGTTAGTTAAGTTCCTAAACACATAGACAGATACAAAAGCTAGAAATAATTTTATTTTCTAATGTTGGTCATGATTAGGGAGTTTCTCCGACCAATCGTTAACAACTTTGCGTGCGTACGTCAGCGCCGCTTTGAAGTTGAAGAAGTGTCAAATCGATCGCGATGGTATGTTATAAGTGATTTTTTTAATACAAATTTAAAGCCTAATTTTAATACGAATCATCACAATGTATGATTTTGGCTCTGGAAATTACTAATACAATTTCTTTCCATTTGCGGTCTAATGGATAAATTTTGACATCTCAATTGTTTCAGATTCGGTTTATACTAATCCAGAATCGTGCTGGGAAGACTAGGCTGGCGAAATGGTACATGAATTTCGATGATGACGAGAAACAAAAACTTATAGAAGAAGTCCACGCTGTTGTTACAGTAAGAGATGCGAAGCACACAAATTTTGTAGAAGTGAGTACATATTGCTGATTTCCTCTTCCGTTAATAATTTTGAGGATTGTAGTTTGAATGTGAATATTGTGCTCTAAATAACGGGTTACACATTTATTTACGTATAAAATTGCGTGTGTAATTTCGCGGGAACACCATTTTTATCATGTTACTGCAATAAAATTCAAAGATAACAAATTGTTTATCACAAAAGTTTACATTCCATATTACACTTATTATCTTATTAAACAGTAAGTGTATAAGTATATGGAGGAACCATTGAATTCATATACTGATTAACTTTTTATATCGAGGTATCTGATACTCAATATTATAAATTATTTTTGCATGTATTATGAAATGACCTCCAATCTGTTCCATTTTACAAGGCTGATCATCAATAGATGTAGGTCATTAGCCACGACTGAATCTAAATGATCTGTTCAAATACACACACCGAGAGACCAAATTACAATTTCGAGTGAATGTCATTCACGATCAAAGATACACTAAGCCAGTGGTTCTTAACCATGTTGGAGATACCGAACCCCCCCAGTTTCATATGCGGGTTTACCGAACCCTTAATTGGAAAAAAATATTGCTAGATTTATATATTCCTTTCAAATAATATACTAGATCTATTGGATAAATGAATTTATCATACGTCGTATCATTTTTCATGATATTTGATATATTCTTTCCAATACTATACTAGATCTTTTAGACAAATTAATATGTCACACGTTGTATCATTTTTCATAATATTGTACAAGTCGGGTGTGTGTTTCGCCTCTGCCGAACCCGGGAGGCTGACTCACCGAACCCCTAGGGTTCGATCGAACCCAGGTTAAGAACCACTGCACTAAGCAGTTGAATGGTTGATTCTTTGTATGATTCACTGGCTCACTGGTTAATAAAAATACCCATAATTCCCTTCCTATAAGGTTGCTTCGTCTCTGCGAGACATCTATAAATAATCTCCATAAAGATCCCTTTATCAAGAATCAAGGGGATAAGTCCAATATATGTATGTATTTGTAGAATTTAGGACTACATCATTTAAAATTACACAGATATAGTTAAAAAAAAAATTCACTTTATATTTTTATCTACTTGAATTTCTCTTTCTATTAACCTTTATTTATTTTAAAAAATATTAATGAGTAATATGTATTTACAACTTACTCTCTTTTGTGCAACTAAATATATATGAGAATGAAAAAAATATCTTTATGCAAAAGGCATTTGTGGCATTGATAAATAAATAAATAAATAATTTAATTTGTCATATTATAATAGATATGAAACAGATGATGCTGCCTAGTCATTAGAAAAATGTTTGTGAATTGTTATCGATTCGCACATATCTTTTTCTCACAATTATTTTTACTCCCTTTTCATACACCTCTCATGAGTCCCGACTTACCAACTTAGGTGCTCCTTCATTTGCTGTTTAGGTTTAGTTTCCTAGTAATGGCAAGTGGCGGGGACTTCCATTTATGAATGAATTACTTTATTTGCTTCAACCATGATTTGTTAGATGTGAAAATATTTAAAGTTTTACTACAATACCAACACTTCGACTATGTATTAAGATTATGCCACTTCTGAGGGATTCAACCATATGGCTCTGCTTTCTTAACTGTTGACTAATTCTGGGATATAATTAAGTGATTTAAAAAATGACAGCAATTCTTTAAACAACTCGCGAAATTCATTCTTAAATGGGAGCTTCCGCTGCTCGCCATTGCCACTACTGGGCAAATGAACCTTTAGTGATAAATGATGCAACTCATCTTGTACAACTAAGTTCCTTTTTCCCTCCCAATGATGATGTAATTGAAAAATATTGAATGTTGTTATAATGGAGTGTTCATAGTGTTGGTCGGAGCATGAAAATTGTTTTAACATTTATTTAGTCATTCAACACCATTTTAACACCTTTATGGCTCGATCTTGTATTATAACCCATGTGTAATCTATTATAATGTTGTGGCTCCAATTTATGATATTATTCTCTTGCTTTCAGTTTCGTAATTTCAAGATAGTGTATAGACGATACGCTGGCCTGTATTTCTGCATATGTGTGGACGTTAACGACAATAACCTCTGCTATTTGGAGGCCATCCACAATTTCGTAGAGGTCCTGAATGAATATTTCCACAATGTGTGCGAACTGGACCTCGTGTTCAACTTCTACAAGGTATACACGGTAGTGGATGAGATGTTCTTGGCCGGAGAAATTCGGGAAACGTCACAAACTAAAGTCCTCAAACAACTATTGATGTTAAATTCGTTAGAGTAAATTATGCTTTCTGCTCTGTTAAGTAGCGGTTAATTAGTTTTCTTGTTGTATATGTGACATACTACATTTCAGTCGTTTACACGTGTCAATAATGTGCCATCACTTTGATTTACTAACTTCTTAATTTTTTCAATGTTATCCACAAATTATTTACAATGATTTTTGCTATGTTAAATAATGTTTTCATTCTTATTTCCTTGCATTGTCAATCACTCTATAAACTCATTAAAATAATAATGTAATCGAACAGAAGTTGAATTTTCTCAATCTCATATATTGTTCTGTTAGTTTTGTTTTTATTAGATGGAGTTTGAATTACGATATGTAGTATGTCGGAATATAATAAAATGCGCATTGTTTCTTTAGTTATATAATATAGATACATACTTTATACTAGGCGATATATGTACATAAATACTATAATTATTTCTTAATCTTATGTTTAGCAATGTTACGAATGAACAGGCTGATTTGTGTTCAAAACTCATTCCTTTATATAAATATTTATTTAAATATGATGTAATATTTAGAATGTTTTAGTAAAGGATTTACATTGATGAATGGTACACGTAATAGATGCACTCTGTTTATTATAAGGATTTGTTGGTGTTGACTTAGTTTTACATTGGAATCTCTATATTGGGTACATTCTCGAATATATACATACATACATCTTTCCCAGGCTCTCTCTTAATATGCTGGCTCGTGCATGATTAATTTATCATACAAAATTACAATAATAGACAACTATTCAAATATTATTTAATTATTCTTTGTGCCCGATAGTCACAAGGATGTCAAATCTATATGGGCTATGTTTAGTGATTGAAGATGTTTTTTGAGTGATTTCAACACTCAAATAACCCTTTTTGTTGAATACTGATGAATGCTTAGTAAAACTACGTGTTTTATTAATTATCATTAATCCAAAACCATCACACATACTTCCCTCGGTAATAATTTTTGTGTAAAATAAAAGATAAAAAATCTTTCATCCGAAGTTATTGGATATAGCCCTTGAATGCTTAAATGGACGCTGGATTAGATATCTTTATGAATGATTTAATAACTTGTTAATTACTTTTATCCTTAAAATCCCATTGATTTAAAAATTGTTTGAAGATTCAATTTTAATAAACCATCATTCATTACATCATTCCTTAAGGAGGGAATAGCAGCATCTTTGGGATTGAGATTTTAGAAATGTCGAGTAACTTGCCAAAGACCGATGTAATTGAGCTCCTGTTTTTTTGACGTTTTCTTCATAGGCCCCTCCACATTTGTATCAAATAGTTTATATATTTAAAGTTCCTTTGATGTTCGATCC
The DNA here is from genome assembly GCF_059751285.1 of Brachycentrus maculatus. Classification (NCBI taxonomy): domain Eukaryota; kingdom Metazoa; phylum Arthropoda; class Insecta; order Trichoptera; family Brachycentridae; genus Brachycentrus; species Brachycentrus maculatus. The sequence goes on from NW_028280939.1 coordinate 723,146, forward strand.
TACTGAGTACTTACACTTCATGATTTTGACAAAAAGTTTGATGCGTACAATTGTAATATTTAATTTATAATGTCCTTTCATGTCATTATAGCATACTGGTATATATTGTGTCTAGGAAATTTGGTGACCAAAAGTAAATGGGATTATCTTTAGTTCCAGTTAAACTTTATTAGAAATAAAAAAATAATATATCAATTCGGGAACTCATAATACATTAATTACCCATAAATACTCTTAAATGAAGCTATGTTATATAATCAAATGTATAATAAATATAAATATTTCTTAAATAATATATTTTTATTTTATTATTACTGTAGGTACCTACCTGCCTCAAAAAATTGGGTGAAGATAGTTTTAATGTGCTATAAAAGAAACTGGTCGGTGTAAATGTACAGTTTCTATCATTTTAAGTGAGTATGTAAATGCCACCATTTTCCAATGGGGCTGTAAAATAAGCAAACCTATTCAAACACAGCCCTAAGAAGATTGAACATGGTCCACGATTGTTGGCACACCTAAAAGTATAGATTATTTTTTATCCTGGAATAATATTACTGTTTTTGTCAACTACTGATGGCAATGTTCAAGCAATTATACGGAGTTTAAAGATATATGAGGATTGATTTATATTATCCACGTTGAATGAAAAATTACTATATTTATTTTACCGCTCAGTGCTGAGCATTGTGGTCTCCTCGCCTCTATTCCTCCCTGTCCTGGGCCAAGTTAAAGGCGCTTTTAGAGAGGACCCTATTGACTGATTATGTTATTTGGAAAATGAAAGGTTTTTTTTTAATTTCAAGTATTTGATATTAAGATATGTTTGAAATATACTAACATACCACTGACATTGGGGGACATAGTCCATTACAGTCCATAGACATAGAGCTCACAAAATAATACAGTAAAATCAGTTTAAGCTATTTCTTCGACGGGGTAAATCTGCAAAGGCCCATTTTTTTGTATCCGTATTAGGTACAGGCAAATCCGCTAAGGCCCATTTTTTTTGCCTGTATGTGGTACGGGCAAAGGGTTAATCTTTGTGGAATCTATTTTGTGAGCTTATCATCAACTGAATAACGTAAATATGATGTCGTTTAACCCTTTCGATGCCGGATGGTATGTATTAATATAGCCGTACCCAGCAGGCCGTGATTTTTTTCAACAAAACTGTGAAACCTTTTAGAATGATGACTAACTTTGATAATATTGGTAAATTGTAATATTTTAGTATTTTTTGATCTTTCTAATAGATGTTTCTATATATTCTAATTAAAAGAGATTGCAATTGGATTTGATGGCCTGGGAAGCACGGAATTGGAGAGCGCGTTAATGCGCTCGTGGCACGAAACCAGTTAATGCTACTGGCTCAGAAAGAATGCCATTTATGAGTATGCGACTTTTGCTTGAATAGGGCATTTACGTCCAGAGAATGTTTAATATACAAATGTCTTACCTCAGAAAATAGGGTAAGGTTCACTGGTTTAAACATAGTTGACAGTTGTATGGCCCTCTGTGACCTCATGAGCATCATTAATATTGTTGTTTTAGCTTTCTTATCAGTAGAATTCTCCCAGCCACAAGAGTAAACCGTTTTCCCCACTGAGAGACTCTTTGAACAAAAAAAATAACATTTATCGATACATATCAATTGGGCTGAGAGATTGTATAAAAAAATTTATGTTACCTTTTCTAAGAGGAGATCACCGTAATAACTTGGCATAAATACATGAACTATGGTAGCGACTGTGAAAAAAGTAAATTCATACGGAAGTTCACCATTTTTCAGCATCTGAAATGTATTAATAAATAGGATTCTCTCACATAAATATGTTTAGACGCACCAAATTACTTTCTTATAATAATATGTCGATTTGTGCAAACTTTATTTCAAAATTTATATGTTTTTGCTTCAGTTTATATTGTTGTAACTAAAAAAAAAACTTTAATTTTGAGGTGATCAATTTTATATATTTTGTATCTTCATAAATTATAATTAAAATAACTCATATTTTTTTTGGGAATTATTGAAAACAGTCGTATCATAAATTATTAAAGAAAACCCAATTTACATACAGAAAACTTGATGACATCAAATTTATGACACGCGCCCGCTCAACGGAAATTTCTCAACGCGCCCGCTGGAAGGTTAATGAATTAAATTTGCTGGCAAAACATAATATAGGATGGCAGTTTATAAATTAGTTCTGAAAATATATAAGTTTTATCTGTCTTTTTGTTTTATACACAGATATGAACTAAGTGACTCTTTAAACTGTAAACATTGTTATTAAAACTTACACTGTAAGACTGAAAAGCTGCGACAGTCGATATAAGTGGAGTGAATGAAAACACTGCTTCATAAACTGCGGTGGATGCCGACTTCAATTCCTCAACACGACTAAAACATTGCAATTACTACATATTTTTTGTTGTGGATTTTGAGATATTTTAAATGAATTTTATATACAAACATCTCACCTATATATAATTTGTAGATCTTGAATTATACTGGCTAACTCAAAATTACGGCAAGCGATAGTATCATTGCTATTAACAAAAATTTTCATTATGCGAATTTTAATCACCTCCAACTGGCCACATATATGGAGTGAAGCTATAGGAACAATTGGATCAAATCCGCAGTACAATAGTGTAGTAGCGAAACAAATGTAGGTTTCATACAAAAAGAAAGCTTCGTAGATAGGAGTGTCATACTTGCGATCATCCCAAAACTGCATGATGCAATAAAACACCATGTTTTTTTTCATTGTCTCATCGAAAATTGCAGAGTAAATATTCATCATCACTGCTGAAACTGGGAATATGCATCCAACAAATATAACAAGGAACATCCAAACATTTTGGATGAATAAACCGGATCTAGCATATTTTTTCACAATGTTGACTTCTCGTTCAGATAGGTATTTATTTGCATATTTGTAGTCGTCATCGATTCTTTTAATTATGGATGCAAATGTTTTTTTATGAAACACCAAAGTGAACACCTTTATGAACATATATATGAAAAGAAATAGAATGGCGAATTGTCTAGTTGCATCAGTGAAATCTTCATTTTTAATGTCTATTATAGCTGCATATACGAGAACGTAAATGGCTGAAGCGTGTATTATTAAGTTGATTGGCATCCAGACTTTTGCCGTAACGGAATTATTCATAGGTAGAACGCCATTAACCATCAACCCGAAGCAGCTTCTTTTATAAATATCAGTGTACTGCGTTAGTTCAAAATCTTCAATATTATTTTTGACTTTTTCAATAAACAATGATTTGACTCTTTCCATAATGTATATCCAATATTTTGGACAAATAACTTGCAACCAGACTCAAAAATGAGCGTTCATCGGTTGACTGAAGCATTTATATTGACATCTTAAGTCATAATATACTTTTCTTTATAGACCATCTTTGTAATCAACTTGTCAGAAATATTTTTATTAGAAGTTTGTGAAAATTGAGTATCTTTTATTCATAATGGGAAAACGTACAGTCTTGAAAGAAGGGTAAATGGGGTGGTTATTGTCTAAAACTTCCCTAAATATTTTTGTTATTGTGGTTATTGTTGTTTTTGATTAGCCTTAATGTAAAATATTAATCAGTCAAACATATTCAAAGATGTAAGAAAAAACACGATTATAAAAACCCTTTCTTTAAATATATCTGTAAAAAAAAGTGACACATCCAGTTATTGGCATTCTAGTAAAATGATTTACATTTTGGGGTATAAATAACATGCTACAAATTAAACATTTTTATTACTTTAAATTTATTTCTAAGTGTTATCTAAGAATTGAGATACCTACATGAAATTAACTTGTCCATGAGTATGGCCACACCAGTGTGGCGAGACGATTGATGATTTTTGTACCAGTATTTTCATTTTGTAACAGTATTTTCATTTCACCTTCTAAATAGCATATTTTAATTTTTTGCAATAGTTACATCAGAAATTAGTAGGGCCAATAACAGGGTACATGCCAACAACTCTACTGTTTACCCCGTGCCAAAACACCTCACAATAATAATTATGAGGTTTAAATATATTATCCTTTATTTTGAATTTCTGTATGAAGTGAATTTCCATGACTTGTTTTATTTCTGCATATTACACAAGCAAATATAATTGATTGATGGGCCAATTTGCATAATAAAAATATCAGGGAATTGCTATTTTATTGTACGTTTTTGTATTACACATATAAAACGATTTCCTAAATATGGGGAAATTTAAATAGAATAACAATGAAAAAATAATATTACCATACCATATCATATTTTTTATGACTCTTATTTACACTCAATGGTTCATTGGTCAGTAAATTAGATCTGTGCAATGACATTTCACCATCAAATATATGAAAGCAAGGTGATCAGTTCTGTAAGAAAATACTAAAAGACTACAATATGGTAGCATAATAATTAGTGGTATTATATAATATATGTACATATATCAACATATTTTAAGAGGCTTGTCTGCAGGTAGGATAATAAAGGTAGGGCGGGTAAATGTGAAAAATACATCACAAATACCCAGACTAATTGAAAATACATATTTCTTGAATTTATTTTACAACTGGCTGGAATCAAACCCGCGACGCCAGTTTCGCAGTCGAGCGTCTACCCAACTGCGCCACGGTGCCTGTATTTATTAATTATTTCGCATCCAATTGTGCACAGGGCACGGCATCCTATAGAAGCAGTGTTATCTTGATCGTCAAATACACGAGTGAAAGGTGATCAATCCTGCGCTTCAATTACCAGTCCAGAATAATGTTTATATAATTCTATTATATAACTAATATAAAAACAGAAAACGAAATCAACTGAGTTTGCTGTGAAAAAAAATGCACATAATGTTCTTCGCATCTTAGCTGATTTAATAAAAAAGAAATATGAAACTTAATTCAAAGATAATCAATTACAAAGGCTTAGTTACGGTAGGTCTCGCATTCCAATCATCGATAAAGAATAATATTTTAAGAAATATCAATTATCCATGTGTACTTTAGATTGGTGTCGTGTGCAAAACGTTTTAAAAAAAATTCTGTATCTCGACAAGGCCCGAATTAATATTATCATTTTAATGAGCATTTTTAATTTGCTGCCGACGGAAGTAAGAGGTCAAAATAAAATATGGAATAAAGTCAAATAAAGGAATGGGCAAATGATCAAGTGTTAATACTATGAAAATTGTAAAATAGTTTTGATTTTGAATTTTTTTGTGTACATATACTTATTATGTTAAAATAGATAAAAAAGATAAAAAACGTATAACTCCACCGACAAGACACACAATATGGCTTGGTGGGTCTCTGCAAAAAAATGTTAATTATGTTTATGAATTTTTATCGCGTTGACTGCCACGACAATTTTCAGAATCCCGATCTTAAAAAAAAAAATTACTTCTTTGCTCAGGTAAGCTTTAACGGCTTGTGTTTGAAAATAGGAATCAAACTATGGCAGAGAGGGGATCGAAGCTAGAGCTTCCGAATTTGCGAAACTAACCGCGGGTCCACAACCAAAAAGTAATGGCGCCTGGAAGGAAGCAAGAGAATAGAAGATCTGTTAATATATTGCGTAGCATCAGGCGTAATTTTATAATTCAACCATAACGTGTTTTTTTAAATTAAATTTTCTGTTGATATTAAATTTAAATATATCCATATATTTTACTACGGTGGTAGAAAGAAAATAGGTATGTTATAATTTGAACATAATTAGGGAAATAGGTTCGCTATTAGGTTCGCATGATTTGAGCCCAATGGAGAAACTATTTATAAAGAAATACAATTCAGGTAATAAAAAAATAAACAATAAATATATGTAAATACCCACACATTTTTGTAAATATTCGATTGATATAATTTATTAATAAAATATATACATAAGGAAGGAAAGTGAAAATTGGATACATTGAGTAGTTAAAGCGTTATCTTTCGTATGGAATCTCAACCCAGGAGTTCTCTATCTTTGTGGAACATTTCTAGCATAGCTTCATTTGTAACGAAGTTCGTCTATGACATTTTTAGGTCGAATGTCACATTTTAAACGCTTTAATTTTTTTGACGGTATGTCTACATACCTACCTAATAAAAAATGTTTTGCACACGTCACTATTGTGTTAAATACCTAGATCCAGCACTGTTATTGGTGCCCAGTGACAAATTTTGCACACGGCACAGGTTAATTACTCCGCTAGCCGTCCCTTCACAGAGGAGAAAGATAACACCTGTGTATCAAGCGCGTCTTGTGATAACGGTTATATTTTCCAATTCAGTCGATTCTTCATATCGAAAAACGTAATTGTACAATGCTAAATTACCCAACGATTATGGCGTTATCAACATTTTAGATCAAGACTCTGGAAAAACCACAAATAATAATTATTTAAGAGAAGTCTGGAGCAGCCGTACTCAATCTGTGGCCCGTAAAACATTTTCATACGTATTTTTTTCCCCATATATATTTTTTTTCATAAGTTTTAACTGTGAAGTGTGTCAGTCAGTAAATTTCAATCAACTGAATTCTGTACAACTTTCTCAAAACATCTGTATACATATTTTTTTTCCACATGTATATGTATTATCTGATATATGTTTTTATGAACTGTTATGCAGAGTATATTATTGAATATGCTCTTAAATATTGACGGCCACTAATATAATCAATAAAGATGTTTTTGGGATAATGTCGTGGTTTGTATTTGCTTTTCTGTTATGTTTCTTTAGACAAAAAGAAATTTCGTTTGCCTATTATGTAATGAGTAAAATATTATGTACATAAGTGTTATAACTGTCAATCTTTAAATGTTATTAGATTTGTTGATGTAAAATACTAAAATAATAAAACCCTTATCCGCGCCCCTATGGTGCATAGAGTACTGCTTCATATAAACGCAGTGTTATCTTGATCGTTTACACTTGAAGGAAAGGTGATCAGCCCTCCGCATCGGGTTTTGTTGATGTACGTTTTTGAAAATGATATAAAACGAAATTTGGTCTGATAGATTAAACTTATTTATTTGACGACTATCGTCGATATTATAGATCGGTCCAATATAATTCTAGAGATTGTCTAAAAAACAAACGCAAACATGCTGACCTTATGACCATCGATACTATGAAATCTGTTGAAAGTGGGAGTTTATTGATTATGTAACCTCTTTATTGGTAAGTGTCGGGTTGTGGTCCCGTGGTTAGTGTGGTGGACTCTTCAGTCAGAGTTTGTGAGTTCGAACCAACTCCACCACAATTTGATACCTATTTATGAGCCGATTAGGCTCGTAGAAATAGTATAAAATTGAAGTATTTTTGTAAAATATTGGTTTTAATCTAATAATATATTATATCTATATATATAATATATATATAATATTGGTTTTAATCTAATAATATATTAAAATGCAATTACATCACAAAGTGTCAGTGGATAATATAAATCTATTAAATGATATAAAACAAGTATTTCTATATTATTTTTTGATATCTCATCAAAGGTGAAGAAGAATATGGAAGTCTGGGCATTTACGGGGCTTACGACCGTCATAGGCTGGTTTAAGTGATTACTTTACACACGTGTAACATTCACCAATTCTACCCATTATTGACAACCACACTACTCAAATTCTTGGAAGTTCTATATATATGAACCAATTTTGAAACCTTGTTCATGAATCACTAGAACTTCACTAGAGACATCTATTGGTGAGATGTAAAGAAGCTTTTTACTAAGCAGAAACTCTTATATTAGTATGTGAGATCCGAATCCTGGATTATAATCACACACATGAGAAACGCCAGAAAATACCATTTTCATTTTTAAAAATGAAAAAGGTCAAGTATTTCTTTTAAAAAAAAAATCGTCCTGCGTAACTCGGCAATTTATATAAAATCATAGAATTTTATGTAGTTCAATATAATTAAAATAAAGTCTTAAGTATTTGGGATTGCACACAACAGAAAATGGCAGCCTCTGAGAATGCGTTTAGATCTTGCAGGTACTGCATTCAATGGGATAAAAACTGTTGGAAATCGGATCTATAGTCGGTGAAAACCAAATGCCACCTATATAATGCTAGCATCGCTCCTATTCGGCTGTGAGACATGGCACTCTACAAGGGTCCAGAGTAGCCGTATACTCAGCTTTCGACATCCAGATTTTCAGACTCCGTGAGAACGAGGAAATACGGCGTTGAAAACGCAATTTAGTTGGCTAGCTCATGTACTTCGAATTCCCCCAGAGAGCCTTAATCAAGCTTGCCTCTTTTACAAAGCATCAGGTTCCCGCCGCCCAGGACGTCCACTGTTGACAATCCGCCGGAAGATATCGTTTGAACTTCGTGACACGGACCTAATATGGGAGGATGCAAGGGAGTTGGCAGCCTATACAAGACCCTAGAGGCAGTTTGCGAACTCTAAGTAGATAGGAATAGATGATATGGAAGAACCAATCAATTATTGAATATAAAGACGTTATTAACTATATACAATTCAATTCAAACCCTTATTCGCACCGCAATGGTGCATAGGGCACTGCATTATACAAACACAGTGTTATTTTGATCGTTAACACACGAAGGAAAGGTGATCAGCCCTCCGCTTCGGGTACCAGTCCAAGGTAATATTGAATAAATATTAGAGTGAAAAAATCACTTAAATTCATTTCATCCCCCCTGGAAATCGAACCCAGGACCTCCAGAACGGTAGCCAAGCGTGCTGACCATTACACTACGGAGGCGGACAATTTAATTATATATACGTTATTACTTATACAGACGCTTTGATTTTTTTAAAAATCATGCCATCACATAAAAATCCTTGCTTTCCAGCCTTGCTTTCATCCGAAAAAAAATCGTCGAAGAGGAGAGGATAGTAACGCTTTCAGTATAGCTTAACTTTAAATAGGATTTTAGAATTTAGAGAAAAAGACGCGCGAAGCCTTTATTAGGAACGAGGCTTTGTGCGGCCGCACTTGTGGAAGTTATATGTAGTGTCGAAGAGTGTCTTGTGTTGTTGCACCTAACTAGGTAGAAGACAATTAAATTAAATTAAGTGTTGCATAAGCCGCACCTAGATTATATAGTCAATTTGACGTTGGGGAATGCAACAAATCTTTATGACCTAATCCCAGCTATGGTTTTTTTCGGGAGTGTGTGTGTTTAATTTTATAGGATTTATTAACTCATTAAACCACATCATCAATATATTGCATATAAAATACTTATTTTACTCTTTTTTTTTTGAAAAGTACAAGAAATAAAAATTGGTCGGTAGAACCGCTATTTTACGCTTTCTACTTTTTTACAAATCAGCATAATAAGTACCTAAATAAATAATTATGTTTTAACATTTAGCGTAATGGCTTTATATGCTGAAATTTATGATAAAACAAATAACTACGAGTAAGTACATAATATACCGTATACGTGAACATACATATGAACGTATGAGTTGTAAAAAAATAAAAAAAATAATTACAAATTATAAAAATATTATTAATAAAAAGTAAAGATATTTTTGTTCTACAATATCATGCTAAAATTAGTGTAAAAATTGGAACTCCGATAAAAAATTGGAACTCCAATAAAAGGATTTATACAGGATACAGGATTTTTTTAAATTGGCAAAGCACCCAAAATTGAGTGATACATTCTACAGGAATTACTTTTATCTGCAATCTATAAAATTTCGAATTTTTGAAAATCAATCTTTGAACAATGAAACAAAACAAAACTACGTAATGGAGTTTTAACGGAATTTATATCCGTATTTATAATCATTTTTAAATTTTGACCTAGGAATGAAAAATTTAAAAAAAAGATTTTTATTTATTATTTATTCAATCAGACACTGGATCGGATGATATATCAATATATCGTCTCAAGATGAGACATCTATATGGTATATAGGTGTCTCATCTAAATCTAACGTTTTTATACGGAAGATGGAAGTCTATAGGTAAATCCCAGGACTAACGACTTGGCATTGGGCTGGCTTAAGAGATTACTTTATACACTTGTGTAACGTTAAATATTCTGCCTTTTATTCAACACACATATTGCATTAGATTTTTCAAAGATGTATATATCAACTCTACACTCTAGACAAATCTGTACAAGAGGGAAGCTGATTTTAACTGGACGAGAGTCATCTGAGAGAGAGAGAGAGAGAGAGGGCGAGGGCATCCACAATATATTTTTTTGGATTGAGTTATGGTTTCAATATAAAATTTTGGGATTTATGAATACTTGATTACGCTGGATGGTAAAATAATAGAACTTAATTAAGTTGAATTAATTCGTAATATTTTGCATAACAATAAATGGTTAAAAGATAATATTTTGAAACAATCTTTAAAATTTGATAATTATGTATATAAAATTATTATGCTGATTTTGTGGCTTGTGGTGAATGATAGTACGTATGTTGCTAGGGATGGGTACATACACAATGTCAAGGTTCTCCAAATAAATAATTTTCCAGGGCAATAAGTAATTATTATATACAAATATTTACACGAGATGTGTGAATATGCTACAAAGTATTCATGGCCAGGTATATTAAAAATAAACAACTGAAACCGCTAAACTTAATAATATATATGTCACCATCTGCACATCTGTATCACATACTTTGAAAAATAATGCACATGCGTCATTTCATGATTGTGTACATTAGTAATAAATAGCACATGAAAACAAATATTGTTTTTTGCCAAACGAAAAAATAGTCAGATATTCTATACAAATAACATTATTGTAAGAAAACAATAACACAATATTTAAAAATACCTACTCATCTTTATGACTCATGCTTGCATTACAAATTTTTCAAAATATTTTTTAAATAATTCGATCCAATAATGATTTATAAAGAAATACGGGTAAATTATAAGTGATTTTATTTGTATAAGTGTAATGATTAAAAGGTCATACTGCAAGGAAAATAAACCTGGGTAATGATATTATGGTATCAGAATAATAGATATCTATAACATACACAATTTTTTTTTCTGGGATAAATTTAACTCTCATAATATGTCGTTAAAGACGAGATCATAAATAAATCAGACAATAATTAAGATTGTAACCTAATTTAAATGTATACCCCATAATTGTATAAGCAGGGTTTTGTTCATGTAACGCGGTGGAACGGCGTTTTAGCACATTTTTTTAATGATATGATTTTTTTTTTAATTTTTGAAAATCAATTAGACGAAACAATATTTGCGCTTACGTAATTACAATTATTATTTATAAAATTCTTCAAAATGATAAAATATGGTTTCGTCATGAATATTTAAATGATATTTGAATATTTTTTAAAAGTAAAAAGCTTGACACGAAGTGAGTTCCGGGACCTTTGTTGTGTAAAAAAACCCCTGGATATATTTAAGACGTGTATGATCCATGTATATAATATACAATACGTTTTCTCATAAAACGTATCTACAATAAAAAAAATGTTCAGATAAATCGCAGAGCTAACTCATTCAGTGAAGTAGAATGAAACGATATTACATATACGAGTAAGTGTAGTTAAGTAAAGTTTATTAACCAAAAATTAAGTTTTTTTTAATGTCTAAGTGGGATGAAAATTACATAACTTAGTTGAGGCGTTAAATACGTCAGTGAAGTGTCTAATGGAAATTAACTACTTTGTCAGGTTATCCTTAAGAGGAATATTCTGTATTTTTATGAAAAACATGAAAAAAGATGATTAAAACAATAAAAAGTTTTATTTACACATTCGATAAAGTGTCGTATTATAGAGATTGAGGTATATTTCTAGTCTTTAAAATTTTGTGTTGAGATTATTTTTAATAAATAAGGCGATAGCGAAATTAAACTATACTCATCGATTGAGTCAAAACGTGTTTTATATTTTACCATAGTTTCACAACCATTATAGCCAAGCATACATGTAACCTCATTAATAGAAAATATTATCTAGATGTGTTTACCTCAAATTGAACAAGGATTTGGAAAGACCCCAAAATGTTGTGACTGTTGAACATAAAAATGTTGTGAAGGATTAAGAACTATGAAAAAAAAAATCAGGGAATACGCAGAATATCATTGTGAGATAGATATTCAATTTCATGGGGTGAAGTAAGAGATAAATTAATATGATTACAATGGAGTTCAAGGAAGAAACGTTAGTACAAAACATCATTAATGTTGTCTTAATACCTTTTTAAATCTTATTTCTTCTGATTCAAAATACATAGTAGTGACCTCAAAATGTGAGGTAAAAAATATTCATATATATTTTTTTTCAAAACAAATTAAGTCACACTTAAGTCATTTTTTTTAAATAACCAAAACTAATACATGGCAAAAAAAAACAATGAACAGGTATGATAAATAGACATAAGAAGCATATTTAAAAGAAATAAATGAATATTCATACGTTTTACCACGAAGATACATAATGAAGATAGCAATAATGTTAGCTGACCTATGACCTTAATAAAATTATAAATGTCACTGTAAAAAAAAACATACGCCGCCACTGAATTAAAGAAGAGCACAGAATGATACATAGATGTTTGAATTGCTTTAAATTAATCGTGGTGCAGTTGACTAGTATCATTCGCGAAGTACATCTCGTGGTGTGAGGTTACCTCCCACGCGACAGGATAATATTTACTTTGGGTTACATTTTGCGAATCGTCAATTTGATATTTAACCGGGTTTCTCAAAATTCATTGACTGAATATATTTAGTTCTTGATTTAATAAAGTGATATTGGATTTTCCTCTGTTGAATTTCAAGGTAAGTTATTTTCCTTTTTGTATTATTAGTGTTAATATATATATAAATATATATATATATATATATATATATATATATATATATATATATATATATATATATATATATATATATATATATATATATATATATATATATATATATATATATATATATATATATATATATATATATATATATATATATATATATATATATATATATATATATATATATATATATATATATATATATATATATATATATATATATATATATATATATATATATATATATATATATATATATATATATATATATATATATATATATATATAAATAATATCCTCCTTACCACTGCTGTATGCTAACAATTTAAGAATCAAATCATCTAATTTATACACATGTGTATGAGTATCGTGTAAATGTTATTCATTGGTACGTTTCATATGAGATTACCGTAACCAAATTACAATCATTGGAGCAGCTATGATTTTATCTTTACTTGAATATCATACATATGTACATGTATTATTTCACTAAACATTTTTTTTTTACTTATGGAGCGAGAACAAAAAATAGAAATGCCATACATTTTCTCTAAAAGCCGTAAGAATATTTGGGGCGTTTTTGGAATTTTTTTACAAACTTCATGTTGTGTTGATTTTTTCACAAAAATATGAAAATACCATTGTATATTCCTCTTGGCCATGTTTTTCACAATACTTAATTCGATTCTATAATTAACATTTATACAAATAATGCAATGATTTTTTATCACTTCCTATGTTGTGATAAAAAAAAAAAACAAAATAAACTAGAATGATTGTCGATGACACAGATGGTTGAAAAAGAAACGTGTATTAAGTGTTTGTACATATGTACGTTTTTCTTATAAATCGGCATTATTATCAATAGACACGTTTGTACAAATGGTATTTTATTGTTTTGTTTCATGTATGTCCTCGAATCGAAGAAAACCTTATGTTATGAGTGACTAAAATTATTATGACCAACGTATTATTAATTGTAATTAAACAATGATCAATATAAATTGCACCTGACCCGATAAATTGATATGTTTTACTCTCTCCAGTTCCGTAATTTCAGATGGAGTTAGGGCGTTTGTCCACTACACGGAATTACATGGAATTTAGCCAGTCAGTTAGCGTTTTAAAACGATGATTGGCTTGGATTGGCTTGTGCCTTTGTCCATCTTCGGATCGGAGCTCTTGATCGATGCGTGAATACGTTGCGCGTAAATTCGATCACGCCAAACTGTCGTAGTCATTTTCATTTTTCAAAACCGGACTGCCGGACGGTAAAATTACGGGTAGTGCACAAACGCCCTTAGACTCTTCACGGATAAAGCCGACGACATGTTTCTGTCAAGGTCTAAAACATAGTAAAAACAGACATGGATCTTTTTGAACCATAAAACACGTATGTTCAAAATTAAAACATGATTTAGTCCAAATTATTTGTAGGCTAGGTTAGTATTGATCTAGTACCTGTACATAGGTTAGCGACCTTGCTACCTATAAAAGCACTTGAAAATAACTTATTTTATGTATCTGTTGATAAAAACAAGATAAGAAAAGTAAAAATACATACTATTATGTCTTTGTCCGCTAACCACAAGACAGCTTGTTAACTTTGAAGCATTCAAGCAACAATGTTTTTCTTCAAACCGCTGAAAATAATCATTTTCAAGTAGTAGTTTCAACTGGTAGTTTTAAAGCAATGTATGATTTCATATTTTTTAAGGAAACGCGATAATCTAACGTAACGTAAATCTAATATAACGCGATAATAAACGCGATATACAGTATAGCTATTTCTAGACGATTTGTGAAACATTTAAAACAACAAACATCCTTTTGTTGGATATTTGTTTTTTTCTTCGAAGTTGAAGTTATCTATAATCTATACCACACAGTTAAAACGTTAACTTTCGTATCGAATCCCAAACCTGGAACGAAAAGCGCTATTTCACTATATTTTTACATTATTCTTCTGTTTATACTCCCCATGCCTGAGGTCTCCTTGGCTGTTGTATGCGCGATGGGCTTCATTCTCAATGAGATTTATTTTGATTCTCCTGTATCATTGACATCTCATATCTCGTAGTGTAATGGTCGACACGTATTGGAGGTCCCGGATTCGATTCCCAAGGGGGGGTCAAATAAATTTAAATGATTTTTTTCACTCTAATATTTATTCAATATTATTTTGGACTGGTACCTGAAGCGGAGGGCTGATCTTCATGTGTCGAGATAACACTGCGTTTATATGATGCAGTGCCCTATGCACCATCGCGTGCGGATGAGGGTTTGAAGAAGTACCATTCTCAGTGCTTCCGGAAATAAAGTAAACATATTTTTAATTAATGTAAGTAAGTACGACAGCTCCAAAAGTATGTTGTCTGAAATAAACATTATTCCGGGAAACCAGCTTAAATGCGCAACATCGTTTAACATAATATGTACAATGTACACGGAATGTACAATACAATGTGTACAAGACACAAGACAAACAAGAATACTATTATCGAGTCAATATTCGCATTCACCGTAATTTCACATCGAAATATACGACAGTAGTCAAGTATAAAAAGTATTTATTTTAACTTCTTGCAACTACTTAATTTTATTTATTTATTACTGTTTATTGTTCTTGTATTATTTTAATGTTCAAATGAACAATTCAATAATTGTCTAGTGAATAAGGAGATATTTCTCGCGTTTTAAGGCTAAAGCGCCCTTGAGGTAGTATTTTACGAAAATAACGCTAAATAAGTTATCCAAATTTATTTATTATTATTATTAATGTTGAAATGTTGATTGCTAAACGAACCTAGCCAGTTTTTGACAGTATTTGACAGTATTTGACAGTATTTGACAGTATTTGACAGTATTTGACAGTATTTTTGACAGTATTGACAGTATTTGACAGTTCATTAAGAAAAGCTATTGCAACGCATTAAAATAATTAAAATATATTAGAAATTAGCTGTTACCAGCTACATGGTACTGTGGCTCAGTCTGGATAAATGGAAAAGAAGAAAAGAGAAAGCACACATTAAAATACGTTTAATTTCACATTGCGGGATACAATATTTTAGCAGCTGTCAAGAAACACGATATCCGTATGAGCAATATTTTGTATTACGTGGGCTGTTCTTACGTTCAATCGATGGCATTGCCATTATAGTCGATGTTTTAAAAATAATATACTTTTACTTGTCACAGGTAAAAAGACCTGTCGCGGGCACATAAAACATACGGGAATTTGAATGTCACATATCGCTCACTCCTTTCAACAACATCAAATATCAAAAAACTTGATTTTTCAGGAGATTGTTTTTAAAGTTTAAAAATAAAATAAAATGTATTAAAAATAAATATCTAGCCACTTATTGTACTTTTCACTGTGCAACAGATCTTTTTAGGTAAAACCTGAATGTTTTTACTCCAATTGAAAAATATTTAGTATATTTAAAAAAAAATCAAACAATACCTTTTCTTCAAAATGCAAAAACAACACTTTCCGCCCTGTAGCGGGAAAATATTAAGTTAAAAATATGCCGCATTTGCTGGGATATAGTACATTTTCTGGGCATTCCGAAAACATGCACAATAGAAAATTGACGATTTTTGATATATGACGTTGTTATGAGGAGTGAGCGATATATCAAAATTTCAAAGGGATCGATGAATAACTTTAGACGTTTAATATTTTGAACAAAGAAAATAAGAAGAAGTAAAATTATTTCCGAAATATTCAGTTACTTACGTTGCTCGTTAATATAAAAAAATCCTTTGCATTAAATTTATTCTAAAACTGAAGATGAAAATTTACTCAAAAATTGAAACTGTGACAAAATCATTGAAAAGGAACTTGATCTAGATACATTTACCTACAAAACAAGTTATAATTCAATATATATATAAATCACTTGATAAATACGAGAATTAGCTTCCGATTTTCAACTTTCAACGTCCGGCATCACAAAACATTTTAAGCCTGATATTTTTTAGCTTACCGTATACTTAAATGGTTGGGTCAGCAGTAAAAGTGGCATTTCACATTCGTGACAAACTCTTTTGGCTGCCATCTTTGTATGTAACCTAAGATATTCAATAATTGTGAATATAATATTTTCGTTACGTATAAACTATCCATCCATCTAAAATTCTAATTGGTTCGGTATACACAGGTGCCCGTAACACTACGCGGTAGGTAATAGATGGTAGGTCGGAAACATGAAGGCGTTCGGCCTTGAAGGTGGGCGTTGGTGCCATCAATATGCGATATGCATGACATAGTGGATGGCCCACTGTGACGGAATTCACTTTTATACGTAACAATGTGATGATTACGACGTCTATTGGGTCGTATATATATATATATATATATATATATATATATATATATATATATATATATATATATATATATATATATATATATATATATATATATATATATATATATATATATATATATATATATATATATATATATATATATATATATATATACTACTACTACTACTACTACCATCACGCTGTTTCCCTGCCGGGGTAGGCAGAAAGGATGGAACGCCACACTTTTCTGTCCTGACCTGTAATCAAAACCCAGGATATATATATATATATATATATATATATATATATATATATATATATATATATATATATATATATATATATATATATATATATATATATATTTATATATATATATATATATATATATATATATATATATATATATATATATATATATATATATATATATATATATATATATATATATATAATATAATAATAAAACCCTTATCCGCACCCCAATGATGCATAGGGCACTGCTTCATTTAAACGCAGTGTTATCTTGATCGTTTACACATGAAGGAAAGGTGATCAGCCCTCCGCTTTAGGTACCAGTCCAGGGTAATAATATTGAATAAATATTACAGTGAAAAAATCACTTATATTTATTTTACCCCCCTTGGGAATCGAACCCGGGACCTCCAGAACGGTAGCCGAGCGTGCTGACCATTACACTACGGAGGCGGACGATATACGATATACGATTATAAATATATAAATATATATATATACATATATATATATATTTATATATATATATATATATATATATATATATATATATATATATATATATATATATATATATATATACATATATATATATATATATATATATATATATATATATATATATATATATATGTATATATATATATATATATATATATACATATATATATATATATATATATATATATATATATATATATTTATATATATATATATATATATATATATATATATATATATTTATATATATATATATATATATATATATATATATATATATATATATATATATATATATATATATATATATATATATATATATATATATATATATATATATGTGTGTGTACATATTATTTTGACGGTAATCGCAATATGACCTCCCTGGTATTCGAACCCGGGACACAGACGCTCAAACGATACAGTTGGAGAGGGGGGGGAGGCAGATCTTCCAGTACTAAATTTGATTTTGAATCATTGATTAAACTATACATCAACATGTTTAAAATATAAAAAGCACCCTAGATATTATTTTTTAAAAATGGTCAATGAAGCAGTGTTCATATTTTTTAAAAGCAATTTGAAAAAAAGTATTTGTTGGAGTATGTAAAAAAAATGTTGCCGTCAGTACTCAGATACACATGTTTTCTTTTTATTTCATTTCTTAGTAGTGAACAATGAATGAATTGTTACGATATTTGATATAATCAAGCGAGATTCAAATAAATTTTAAATTTATTGAAATTACGTTATTCCTATTGCGTCTCTGAATTTGCTTTCAAAATTAGCTTTTTTGTATGGCATTACAAATACATAGCAATATATTTTGTATATTTAAAAAAAATCCCATTGTGATTCATTTGTCTTCTTTCTCTCTTTCAAATTTTTATCTTTGTACAAATGTCAGACAGTAATAATTTTATTTTAATGACCAGATGATGGAATGATTATTCCGAAATCGGTATTCACGAATTAGTGTTTATTAAAGTTGTATTACACAAAGTGAACAATGAATGATAAGGAGAGTGTTACAAATCAGTAGTTCATTTATAAAAAAAATACTTAGTTGTAGAAATAACCGAATGATTGTAATGATAAAAAACTAGTGTAAAATGATATCCCAAAACATTGGCATTATTCGCCATATTCGAGTAAGTAGCCTTAGAAACTAAAACCTTGAATTTAGGAATACGGTTTTGAGATTCGAAACATCTGTATAATCAAACATATAGTATGCCCTGAAAAGGTATCGCCGTTCTCAGGCATTTCACAGTAATATTTTCCACTTATTCATGGATAATTTCACGAACAAACCGATTATTTCGACAATTCTCGGCAAATTGCCAGTCAGATTTGGTTGAGAAACTTAATAAATTCGTATCGCGTACCGAAGGCTTTCGTCTCTTGAAACCATAGTGCAGTCGTGAAAATTATTTATTTATTTTTCAAAACATATTACATACATAAATCATATATAATATTATATTCCCGATGAGAAAGTTCTATTTCTCATTTTGGGACATGGGATTAAGGTTAACAAGACTGGAACAAAAATATTCTACAAATACACCTATATATTTTTTGCTCGTTAGTTTTAATTTTCACCTGTAGATGAAAACATCTATAAGTTTTCGAAACTAGTCGTGTATAGCAAAAATTAAACTCATTAAGTGGTTTATTACAAGTGTTAAATCTAAAAAAAATAATCAACATGTCATTCCACAAAGTTAATGCCGAAACAATAAATAATAATAATTTTTTTACATTTACTGTAATGAAAATTGTAATTTATTATTAGGTTAAAACCAATATTTTTAGCTTTTCCACTTTTTTATTTGACCAGCGACCGGGTTTCGTCGTTACCGACATCATCAGACTGGTAACGACGGTGTCGGTAACGACATGTCGGTAACGACGAAACCCGGTCGCTGGTCAAATAAAAAAGTGGAATAGTTAAAAATATTGGTTTTAATCTAATAATAAATTAAAAATGCAATTCCATCACGAAGTGTCAGTGGATAATATAAATCTATTGAAAATTGTAATATCTCTGCTCGGGTCAATGAACAGCCGATAAAACGTGTGGCCATTTAAATGTTGTGTTTACGATAAAGTAACAGTGACAACCAAGGTGCGACTCTTTGTGGAGACGTTATGCAATGATTTTTCTTGCATAACTGTTTTGAACATTATTTGTAAATACAAAACAAGTAACACCAATTAACGTATCTCGAAAAGTGAAAAAAGGCAATTATTTGCTTTTGAAACAATCAGATTTGATTCATTACTATTGTTACTAACTGACTAACTAACCATAATGTCGTTTCTCTGGAGTGGTAGGCAGAGAGAATAGAACACCACATTCAATCATTATTTGCAATCATTCTTCGCCTCTTCCACATTTATGCATCTACTCGTACATTTTACTTTTTCTAACCCTTATCCGCACCCAATGGTGCATACTGCACTGCATCGTATTGACGCAGTGTTATCTTGATCGTTACTTACATGAAGGCAAGGTGGTCACTTCTGCGCTTCAGTGACCAGTACAGGGTAATATTAAATAAATATTAGAGTGTAAAATCACCAATGTTTATTTTCACTTACTTGGGAATCAAACCCGGGATCTCCAGCATCGTAGATAACACGGTAACCATTAAACCACGGAGGCGGAAACATACCCGCCGATTATTCCGATTCTTGACCCTTTTTAGGTATTTGACATATCGCTCACTCCTTTCAAGAACGTCAATCGTCAATTTTCACTTGTGCATGTTTTCGGAATGCCCAGAAAATGTGCTACATCCCAGCAAAAGAGGCATATTTTAAACTTAATATTTACCCGCTACAGGGCAGAAAGTGTTGTTTTTGCATTTTGAAGAAAAGGTATTGTTTGATTATTTTTTTGAAATAAAATAGTTATTTTTCAAATGGAGAAAAAACCTTCAATGTAACCTAAAAAGATCTGTTGCACAATAAAAAGCTTAATAAGTGGCTTGATATTTATTTTTAATAAATTGTATTATATTTATTAACTTTAAAAACGTTCTCCTGAATAATCAACTTTTTGGATTTATGACGTTCTTGAAAGGAGTGAGCGATATTTGATAATGCCAAGATTTTCTCGGTCTACGAGTGGTGTACTTGTCAATATGGGTAGAATGATGAATGTTACACGTGTATAAAATGATCACTTAAACCAGCCTATGACGGGCTGTAAGCCCTGTAAATATCCGGACTTCCGTACTCTCCTTTGTAACCATATGGTTTGTTGAGATATCAAAATGTAAAGTAAATAAGTTTGTCACTCTTTGGATTATCTAGTTATTATTCGATATTAATATACAGTGATTATTCATTGAGTACTGGATTTATATAGATTTTCCTGCTATGGTTTTGTAATGACAAATTAACAATATTAAATTCCTGTTTCGCGTGGGCTAGAAGTACAGACGTCAGAAAATCGGAATTCCCTACACCAAAGCAAACAACCTACACGACGGTTCATTTTATACTTCTTCTCGGTCCAGATGCAGAGATTGCACCATTTTCATAAATAACCCCCTCCTGACATCTATTTTTTGTTGACAGTAAATACGATGTTCTTTACATCTCACCAATAGATGTCTCTAGTGAAGTTCTAGTGATTCAAGAACAAGGTTTCTAAATTGGTTCATATATATTGAACTTCCGAGAATTTGAGTAGTGTGGTTGTCAATAATGGGTAGAATTGGTGAATGTTACACGAGTGAAAAGTGATCACTTAAACCAGCCCCGCAAATCCCCGTAAATCAGCCCCGTAAATGCCCAGACTTCCATTTTTTTCTTCATCTTTGATGAGATGTCAAAAAATAATATGAAAATAACTCCCGTAATTGGAGATAATCCAGATTTTGTGAACAAGTATGACACACTCAAAATGTAAATAAATACGATGTATTTGGTGTAGTTATAAACATTTTTAATATCGTTAATTACAAATTTTTTGTCCACCTCCATAGTGTAATGGTCAGCACGCTCGACTATCATTCTGGAGGTCCCGGGTTCGATTCCCAGGGGGGGTCAAATAAATATAAATGATTTTTTCACTCTAATATTTATTCAATATCACCCTGGACTGGTACCTGAAGCGGACGGCTGATCACGTTTCCTTCATGTGTTAACGATCAAGATAACACTGCGTTTATATGCAGTGCCCTATTCACCATTGGGGTGCGGATAAGGGTTTGATGATGATGATGATAATTACAAAATTTTTGTATCAGATGAAAATACTCAATGAATTTCAATCCATGAAATCCATTTTACGCATGAAATCCATTTTACGCACCGTTATAATAAAAAAAATGTGAATATATTTGACAACTTGTTTGAATAAATAAAATAAGTATATTATTATAAATGTAACAAATTAAACACGTCGCTCACTCCTCTCAACAACATCTTATATCAAAAATCGTTAATTTTCAGTTGTGCATGTTTTCGGAATGCCCAGAAAAAGTAATATTTCCCAGCAAAGCGGCATATTTTTAACTTAATATTTACCCGCTACAGGACAGAAAGAGTTGTTTTTGCGTTTTTAAAAAAGGTATTGTTTAATTATTTTTTTTAATATACTTACTTAATATTTTTCAAATGGAGAAAAAATATTCAGGTTTTACATAAAAAGATCTGTTCGCAAAGAAAAAAGTTTAATAAGTAGCTTGATATTTATTTTCAATACATTTTATTATATTTTTAAACTTTAAAAACGATCTCCTGAAAATTCTAGTTTTTTGATATATGACGTTGTTGAAAGGAGTGAGCGACCTGTGTTCTCATTAGCGGGTGAGAATCAAACTGTTTATGAGAACATCTGTAGTTTTCAAAACTAGTAGTGTCTTCATGAACAAAACTCTAAAAAATGGTCTTAAACAAACGTTCAATATCCTTTATTTTAAATACTTTTATTCTACATTGAATGTCAAATAAAAATATGAAAATATAAAATACAAAAACAGATAAAATAAAAACAAGGCTCAAAATTATGTAGGTATTTACATACCGATTTTAAGAAGAGAATATTACACAATAATAAGTAAGCATTATTGAAACTATTGAAAAAAACCTTTAAAAAACAATCAACATCAATTTAAATGCAATATCTTTAAACTACCAAGCTTTTATTTTATTTTGTAGTTTAAAAGCACTATTAAGTTATATTTTGGTAATATATGCAAGTGATATTATACAAAGTAACCAAATATGTTACTAACTTATTACAAGCGTCTTAAAATGTATATTGTCACGAATTCCTTCTTTCCTGAATCTTCGCATTTACTATCCTGAGGATCGTGCATTGAGCTACAATAGATGAATAACTACAGAGTCTAGGCGCGAAAAACAGTTCCGATTTATTGTAGGGTAACAGGTAACACATATTCATATGCATACAGAAGTACCATGTTCGTTACATCCACGTACATTTTCAACACTCGTAATTTGGTTAACTTTTTCTACGAATTGTCACACTTGCTGATGTTTATGTTTGTATGTATGAGACTCAACGGTATGAGCAATGGAATGCTGAAATCTCAAGTCAGCATTCATTTATCGTTCACACGTTATATTTACATTTAGGTTCCTACACATTTGAGATGACTATATATAAAAGTAGGCATAATGCCTTTGTATTTGTCTGATCGTAATGATTACGTCCGTTTTTCATTTCCGTCTTCTCAATTTTCATCACAAATATGGCTGAATGACGTGAATATAAAACCCACACATATTATGTTTGTACATACATATGAAGGTATCATATACATACTCGTATGAATGCCGTCCACCTTGGGATAAGTCAGTGTTCGTGATTCTTGGGCATAATATAACGTACATTTTATTTGTTATTGATTTTTTTGTACGAAAAAAAACATGGTTCCCATTTAAATATAATCATGGGTGAAGTTTTTGTGGCCTCTTTGCCTTTCGATTTGATACAGTTTTTAATAATACAGTAATATAATAGCAACTATTCCTTAATTTAATTCACAAAAATATAACTAGAATTTAGAAGTGCAAAATATACGAATATAATATAATTTTAATGAAAAGATCTTGATTTTTAGGCATATAACGTTTTATAAGTTTCAAATTTACTTAGCAAAATGATTTATATAAAAATACTTATACCCCCTAGTAAATAAATTATGATCCTTTGACTAACGTTTTGAAAGAGTAAGTTTCTTTAAGAGTTTTGGGGTGTCTGGTCCGCTAGATATTGACTTTTTATTAATGGATTCGGAAGTCACTTTGTGGTAATATCTATCCATTTTAATTTTAAATTTCATTTCCTAAATACTACTATTTCTAAATGAATAAGGGTATTTATCAAGTGAAATTTAAATTGATAACATCGAATTTTCATTTCCGAGCTCCTGTAATAAAATCTACCAAATAAAAAAATATTAGATAACAGAAAAAATACATTTTTGGGTTCATACATGTAAATATAAATAAATATATATATATATATATATATATATATATATATATATATATATATATATATATATATATATATATATATATATATATATATATATATATATATATATATATATATATATATATATATATATATATATATATATATATATATATATATATATATATATATATATATATATATATATATATATATATATATATATATATATATATATATATATATATATATATATATATATATATATATATATATATATATATATATATATATATATATATATATATATATATATATATATATATATATATATATATATATATATATATATATATATATATATATATATATATATATATATATGTATATATTTTATTTAATTTTTTTAAATTCATAATTATAATGAATCTTGCTTTCTAAGCTTATTTTCTCTGAAAAAAGAAAAATTAATGTTATTTTCGCACTGCTGTAAAATAGTAGATATTGTTTATATTTGATTACACGGTTTTATAATAATGCAATTTTATTTTAATAGTTTCCTCTTGGTAAAATCCCAAAGCGAGAAACCTGTTTAGCAATGGTACGCGGAATTCACTTTTACTTCGTTGCTGTCGTCATCGTTCATGCAAAACTTTATGCAAAACACAAAAAATGAAGATTTCTTATCATAACCGTTGCACCACACGTAAAAACAATGCACAGATGAAAGAATATACTTTCCCTGCATTTATATTTTTAAAAATAAAAAAAATTCGGAGAGTTGCTTATAAATACAATCGTAAAACTTAACTAAAACAAAGTCATTATAGAGGTACTACAATAAAATATAAAGTAACAAATATATATATTTTTATTTTATTTTATTTTTATCTTTACTTCACAAATTATTACAAAGTTAAACGGAAAATTCACAAAATCATTAGAAATTTATAAAAAAATATTTCAAATTTAGATTCCTGAAAAAAGGTGTATGCATTAGTTTGTTTTATATCTGGAAGGAGATAAAAATAATATTCAAATAAATAGCTAAACTTAAAACTAAAAACCTAGTTTTTAGCCTAAAATTTTTTAGGCTAAAAACCTAAAAAATTTACTACTGTTATAGATATATCAACAAACAAACAAATGCAATATAAATTATTTTATTATTTTAAAGAGATCTTTGTTTTACTAACATTTACTACCAATGTTATCGAATTTGTTATTATTTTGTTTTAGTATTCTACCATTCTTCTATTCTCATTTTTTTACCTGATTTCCCCTTTTATTTTCCTTTCGTTATAAAAAATATTCCCTTCTCTTGATCTCTTGATCTCTTCACTTACGTCATCTACATCCTATTAAATACCACTGCCAGATTCATGAACTGGGGTACAGGACTGATCATCATAATAATTAACGATCAAGCTAACGTGGTGTCTTGAGTATGGGTAAAGGTCGGAAAAAGTTCTATCATTTTATATCAAAACCGATTTTACTTTTAATTCTGGTACTACTTTAACCTTGTGAGGTAATAATACTAGCACGAAAATATTTTTCAACGGACTGATGGCTTCCAATTGTGGCACTCGATAAGCTGGGATTGTAATAGTCAGGAATCGTATTTGCCATGGAGTATCTCGTCTGATAGCGTGCCTTCATTTTGCCAGCCAGTTCAAGTGAACAGTTTCTCAGTCTAGTTAAATAACAGCAGGGACCAGACAACGCAACTACTTCTTGATTTTCCGTTCTCTGCAGTGCAACAGTTAAAAGGCCAGGGGTTCACAAACTTTTAGTCTGATTATACTGCCAAAAAATGTCCGCTTATTTTACAACAAAAAAAGTAGTAAAGCCACCACCTGTTATAAAAAAAACTTTTTACTTCATGAAGGACATTTTCCCATTCTTAGCATACAGTTACATGATTTTATAAAGTCTAATATGTAGTTACCTCAGGGCTAAAATAGCGCTGAGGTAAAATGTGCATAAAAATGCACATTTTTTTCAAAACCTTGCTATGGCATACATGCACGTTATATGTCTATATTTAAAATAATCGGATGTCATATTGTGTAACCACTGAAAATAAACTATCCGAATAAAATATACATTTAAATATGAAATGGTCCGCTGTGGGAATAATAAATTTTTTTAAATAATGATATTTTTTTGTATAAAAAACACATCCAAATACGTAAATTTTGTATTCAATCATATTTAATATTGCACACTTAAGTATATTGATTTTTTTATTAAAATTTTATCGTCTCATGGTATAATACAAATATATCCCGTTTGTGCAGTAGTAGGTCAATGGAATGCCTTTTAAACATAAATTTATAAAACTATAAAATTCAGTTGTAGTTGACTTTAAAAAAGAATAAAATTAAAATGTAATTTTATTTCATATAATCGAATACATTGAAAAATACAACTATAATCTCATTCACCACATAACTGTATATGTTGATTAAATATTGAAAATTCCAGAGAACATAATAGTTTTATCGTTTTAAAAACATTTTATGTACTTTTATCTAGATAAATTGATCACTTTGCATCTAATATACATTTTTATGATCCCCCTTCCCAAAGAATTCAATAAATTAAATAAGAATAACGCGAGAGAAGTGTATATATATTTATATCGATAAGTTGGGAACAATCAAAACAAAAATACAAATATATTCATTATTAGGTATTACTTATTATATTTGATTCCTACCTGAATTTTAAACAATAAAAAAATTCTTCGTACACTTGGAAGTTATTTTTTACACTAAATTCTTCTCCGTCTTAATCCTCATTGCTGAGGGTTGTGACCCTTGCAGAAGCAATGACTCTTCTCCAGTTATCCCTTGACTGCGCTGCACGTAGCGCTCCAACCACTGAGGTGCCTGCTGCTGCCTTAATTTGATCGGTCCATCGTGTGGGGATCTTCCTCTCCCTCTCTTTCCCTCCAGGCTGCCGATCACAACTAGTCGTTCCAGGCTATCCTCGTTGCTACGCGCAACGTGTCCAAAGAACTGGAGAATCCGTCGGGTACAGATATTGGCCAGAGACAAGCCATCCAAGCGTAGTTCCTGGCGAATGGACTCATTGGTGCGTCTAGCTGTCCATGGAATTCGGAGCATGCGCCTCCAACACCACATTTTGAAGGCATCAATTTTTCTCCTTTCTGCTGCTTTTATAGTCCATGTTTCAGCAGCACTAAATATGTGGCTATAAATTGTGTGGTAATTTAATATGTGTGGTTTTACTTGTTTTCTCTTAAATATTGATATGTTATGAAGATAGCACAATATTATTTTATAACAGATGGTACGCGTACCATAGTTTGCGTAGTAATGCAATAGTATACTCCGTGCTTGCTTCATCAGAACAAGTTGATCCACTGAGTTGATTGGACATTGGACGCTGGTCGGTCTCTCGAGTAAATTGGTACGTTTTTACTTTGCGTATATCTCATATAAATACAAATATGTTTTCTTAATACGAACTAAATATGGATTACAAAAGATAAATATTAATACAAAAAGTGAAAGTGAATTGTGGGCTTTTGTAAGCAGTGTAAAGTTTTTTGTTGTTGTTGATATTTGTAATAATTTACATCAGGTAAATTAAAGTGCTAAGTGAAATTGAGAAACCAATACTTAAGTGCGGTAAAAATTCAAGGAATCTTAATAATTTAAAGTCTAGTGCTTTGTTTTTATTTTTTATAAATAACAACAAAACTAGAACTACATCAGTAATATGAAGTTCTAAAGAATTCAAACTTAAAAAAAAATAAAGATGACGTTATTAAAAACAACGTAGATAATATTTTAGATTTCAATTAGCGATCGTTTTTAGTTATTTTTTATAAATATCAACACCCATGACAATATTATAAATAAAATCTTTTTTTTTACCATAAGTTTAACCTCAGCTGCCTTTTAAAAATATTTTACAATTTTTGCTTTTTAAAGATAACATGTTGATTGCCGACCTGAAAAGCTGGATTTCAGGAGATGGACAAATTATTATTTTTCTTTAAACTTACTTATAATTTTTTAACTACTTATATAACTTTGTGAAGTGTGTCTTTAGTTTTAATATTGTCTAAGTAGGTTTAACATAATGTAAACATTTATTTATTACGCGGTAACGCGTGATCGGCTATCGGCCTACGGGTCGGATCACGCGTATACGTGTGACCGGCAATCAACGTGTTAGTATGCGAATTGAGGTTTGAATGCTTTTCTAAGTAAATAATAATATTGAAAAAATCTAGAATAAATTTGTAATAAAATCAATACATAAGTTATATAATATAATATTGTGATTTACCATATAGCAAAGATATTTTTGTAAGATATAAAATGAAAAATCACAAATTTAGTGCTGCAGATATTAACTATAATAATTCATATGCATACATAGATTAACATGAAATAGCATTTTTTTCGTGTATCAATATAAATTAGACAGAGATGAAGTCACTACAGAAATGATTGATTGATTTGTTTT
The DNA here is from genome assembly GCF_059751285.1 of Brachycentrus maculatus. NCBI lineage: Eukaryota > Metazoa > Arthropoda > Insecta > Trichoptera > Brachycentridae > Brachycentrus > Brachycentrus maculatus. Next base: position 752,025 of record NW_028280939.1, read on the forward strand.
AAACTTATGTTTTTTTTATTTAAAAAATATTTTCATGCATTTCGTACAAGATAATGCATGTAATAAAATATATATTTATTAAGTAATTATAATAATGAATAATAGGCATGTTCATCACAAACGACAATCGCGCTTGTAATACCTGTATTCATACGTAAATATTAAAAACGTATTAAACGTTGACGCAAACACGCGCGTAATAACTTTCGTTGGAATGATAACGGATAACGGAAAAACTAAATGTCACATAATGCACAAGCGGTTTGTTTAGAACGCATTGCAAATTAAGCGTGGAAACAGACTAACAGTTTTAAGCAGTCGGGGTCAAATGCTATAAGATTCTGGAGTTGACGTGACGTGGTTGGAGTGGACGCAGCCTTGCCTGCCACCTTTGAAAACCCCGAACCAATTCGATGAAGAATACATAAAAACATCTATATTTTAAATTATTTTCTTTCCTTTTAAATATTAGAAATAACACTTGCCAACCCACGTGAATAATCGATCACCTTGCATGTCATAAATATTCATACTTATTTTTCGAGCTAGCATAAATAATTCAAAAATAATTATTTAAGTAACGTTATGCTATGTCGCACGAATTGATTTACATTCTAAAATGGGTTTCTCCGATTGACAATATTGTGTTAAATATGTTGTATGTGTGTATACAACTTTACAAGACATTGTTTATACGTGATATTTTATGTTTAGAAACAATGCAAAAAAAATTAAACACACACATTGGACTCGTTTTTATAGTTAAATAAGAAATCTGTCATATTATTATAATTCTAATAGTCATTACAAACAACGATTATTTTAGAATAATAATCTGAACTGAATTGCGCGTGGTTGAGACTATGCAGAGATGTCTTTCACAACAATTATTTGACTTAACACATTATAATAAAATTTCTCTTAGAAAACCTACTTAGGTGTGTAAATACGTATCTTTAAGTTGTATCTCGCAATGATTTATCTACAACAAACGATCATTGGAAAAAGCTTTAGGTACCTACCTATCTCGTTATATCGTTACTCGTTATATCGATGCATATCTGTTAATTATGTACAAGTCCAAAACAATTTAAGCGAAGAACTTGATAAATTGAATTTTAAAAAATAAATAATAAAAACAAGTTTTGGGTCTACGAAAATTATTTATAGACATAAAAATAAAAATAAAGATGACCCATATTTTTTTTAGTTAATGATCATTGCTCAGGATCAGTAATTATATCATGTAACAAAAAGTGGTGTAATGGTCAGCACGCTCAGCTACCGTTCTGGAGGTCCCGGGTTCGATTCCCAAGGGGGGTAAAATAAATATAAGTAATTTTTTCACTGCAATATTTATTCAATATTACCATGGACTGGTACCTGAAGCGGAGGGCTGATCACCCTTCCTTCATGTGTAAACGATCAATATAACACTGCGTTTATATGACACAGTGCCCTATGCACCATTGGGGTGCGGATAAGGGTTTTATTATTATTATTATATTAACAAAAAGTGGAATGAAATGTAACCAAATTCGTTGTTTTTTTTTTGTATTTTAAAAAAAATATTTATTAGTTGCCTTATGAAATTTTCCTTGCCAAGGAACAAGGATTGCTTGCCAAGGAACAAGGAACAAGGATGCCATATGAACAACGATTTATAGCATATTTAGTGTATATATATGTCCTAAAAATGATAGTGGATGTGTATAGGTAATAATAAATTAATAAGGTCCCTAAAAACAATACAAAAACACAATGGATTCAATATCTTCTATCAATCAAGATTTGTCACATCTCTCATTTATTTGCTTTATTCGTCTTGTAATATTTTCTAAATAAGACAATAATAAATAAATCAATTTCGTTGTTATCTACGAGATTTTAAACGACTATAAGTAGACATTATATAAAAGCATTTAATTTTTTTTATTAAATGTTAAAATCCATACTGATAATACTGACTTTTTGATTCTACTAATGACATAGTTAGGCGAAACAATTGTCACAAAATTTATTTTTTATTTGTTTTTTTAAACAATAAAATACAACATAGAAGACTCAAAAAGTCAGTGTTTGATTTTAACATTTAATAATAAATATAATAAAACCCTTATCCGCACCCCAATGGTGCATGGGGCACTGTGTCATATTAACGCAGTGTTATCTTGATCGTTTACACACGGAAGAAAGGTGATCAGCCCTCCGCTTCAGGTACCAGTCCAAATATTACAGTGAAAAAATCACTTATATTTATTTTACCCCCCTTGGGAATCGAGCCCGGGGCCTCCAGAACGGTAGCCGAGCGTGCTGACCATTACACTACGGAGGCGGACAAAAACATTTAATATATAAATTAAAACGGAGTTCTACAAATCAAACGCCAAATCAATAAATAAACAAAATAATAAATGAAAATTTGGAAAATTACTGGAAAAGGAATTTCCGCTTTCTAAATATAATTTACTACGGGTGAACTGGTTGCCTATTATTGTTGGCAATTTCTTCCACGAAACGTTATTAGAGACAACCGAAATAGATGAGCATTGCCCAACTAGGCGCCTGATTACCCAAGTGTGATACAGTTAGGTAACCGTTTTAGTAACTGCTGTAGAAAGTGTTTTAAGATATGGCCATATTGTTAGTGCACACGTATTGAATTTGGAAAGGAAAAAATATGCGCACGTATGAAATTATGATCAATTAGGAATACAATGTCAAAATTTACATTATTAGCGGTCAAATCAAATCGGTAAAAGATTCTTCATACCCTTTTCCGTACCCTTATGGTGCATAGGGCACTGCATCATATAAACGCAGTGTTATCTTGATCGTTAACACATTAGTGAATGAGATCAGCCCTTCGCTCCAGGGTAATATTGAATAAATACTAGAGTAAAAAAATCACTAATATTTATTTGACCCCTCCTTGAGAATCGAACCCGGGACCTTCAGAACGATAGTCGAGCGTGCTGAAAAATACCCCATTAAAAATATACTTAATGTATTTATGCATATTCAACTTTTGGTACTTACAGGTATTGTGTATGGTATGTGAGATGAAATCATTGAGCTAGAAATATGTAGATTTAGAGAGATGAGCTGAAATTGGTGGCTACGTGTTGCCAACCGATAGATGCTGAATATTATGATAGAAGAGACTTTTCAACATTCATCCATGTATTTGGATTAGCATTTTCGATGAATTGGCGTCCTCTGCAGATAGAGCTAAAGGTACATAGTACATATGTACTAAGTATATAGATATCTATACCTTACAATTTAGTCTGTATGTATGTAACATACAAAGGTACACATGCTGTCTACGTAATAATTTTTTTGATTGTTGCGAAAAACCGTGAATGTTATGACCTTGGAAATATTTACACACAGAAACAAGTGAACCGATAGACTCGGAATAAATTATATAATATTTTTAATGTAGGAAAATAATATTGTAGGTTTAGTAATCGTGAAAAATATACATTACTTTAAAATACTTTTTTAGTAAATTATTGAAAAAATAGTGCAGAAATAAGTTACAAAATCTGCAATTAAATAAGTTTCATCCTTATAATGTTTAAAAGCGCCATTTTCATTTCACGATTATATTATGTCTGTACTTTTTCATCATAATTGAAGTCAGACCATGAAATGAATTACCTCTCCTTGTAAAAAATGCACCTTCTCTGATAACTTTTAAGAAACGTCTAAGATTACTATCTATCATTAGCTGTCCATCAAACCTCATTCCTTAGTTTTTCCTCTACCTCCTTCTCTAAACTCCCTTCTTTCTTAGCCTTCCTTATTATCATCAATTTGTTTTTTCATAAATATTTAACATAAAGTAGTTGCTTCATTAATACAGCAGTAAATTTAAAATTTTGTCCGCCTCCGTAGTGTAATGGTCAGCATGCTCGGCTACCGTCCTGGAGGTCCCGGGTTCGATTCCCAGGGGGGTTTAATAAATATACGTGATTTTTTCACTCTAATATTTATTCAATATTACACTGGACTGGTACCTGAAGTGGAGGGCTGATCACATTTCCTTCATGTGTAATCGATCGAGATAACACTGCGTTTATATGAAGCAGTGCCCTATGCACCATTGGGGTGCGGTAAGGGTTTAAAAAAAAATGTTTTTTTTCTTTCTCATTTATACGTACTTTATGTTCAAGCACTATTTACCCTCTGATTGCGAACAGCTATATAAGGTATCAAATTTTTTGACCAATATCACTTATCTGTTTTAGTCTGCAGGAATATATTGCTTTTTAGCAATAAGCCCGCCAATGTCCTTTTTTCTGTACATTAAGTTCAAATAAATACATAAACTGTTAAATAAAACAATAAATGTTTGGCGCTAGTTATGACTTGTGAGCAACGTTCTCTACTTAGCCACTATCTGATAATTTTATTTTGATGAATGAAAGGAATATAAAAATGCGATATACTCACGTTTATTGTAGCAGAGTAAAGTATCTATACTTAACACCGTTCGGTCATAGTAGATGATAAGGTTTCGTTCGATAACAATATTATGTTTTGTATCACGTTATCAGTGTGCAGTGAGTGAGTATAAAAAATGTGTCGTCGAAATTAAATCACAAATAAATTTTGAACGATTTCTATTAAACGATTTTCAGAATATTTTAAAATTATTAATTGTATAAATTTTTCATTTAAACAATTATCTGAAGTCCAATGATAAAATATATAAATAAAATAGTGTTTTTCCATATTTTGTGTTTCGTGTGGTTTACATTACAAAACAAGTTAATTGTTTTGTAATACTCATAATGTAAAAAATAAGTGTTTTTGTTTAAAAATAAACATTTTAAAGATACATCTACGAAATTGTTAGAAACATAGTATACATATAACACTTTGTGTTTTGTTATGTATGTATATAAATCAGTAAAAATATGAGAAGAAGAAAATATAAGTTGTGTTTTTTTTTCGTGATATTCTCAGGAATATTTTTGTTATGGAGAATATTGCCGGACAAAAGAGATGAATTTATTCTTATGAGTACGTATCCTTAACAAATATCTTATATATTGATTTTCACTCAAAATTTAATATTCAACAGTTGTATTGAGCTAACTTTTCTCGATAAATTACGAGATGCCAATATCCGCTTAGAGATTGAAAGTAAATATGACCCTGAATAACCTTCTCGCATTGAACTAACATTATTTTATTAATTCACTACTTTATAATATTTATCACGAATACAATACGAAAAATATCTAGTTAAGAATTTTTTGTATGTCACCTTTCCGATCAAGATCTATCGCCTCGCTCTTCTCGTGAAAAAATACTAAATAATACAATCCACGAAATAACATACCTTTTTTGTGATTGTTAACCTATCCAAGCGGCTAAACTGTGGAATGAATTACTACACCTGAAAAATGGACCATCTCTGATGACCTTCAAAATTCAAATTAAACATTATTATCTACCTTTGAAACATTAGTTGTCTATTTCATCGCCCCTTCTTAATTACTCTTTTACCCTTGAATTCTCACCTGCTTCTGATTTCTAGTACAGTATTCAATCTTTGGCTAGATCTATCAATATTTTTAGACTATGTTTAAAATAAAATAATTTCAACGAGAATGAGGGATGAAAAATATTTCAATTGTCTTAATTTATATTATACTTATTACTTATTTACAGAAGAACAAGAAGTAAAGATGGATCACAGTCACCATAACCACGGCCATGGGGATATGCACGCGATGATGGATGATGACCACAACCATGGGGGCGAATCGGATGGTTGTGATAGTATGCACGCTATGGTGGTAAGTACCTATAATAAATGACTACGTGTAAAGACTAACAGAAAATGTATAAAAACCTTCAAGATGTTTATGATTAGTTGTAAGAAAATTGCATGCAATTAAAAATAGCACATAATGTAATGCAATTAAAAATAGCACATAATGTAATGCAATTAAAATTAGCAATGACTCTGGCCAATTTACAACATTTTGAGTGTGTCCAAATACTTGTTCACATACTGAAATAAGAGTTTCTGCTCAATGAAAAAAATCTTTTCATCTCACCAATAGATGTCTCTAGTGAAGTATCTGTGATTCAATAACAATGTTTCTGAAATGGATCATACATATAGAACTTCCAAGAATTTGAGTAGTGTGGTTGTCAATAATGGGTAGAATTGGTCAATGTTACACGCGTGTAAAGTGATCAATTAAACCAGCCTATGACGGTCGTCAGCTCCGTAAATGCCCAGACTTCCATATTCTTCTTCATCTTTGGTGAGATATCAAAAAATAATGACTCTGGCCAATGACTACACGACGGATTCTTCAGTTCTTTGGACACGTTGCGCGTGGCAATGCGGATAGCCTGGAACGACCGCTTTCGATTGGTATCCTGGAGGGGAAGAGAGAGAGAGGAAGATCCCCACACGATGGATCGATCAAGTTAAGGCAGCAGCAGGCACCTCAGTGGTTGGAGCGCTACGTGCAGCGCAGTCTTTAGTTAACTTAGTATTACCCAATGCTGTTGGGTAAACCTCGGAAACTGACAAAAATAAAATATAATTCACAGATTACCCGTGTACACCTAGGTCTACCCAATGCTGATTGGATAATGTTAGAAAAACGCATACAATATAAGTACAGAGTCAGGGCAAAGGAACATTTAAACAACATATTTTAATTTGTACGTTTCATTATATCAAAAAAAAATCATTAACAGTACCAAACATATTGTTTAGTAAATTGTAAAAATTTAACCTAACCTAACATTATCCGGCCAGTGTTGGGTAGACCTAGGTATACATGGGTAAAACGCAAATTCCAAATTGTTTTTGTCAATTTTCGAACATTACCCAAGAGGTTGAGTAGATAATGCTAAATTCTCTTATGTTAGTTCGCTAAGTTAAGAGGGATTAGCCTCCAGCGATGTCGATTCCCAGCTGCCGATCCATCTCTTTGGTGGTCTGCCCGGAAGTCGTCTACCTTGGGGTTGGCCGGACAGTGGGGGACGATGTGGGGTGATACTAAGTTAACCCGGATAAACCTAGGCTCACTTCGTATTCTAGCATTACCCGTAACATGCATACTAGGTGTGTTTTTAGTATAATTTTTTTCAGCAATTTATTTATATTTGAATGACGCTGTTATCTATTGTCAGAGAAGCTAACAAATGAAATAATAAAAATCGGAAAATATTTTTTTGTGCGGTGTTGCGGCCGCGTATCGGATATTAATAATTATTTTTCAACGCGGTTTCAGATTCATACATTATACGACAATACGATAATTTGATAATGTATACTAATTCATAGCCTTTATTCAAACGCTAGCCTTCTATAAAGTAAACATTTTCAGGTGGCTTGGTGGGTCTCTGCAAAAAAAAGAAAATTCTAAATATGTAAAAATTATGATTTGAATAAATATATACAAATAAAAAAATAAAAAAAAACATTTGACGTAATTTCTTCTTTGTTGAACACCGTGTTGTATTGAAAAAAATAAGTTTTATTTGAAAATAATTATGGTTTTGTAAAGAAAAAAAATCTATTGAAAGGTAATGAGTTACAAAAATATTTTTTCACTAAATATTCTTTTAAAAAAAAATGCCTATACCTATATTCTAAAAAAAATAGGCGTGACCCGACGACCGGCTCTATGTGTTGCCGGAAGCCAACTTAGTTTTGTTAATGCGAGTCTGGCCTTTATATAACTAATGGTGATACAGGCCCAATAGCGTATCGTCAGACAAAATGCACATTTTATTTTTTGGACTTCTATTTATTTTTCTCCACCTGGTTTAAGTTATCACTTTACACACGTGTAACATTCATCTCACCAATAGATGTCTCTAGTGAAGTTCTAGTGATTCAAGAACAATGTTTCAAAATTGGTTTATTTATATAGAACTTCCAAGAATTTGAGTAATGTGGTTGTCAATAATGGGTAGAATTGGTGAATGTTACACGTGTGTAAAGTGATCACATAAACCAGCCTATGACGGTCGTCAGCCCCGTATATGCCCAGACTTCCATATTCTTTCTCATCTTTGATGGGATGTCAAAAAATAATATGAAAATAACTGTAATTGGAAATAATCCAGATTTTGTGAACAAGTATTTGGACACACTCAAATTGTTGTCTATATAGTCTGATTGTTTTCAATATTTTTTCAGTTCCACACCGGAGTATGCCAGCAGATCCTCTTCTCCGGCTGGATGAGTACCACCGTAGGGGAGATGGTAGGGGCGTGTGTCGCCGTCTTCTTCGCTGGTCTTCTGTACGAGGGGCTGAAGGCCGGTCGCGAGGTGCTCTTCAACAGGGGGGCTGCCTCCCAGGCCTCTACCAGCCAGATGAACATCACCAAGCAGGAGTGCGGCCCGGACGCTAACTGCAGCGGCCAGAAAATCGTCAGGTGAATAAATACTTAAGGCTTTTAAATGTAAATTCACAAGCTCTTAAGTCAGAGTTTCTCGGTTCGAACCCACTCTACCACAATTTGATACATATTTCTAATAATGAGCCGTTTAGGCTCACAGAAATAGTGTGAAATTGAAATATTTGTGTAAATAATAAAAACACAAATATTTCTCTTTATTTAAAAAATAAACAAAAAAGGGATACAGTTTTAATTCAAATTTCGCAACTTAGTTTAAAAATCGTTTTGCAAGAGAAGGTCTGTCAGAAAGCCTAGATGCTTCTGTATCAGATCTGGGAATGCGGTGGGACAGCTTTGAATAGGTATATAAATAATTGGGGCCTTTCTGCTAATGTACGACTCGAATAATAGTGCGATTCAAAAAAAGATTCAAGGGTTTACTCTCAAATATACACAGTACGCGACCGGCCACGCACATTTTATTTTATTTTATTGAAATTTAGGGAATAAATATTTTTTTTATAATTTTTTAATTATAATTTTTTAATAATAGGTCTTTTTTTAAATCATGTATTTATTTCAGGCGCAATAATACGGCGGCTCCACAGTCCACCCTTCAGACTCAGCCGATTGACGGCGTTTTTCTTTAATATTTTTGTATCTACCATTATCATTTACATATCATAATCCATATCTGTATAAGCGCCCTTGGAGTAGTATTTTACGAAAATGGCGCTATATAAATCATCTAATATTATGTTTAACTTCTCGCAGAAAAACTCATTTTTTCTGTACAAAAATGGCATTTTAAGCAAAAAATTCAATTTGTTAAATGCTCCAGGGTTTAAAGAGAATTAAGTTGTTGACTATCTCGCCTTAAAGCCCAACATCGATTAATTGCAGCTTAGTTAAAATATTTCATGTTTTCAGCCCAGTATATAAAATAATCCGGTTAAAATCTTGCGAACACTCAAATAAAAGGGTTTCTGTTAAATAAATAAAAATCTCAAACCAACCATAGATGGCTCTTGTAAACTGATACATAAAGAGTCACGAGATTAATGATATATGTAGGAGTTTAAAGGAGAAATAAGAAGTTTCTGCAATCCAACATAGATGAGTGTTGTGGACTTGACCGTATCACGAGATTGATCAATATGTCTAGGAGTTCCAAAATTTTGAGTAGTGCGGCTGTCAATCGTGGTGAATGTTACATCCGTGTGAAGTAATAACTCAACCAGCCCATGACCAGCTGTAAATACTCAAGACTTCCATATCGTAGTAGTACAGGAGAAAATGACCAACTAACAAAACGTAAATTGTTCAGGAGGGCCATTTAAGTCACTTTTGCTTGGCGAGAAAATAAACATCAATGCAGTTAGTCATTTTTAACAAGTCAATATATTATACTTCCTAGTTTAAAATCCTTTGGGATTTTTTTCAGGGCAATATTAAGCTAGTAAGATATCAAACAGTAAAAAATGCACTTGGTCACTTTCTCCTGTATGACTACGATATTCTACTTCATCTATGTTGACATGTCAAAATGTGTAAATAATTAATTACGAATTGTCACTTTTGCAGATATCCGATGTTATCTTCAATGCACGCCATTCAGACTGGTCTCCACATGTTCCAAGTGTTCTTCTCCTACCTCCTCATGTTGATCTTCATGACCTACAACGTGTGGCTGTGTCTGGCGCTCATCCTCGGAACTGGACTCGGCTACTTCCTCTTCGCGTGGAGGAAACAGTCTGTTGTGGACCTCAGTGAACACTGCCACTAGCGAAAATGACATTACAAAAAATAAAAATGCACCGTCCTATCTTGTTAAACGTTAATTAAAACATTTTTTTAAATACTTCTCTAAACAGTTATCTTAAGGGATTACTCGCATATTCATCTTAAATTCAATGATTTTTTTTTACCTTCCGCCTCCGTAGTGTAATGGTCAGCACGCTCGGCTACCATTCTGGAGGTCCTGGGTTCGATTCCCATGGGGCTTCAAATAAATATTGGTGATTTTTTCACTATAATATTTATTCAATATCACCCTGTACTGGTCCTTGAAGCGGAGGGCTGATCACCTTTCCTTCGTGTGTTAACGATCAAGATAACAACGGTGTTTATATAATGCAGTGCCCTATGCACCATTGGGGCGCGGATAACGTTTTTTTTTTTAAATAAATATAACAAAAATATGTTATTTAACTTAAATATGATACATAGGCATGTCAGGAAATAGGTAAATAATATTTTTGAAAATTATTGTTTTCATATATTTAGACATTTTTTTAAAATTGACATAAAATGAATTTTCTAGGAACTAAGATAAATCTAAATTATTATTAAAAGGTGACTTTTTCAATGATTTATATTATAAATGCCGAAAGAATGACGCAAAAAGTTTTTAAGAAATCCGAGAAAAAAATTAGGAATGTCACATTATAATTGTGAAAAAAAAAACAGTAAAGCAACCATAGATTATTTCATAATATATCAACAATAATAACGGTTGCAATATCATTATGGAATAATTATTGCCACATCCATTAAATTTAATGTTAAATCTTTGTAATATAAAAAAAATAATCTACATGTTTTAACTGTCATGTCGATCATTCGTGATGTTCTTACATTCCTAATGATACTTTTGTTTAAAATTAATCCTATCAATATTTTATCTGATTGTGATTTTATCTTAATTTAAATCCAATGTTATGTTATCTACAATATTTCTTACATCCTGTAATTAGAGTCCTGAATACTTAAGGACTACGTGAGTACGGTAACAATAATGTATCGGTATGAATGATAAAATGTACTTAATTTTTCTGTAAATATAGAATATATAGTGTTATCATATGTGTCGCCTACTTTCAAAATCCGCCAGATCCAATTTTATAACATTTTAAAATAAATACTCAATCGGAATGCCCATTGTGGGCTTTGTTGTTTAAAATATTTACATACTTAAAAACTCTGCTAAAAATACTTAAAAACAGCGTTGTATTTCAAATTCCGCTATATTCATGGAACTTGCCTTCTGACCCATATCGGCCAATCAGAGAGCGGGGATAGGTCAAAAATTAAGATGACTTCATTATCGGTTTGTGCCTCGTGTTTTTTTTTTAAATACAAAAAAAAATCTAGAAATATGGGAAAATTTTATATTTCATAATATTTTATCTAAAGACAGACAAATCTTTAAAATATAAATGTTACCCGGAGAATTTTGCATTTTTTGTAAAATCGACTCACATGGATCTGGCGGATTTTGAAAGAAGGCGACACATATTATGTATATATTTGTATAAATATTCTTGATGTTATTTTTTGTGGATAAATTTAAAGCATATCTACTAATATTATAATGGTAAAATTATTAGAAAAAATAGCATTCGGATTCGTTTTGCAGAGAAATATATATTGCCATTTTCGTAAAATACTATTGTACAATTCATCAAGCTTGTTTCTTTTTGTTAAAACTGACTTAAACTCAAAAAACGATAGTTGATAAATTTTCATAAAAAAGTGCCTTCATAAATTCGTGTCAGAATTATATGGATCAATGAAATAAAAAAAAAGTTTAAAAAAAAAAAATTAAATCATCAAGTTGTCTGTAATGTAATTAACATTACCCACATAAAATAATGAATAATAATAAAATTGCGTTAGGTTTGCTTTATGCTTATTTTTAAACAAAATGAAACATAATATCCTGCAATGCTTTGTCGATTTTATAAGTGGATACTATTGAATCATGTTAGTGGCCCTAGAAGCGTCGGCGAATGGCCTTAGTCCACAATCTGCCTAACAAACCGTAAACGTGTTGTTAATCTTCAAAACGGCTTGTAATATTTTGTTTTTGTTTTTAATTTTGTTTTTTGTCTTGTATATATTTGTTTACCTTATGAATATACCAACAATGATATTATAGATTAAGTTTTTGTGTGAAAATGTTTGGATGAAAATAAACGGTGAAAATAAGCGACAGGTGCCTTATATAATTGATTTTTACAGTTAGTTGTTTTAATAATTTTAAGAATAAATTGAATTGACTCCACAACACAAGATCTGTTGATCGGTTTTATATTTGGGGGGTCAAGATAATATGACCATATACTTTTTAAATATAATTTAATTAGATTTAAGGTTATCAATGTCTTATTTATGATACAATACCAACACAACGGTTTTGGTTGTAATGTGTTATACTGCTAATTCATGAGAATAAACAATTGTGGAAAAATTACCAGGTATATAGTAGAGTTGAGTAAAAATCAATCTGTTCTTTTTTATTTGATTAATTAATTTTACTATTTTTGAATTTAATATTTGATAATATTATTGTTACTTTTAATATCAACACAATATAAATCTAAACTACGAAAAAAACACTGTTTTATTTATTGATGCAGCATTAACATTTTTGAACATATACTTGTCTAAGACCACTTTTGAATTAATTAATGTATAAACGACTAGTTTAGATAACAACAAATATTGTTGAAACTAGTTGTGTTTACATTAATTAAATATAATACAAGCGTTTTATTTTTAAATTGAGTTTCGCTTACCTCTCTTCACCTAAATTTATTGGCCTACCAAATAAACGACATCCAAATCATAAAAATTGACATTTAATTTATTCTGTTATGTATAAAATTGTATTTTATCGTACGTCTATGTTATATATTATACATATAGAGTTAACATCCCAGTTATTGACACTTTCGTCAGATTGGTTCAGTAAATGTTGATGCCACAACTAAAACATATACATCAAAATATCAACACCCCTGTTTACGTGTTTACCCCACTCGTGTTAATTAAATGCTAGATGCAACAAGACAAAATTACAGCAGTTTAGTATCCAATTTTGCAGAATGCTTAAGGCACTCAAAAAGTGTTTTGTAACATAGTTTATGAATCAATGTGATTAAAATAAATATTAAAGGGGTCTAAGTAGTACGATATATATTAGTTTAAAAAAATATTATGACAATTACGTATGATTTCTGAAAATGAAAATAAATTAAAAAAAAAACATTTAAGGCTAAATTTCTGCTTATAAATATTCAAGATTATTTATTAAGGTCCATATATATATATAATTAAAAAAATATTATTTCTTGTCAATTTATACATTCCATATTTTTTGTAGATGTACTACTATGAATAAGTAATATAATCTTTATAAGAGTAGGTAAATTGTATAAAGTAATAAATCTGATACTTGTGAATATTTTTTCTGTTTTCCTGAAATACTGTCCCAACTGAATATTTAAAAAAATATTTAATAACAGTTTACTTATCCTTATCTTTTACCGTTTGACAGATATCGAGTGTTTAAGAATATCGTAATTGTTAAAAAATCTTAATTTAATCAATATGAATTCAAAGTACATTCTTCCATTTTTCTAAATATCAATATTTGAAAACATTCAAACATTTCAGAAAATAACGGTTATTATTAATTATCACAAAAACTAAAATTTTACTTGTTAAATCGCAGATATAAAATTTAGTCAGGAAAGCAACGACATACGTATATTATTTCTTTCTTTTCGATTATAAATATTTAATTTGTAAATTTTATCTGAAAATAAATATTGAAGCAAACCTTCTTTTTTTTTTCGCAAATTAAAATGCAAAAAATAACCCACTTTTACAAAAAAATATCGAACCGAATTTTTTTTGGGGAGTCAAAAAGGTGAGTATAATATATGGGTACTTTGACACAGAGAAAATGTATTTAACTTTAATTTACAGTATAATTTTTTAAAGTAGGTATATTTCTATATAGACATAGGCAATCGAAATAAAAAAACCGAATTGAATAAGGACTTATTCAATAGATGTCGATACTTAATTCGGATTTTGCATCCGATCATTTAAAGCTAATCGCTACATCAGTACACAAATTTGGTTGTGTATCCTAGCTCCTAATATATAATATTTGACATCGAAACTTAAACTGGAAAGAAATATAAACCTAAAAACAGTAACGAATACCATCCGAAAAGGATAACCGAAAAAGTAACGGTTACGTATTATTAGTCACAAGTCTAAATTAGTTTACTTCATTTTTAATTGAAGTTTTACTTGGTACCACTATTTCTTAAAATCTATTTGTCACACGTGTTTCAAACACCGTATGTGAAGCTAAGTCTAAGTTGTTGTGTCCTAACGTTGGAGGATAAAGAGGGTAAGGAGATGTGTACTTTTTAAAAATTTGTTTACTTATTTATTATTTTTATTATTTATTTCACTTCACCTACATCGATTTCAACTGTCTGTCCAAAAATATTTAGGCAGGTAATATGGTATTTCAAAATATGAAAAAAAAGCTTTATTAATTATTTTGTATGGTAATATATTAGCAGTTTAATTATCTGTAATTAATATTATTTTTACATATAAACAAATCTGTAAATATTGAAATAAAGTATTTTCATAAAATTTCCTTTTACTAGAGAGTAGAGAGCTTTTGATTTTAATTTGAAACTTGACCAACAGATGGCGCTAGCGTGGATGAAAGCGGAACATTATTACTATGTTAATATCTACTACCAGTTTCTAGTATGTGGCCAAAAGGCGTTAAATATGTAAATAGCATATCGTCGATCCACATTATTACATGCCTTTTATTATTATTCCTCGAAAGTCATCTAGAGTAAGACCAAAAAAAATATGGATCCTACAGGAAGATAACATGATTCGAAGGCATGACCTAGGTGACAACGTGTATATGGTAGAAGGACCTACAACCTGAGGACGAGGAGAGCTGACCCTAACAGTCTACAAAGACGATAAGTTGGGATGTAACCAGGAAGAAGACATAGATTATTACAACGGAGCGAGTGTACATAAAAAAAACCCTTATCCGCACCCCAATGGTGCATAGGGCACTGCGTCATATAAACGCAGTGTTATCTTGATCGTTTACACATGAAGGAAAGGTGATCGGCCCTCCGCTTCAGGTACCAGTCCAGGGTAATATTGAATAAATATGACAGTGAAAAAATCACTTATTTATTTTACCCCCCTTGGGAATCGAACCCGGGACCTCCAGAACGGTGGCCGAGCGTGCTGACCATTACACTGCGGAGGCGGACGATTAAAAAATGTACATAATAATATGTAAATAATGTGAAGTAAAATAAATAACGAATACAATTTCAAGTTACCAAGTACATAGATACATTCCATCGGTGCAAAGATTTGGTAAAATTATTTTATGATAAAATTCGATATTCACTTATCGGTTCTTCCGCCTCCATAGTGTTGTGGTTAGCGCATTTGGCTACCAAGTGGAGGTCCCGGGTTCGATTTCCAACGGGCCCAATAAGTGTTTTTTTCTTTAATATTACTCGAGGAGCAGGATTGATCACCCTGCCTTCACATAATTAACGATTAACTTAACATTTCATCAATTTGATGCGGTGCCCTACGCACCACTGTGTGTGGATAAAGGTCAGTAGTAGTAGTAAATCCGATATATTTATTCCGATCTCTTTACATTTTTTAATCATAAATATTTACGTGATAAATAATGGGGTTCGTAATAAAAGCCCAGGAAGACCAAGGAAAACTTGGCATGATGAAGTATTTCACAAATAATTGAAAGTATTCAAGTCAGCAGTCGGAATAATCGGCGGGTAGTTATGTGTGAGGAGATATATGAACGTGGTAGAGGCGAAGATTGTTTGCAAAAGATTGATTGGTGTAGTGTTCTATTCTCTCTGCCTACCCCAGCTGGGAAACGGCGTTATGGTTAGTTACTTAGTTAACCATACAAAACATATAAAGTTGGTATTTAAATGAAGAATTGTATTGATATTTTAACATGGATAACCAAGTATCGGGTTTTGGTCCCGTGGCTAGTGTCGCGGACTCTTGAGTCAGAATTTCTGGGTTCGAGCTCACTCTACCACAATTTGATACCTATTTCTAATAATGAGCCGCTTAGGCTTACAAAAATAATATGAAATTGAAGTATTTTTGTAAATATGTAATAATTAATGTAACAAATAATTTTCTTTGAAAAAAATCTATTCGAGGTGGGAATATGTCTAGCCATTTACAGATTATAAGACCCATCGTTGGCCGGTTTAATTATTATGTTTTATAAATGATTTTTTTTTGGGTATTGTACATTAGTTTACCCGAGGCATTTTTTGTGAGGTGATGACAAAAAATGTCGGTTATTTAAGGTCAGGTCGCGGGGCATGGCGGTGGATAGGTCGCAGAACACGTGGGACAATGGCACCGAGTGGCTGCCCGTAGGGGCGTGGACGTCCCGTAATTAATGATCTGCGGCTTGTTTGTCTCCTGAGGGAATGACATCTGATTTGCAGTCCCGGCTGAAGGCATTACTTTGTTATATTTCTTTATTCTTTTGAACTTCATGTACAGAAAAGAAATATCTACATTGGCGGACTTATTGTTAAAAAGCAATATTTTTCAACCAACCAAAAACAGACCAGTGATATTGGTCAAAACGTTTGATACCTATGTATAACATTTATATAATGATGAAAAACATCTAAACTTATATTGTCTTCAATTTTTTCTTTTATATATTAAAAAAAAACAATAATAATATAATGTTTTAAGTACTGACTTAATTGTACTGTTTAAATAATCGACTCTCAGATTGTAAATAAATATTTAGTAGAAGTTATTTTTCCATAGTAAACTTGAATGCCTAGCTCCAGCACTGTATGCGTAGGTGCGGTATTACAAAGGATCTGTAAAACCATGCTGAAGTTATTTTGTTCTATAATATTTTATCCATATTATTAGCCAACCCAGGACTCGGGTTTCAGCTTTCAGACAAATTTACAAAAAGTGACCCAAGGGCTAGCCAAAATATATTTTTCCAAACACATTAAAATATTGCATTTGCCTATCTTTGCCATACTTTGAATACACATATGTTTAAAAAATACAAAAATAGTATTTTAATGGATTTATATTGTTTGTTTGAAATCTGAATAAGCTCTTCTTCCTGGCTCCATTCCAACTTATCTTCTTTGTAGAAAGTTGAGATCACCTCTCCTCGTCCTCAGGTTGTAGGTCTACCATACCCAACCTAAAGCCGCTTGTGCACTACACGGAATTTTACCGTCCGGCAGTCCGGTTTTGAAAAATGAAAGCGACTACGACAGTTAAGCGGATCGAATTTACGCGCAACGTGTTCACGCACCGATCCGAAGAAAGATGGACAAAGCACAAGCTAATCCAAGCCAATCATCCGTTTTATATGCTAACTGATGTACCGGACGGTAAAATTCCGTGTAGTGCACAAGTGGCTTAACAGCTATTTTTATTTTTATTTAAATTGTTTTTTTTACCATTCCATGAATTAACCCACACAACCATTCAACAGAGGGAGGGAGAGAGAGAGAACATCAGTTTTATGGAATAAATAAAAAACAAATGAATCATATTAAAAATATTTTTATTTCAACAAATACATTTTATAGTCTATGTACAAACACGCATTATAATTACAAGTAGGAAATGAACAAACAACATAAAAACGAATTATCATTTGCAGTACATATTTACACACCTTCAGAAAAAAATATAAAGAAAAAATATTTTTTAATTACAAAATATACGCGAGTATAAAAATGATGTAAATTATTTTAATGAGTTTTGGAAGTACATATATAAGTATGTATCATGTTATTGCTATGCATGTGCATCCTTTGAATTTATGTACAAGTTTTTTTTAAAAAAAAGGAAAACGAACTAACATATAAATACTTGTGAAATTATTTCGACTCAATATTTTATTGATATACGTATCTCAACAGTTATTGAGATGGGTACATGGAAAGGCATTTACAAGGCACGCGAGTCGTCCATTGGCTGGTATAAGTGATTATTTAATGCACTGTGTTACTTTCATCGTTTTAATAGATTTATATTATCCACTGACTCTTCGAAATGGAATTGCATTTTTAATATATTATTAGATTAAAGCCAATATTTTTAGCTTTTCCACTTTATTTTGATTTGACCAGCGACCGGGTTTCGTCGTTACCGACATCATCAGACTGGTGATGATGTCATATTTCATCGTTTTCATAATTCTAAAATTTCATATGTGATAAATACTCCATTTGACCGGAACTATTCACGTTTTCACATAAAAATCAGTGCTGCTATATATTATTTATAAATGATATGTAAAATTATTAGAGCTGACAGGCGCTGTGGCTTAGTTGAGTTGCTGGACTGAGAAACTGGCGTCCCGGGTTCGATTCCCACTAAGTGCAAAATAAATTCAAAAAAGATTTATTTTCAATTGGTCTGGGTGTTTGTGGTGTATTTTTCACATTTACCTCCCCTATCCTTACTTTCCTACCTTCAGACAAGCCCTAAAAAATAGAGGCTTTGCGGGTTATTCCTTTTAATAAAAAAAAAACATTTACGAGTATGTATGTGGGATATTGTCGTATGATTTTACATACTAAGAAACGTGATACAATCTTTTTATACTTTTAGTTTTCTAGTTATTTTATCTTAGATGTATATTTCGAGAGAGTTTAAATATAAAAGGTATTTATTTGCCTGGGTTTAAATATTTCCATCAAAATAGCTCATATTTTTGAGATATTAAGAGTACGTATAAGAAATTCAATTTAGTAATCTAATTTTATAAATGCAAAATTTGGGTAAAAAGTTTATGGCAAAATAAATATGGTATATGTGAAAATAAAATTTCGATTAAATTTCGATGCTCTTAGTGAAATAACGATCGTTTGATATAAATAATTATCATAATATTAATTTGAAACATTTTCAGTGTGTCCAAATACTTGTTCACAAAATCTGGATTATCTCCAATTACAGGAATTATTTTCATATTATTTTTTGACATCTCATCAAAAATGAAGAAGAATATGGAAGTCTGGGCATTTACGGGGTAGAGGCATTAAAAAAAAATTTGAAAGTGAAACTCAAATGTGTTTCGTTTAATTTGTCGCCTTTTGACAATATATGTATTTTTTAATTAACTCATTAAACATCTACAATAAATCAAACATTACTGAAATTTATACATAGGAAAGTTCAATGATATGTAAAGAATATACCACATGGGTTATTATTTATTCTTTTGTTTTTATTTATTTTTTCATTCTTTCATTTATTGTCACAATTTTGTTATTATTTATTTCAGTAGTGCATAAATTCAGGGGTGGGCTCCCAATTTTATAACAAGGGGCTCGCGGGTGCCAGGAAGGGGGTTGGGGGAGGAAAGGGGTGTATACTTTTGTTTTAACTATCCAAAATGCAAAATAATAAAAAAAAAAAAATTACTTAATATGAACATCAAACGAAAAAATATAGATATCACTTCTTTTGTTAATGGTAGATTACTGATTTAATCAGAGAATATTGATTTCTCTTAATTTAACAAGGGGCTCGCTGGCCCAAGTCAAATTAAACAAGGGGCTCGCGCGAGCCCCTCCGAGCCCCCTGTAGCCCACCGCTGCGTATATTTTTATAATTTAATCGTTCGTAAAGGATTATTTTTAGGGTGAATCATGGAATTTGTAAATATTTCTTAAAATGCAGATTTGACAAGAAAATGTGTGTATTTTATTTTATTAAAAATCAATTTTTTAAACCCTTATCTGCAACCAATGGTGCATAGGGCACTAAATCGTAGCGACACAGTGTTATCTTGATCGTTAATTACATTAAGGCAAGGTGATCAGCCCTGAGCTTCTTGTACCAGTCCAGGATATTGAATAAATATGAGAGTCAAAATCCTAAATACTTATTTTAACCCCCCTGAGAATCGAACCCGGGACCTCCAGAACGGTAACCGAACGCGCTGGCCACTTCACTACGGAGGTGGGCATAATTAAAATTTCTTGATAATATTATGTACATAGTGTATGAATATTAATAACATCACGCTTCTACATGTAGGCGTACACTTGACTCGCTTTTAAAAGATTACGTGGTTCAAATATTGTGAATTGAAAATTTAATCACATAATTTTATAGGTGTTATGAAAACTTAGGTTAAACGCGATGTGTGCAAAGTAAATAAACGTATGTGTGAAATTTAAATAAAAAAATCATTTGGATAGTACCTGTAATCGTTAAAGCTAACGCCAGAAACATTGACATTTATTTTCAATTAAGGGGGTACTCGCTAATATACAATTCATTACGTAAAAGTGGAAATTCCTAAAGTTTTCCAGTAATTTTCCAAATTTTATGGCCCTGTTATCAATAACTCGTTACATCCAATGAGGCCATGTGAGGGGCCAGACGTGTTTCGACGCACTTTTTTTAAAGAACATATATTGAAATTAGATTTTTTCAAAGAATATATGTGGAAAAATATTTTTATCATTATTTAAACTCCTTTACTTTTGACAAATATTTTCATTTAAAAATCATAAATGTATTTACTTCGAATAATTACTTATTTTTTCAATACAAAAACGGTCTTTTCAGCAAAAAAATTAAAAAGTTGCGGACTATCCCACCTTAATATGTTTAAATAAATAAGTATACAAATGTATTTTAATATTGTTAGATCTACGCAGTATTAAAGGTTAACAACTTAAATGATGCACTTTTGAGATACTAAATGTTTAAATTACAAATATGTTTAAATTTTTGACAAGTTTTATAATATGTCATGTCGAAATGATACCGCATTTTAATCAACTGCCAGTCTCAAACGGAAACAATTAAAAAAAATCTTTTTAAAGTTGGGAATGCTTATCGAAGGCTCGAATGGATATTTATTTTCAGAATTTGCTTCATTTATCTGGTCAAATTATAAGCTTAATAATAAAAATGAAAATGGTATTTTCTGGCGTTTCTCATGTGTGTGATTATAATCCAGGATTCGGATCTCACATACTAATATAAGAGTTTCTGCTTAATAATAAAAAAAAAAAGCTTCTTTACATCTCACCAATAGATGTCTCTAGTGAAGTTCTAGTGATTCAAGAACAAAGTTTCTAAATTGGTTCATATATATAGAACTTCCAAGAATTTGAGTAGTGTGGTTGTCAATAATGGGTAGAATTGGTGAATGTTACACGTGAGTAAAGTGATCACTTAAACCAGCCTATGACGGTCGTAAGCCCCGTAAATGCCCAGACTTCCATATTCTTCTTCATCTTTGATGAGATGTCAAAAAATAATATTTATTTTCAACTCATCTAGATTAGAATGCAGTATTTTTAGATAACTGTCAATAGTTTTTGTTTTGTTTTTAAGAATTTTCAAGAGTTTGTTTGAAATAAAGTTTGCAAATTACGAATTTTATGAAATTACAAGTTGTTAGCCTTTAATTCTGGGCAATAAATTTAAATTTGATTAAATTCGAAAGTCATTAAGTTGGCATTTATGTTTTTTTTTACTTTGTATTATCATTCCAAAACCAAACAAATAGATATTTTCTTCTACTTTGAAATCCATGAAATAGTAAAAGGTAGGTAGGTCCTACAAATTTTCATTATAAACTAAAAAAAATGCTTTATATTATATAATACATTAATATGGATTTGTAGATATTATTGACATATAATAAATCTATAATGATTGGTTGAGTTATGAGGGATCGTTTGGTGTATTTTATTATTATATTCATTATTTTGAGAACATATGTAAATTCGTAATTTAAGTAGTATTTATATGTCAGTACAAATATTTTCATATTTCACCCTTTTTTTCTTTTTACCTCTATCAGCATCTTATGGTGTATAAGGCACTGCATCAAATTTGTGTAATGTTAAGATGATCGTTTATTTTATGAAGGCAGAGTAATCAGTCTCACGATTAAGGTACCAGTTAAGGGTAAAATTAAATAAATATTACAGGGTAAAAAAACACCTCGAATATGGTAGCCAAACGCGGTAATCACTGCACTGTATGCTAGGTGCGGAAAATAAATTTAGGTGTATGTAGAATCATGTAGAATCACGCCTCTGTTGTGTATGGTCAGCATGCTCGGCTACCGTACTGGAGGTTCCGGGTTAAATTCCTAGAGGGGGGGGGGGTTAAATGAATATAAGTGATTTTTCACTCTAATATTTATTCGATATAAAGCGGAGGTCTGATCACCTTCCTTTATATGTTAACGATCAAGATAACGCTGCTTTTATATGAAGCAGCGCCCTATGCAACATTGGATGCGGATAAGGATTTGATGAAGAAAAAGAAGAATCATGTACCTAACTACAATGTTTCTTAAATACAATCATCTATATTAAATGTATCTTTAAAAATCAGCCCATTTTTCATTACATCACTAGAAAGGCACATTATCCTGTATCTTAATAAATACTTTCATAAAAAATATAAAACTATGGATATAACATTTGGTCAAATAATTTAATCACTCTTTTTTAAAAATAAGGCACACGTTATCGTCAACTTGTCTTAGCACGATACAACGTAAAATGTCGTATTTTAGAATACTGTAGGAAAATTCGATGTGCGCCACATCTGCGCCTAGCGTCAGAGGGGGCCCGGCGGGTGCGGCGGGGGCGGCGCCCCCTGCAGGTACATGTAATAATTATAGGGCGGGTGGTGCGGCGGGGGCGCCGGTCGGGGTGCGGGGGCCCAGCACGGGGGGCCTGGCGGAGAAGGGGGCGCCTTGCCGCCCTGGTGACTGTAATACAACGGGCCTGGATATAGAGGGGTATACAGATGAGTATGCGCTGGAGGTGCTCCGACAGATCCAATTTTATTTCTCAGTATTCTTGAGATAGAGCTGACAGACGGGACATTATACTTGTCGCAGATGCCGTCGGATAGAAGTCTGTCTCTGATTTCCCACGCGAATATCCCGGGATCTTTTTGTTTGAGTTCTTTGATGTAGGATACCACTTTAGGGGTTGTGACTCTGGGCTTGGAACCACCGATGGCTCCTGGCAGGATGCTGCCCGTCTCGTGGTAGCGCGCCAGGATCTTGGAGACGCAGCCGTGCGACACGCGCAACTGGCGCGAAATGTCGCAGGGGCGGATGCCCAGCTGCGCCAGCTCCACTATGCGCAGGCGGACGCCGTTCGGGAGCGGGCGGCCGTTGACGAACACGCCACCCAGTTGGTTCACCTCGCCGTACTGCTGCACCTGGCCCTCTGGAAAACGAGAAAAAAATATTTATAAATCGCTCACTCCTTTCAAGAACGTCATAAATTAAAAACCGTCAATTTTCAGTTGTGCATGTTTTCGGAATGCCCAGAAAATATACTATATCCCAGCAAAATAGGCATATTTTAACATATCGTCGTTCGGGATGCAATACCGCGAATTCGACATTTTTTTTCAAAAGTGATGTTTAATGCCATTCGATTCGTTATCCCTTTATCCGCGATTGTGTATATTCAGAATATCCGAATTTCGTATGAATCGTCATGTTTAAGGGGAAAATGTAACACCGCCTATGTTGTCTGTAATGCAACGCCGCATATGTCGATAGCTAATTTTCTAAAAATAATATTAAAAATAACTCCTATATATAATTGGAGATAATCCAGATTTGTGAACTAGTATTTGGACACACTCAAAATGTTGTAAAAAAATTATCTGGTCAAATTGTAAGCTAAAATAATACAAATAAAAATGATATTTTCTGGCGTTTCTCATGTATGTGATATAATCCAGGATTCGGACCTCACATACTTATAAAAGAGGTTCTGCTCAATAAAAAGCTTATTTTCATCTCACCAATATATGTCTCTAGCGAAGTTCTATAAATTCAAGAACAAAGTTTCAAATTGGTTCATATATAAACTATATATGAACTTTATATTTATTCATTTATAAACTATATATTGGTTCATTTATAACTTCCAAGAATTTGAGTAGTATGGTTGTCAATAATGGGTAGAATTGGTGAATGTTACACGTGTGTGATCACTCAAACCAGTCTATGATGCCGAGACTTCCAAACTCTTCTTCATCTTTGATGAGTTGTTAAAAAAATAATATCTGAGACAAAAACAAAACCGTGAATTCATTAAAAAATATTTTCAGTCCTAGTACTCGTACTTCGCCGAGATCTGTCGTGATATCAATTTAATTTAGGGCAAGTAACCATATGATAATACAATGTCGCTATTTCAGAATTGGATTTAACAAATTGCTTACAGACTAATGAGACAGTCTTACTAAATGCCAAGCTCAACGCAGTCTAAATATACTGTGAAATATATGATTTCCTTACAATGTTCTAAATTGTTTATTAATCTAATCATTTACTTGTCTGTTAAAGCTATCGAACTTTAAAGACTTTCAGAGTTGGTGATATATATATATATATATATATATATATATATATATATATATATATATATATATATATATATATATATATATATATATATATATATATATATATATATATATATATATATATATATATATATATATATATATATATATATATATATATATATGTGTATATATATATATATATATATATATAAGTTATAGAAGTTAATAGGAAAGAGATAATGAACGACAGCATATTTAGAGCAGAGATCAAATCATGGTTACTTGAAAACATACATTCGTTTGAAAATGCCATAACTAGGCGAAACAAACGTTACAAAATTGATTTTATATGTGTTTCTTTAACAATTAAATACAACGTCGTAGACTCGTATGTATGTATATATTTAAATATATATATATATATATATATATATATATATATATATATATATATATATATATATATATATATATATATATATATATATATATATATATATATATATATATATATATATATATATATATATATATATATATATATATATATATATATATATATATATATATATATATATCATTAATTGTTTCGGCATTAACTTTGTGGTAATACATGTTACAATGATTTTTATACCACTTGAGTTGAAGACTACTAGTTTCAGAAGCTAAACTTCCATCATTCAGGTCAGAATAATAACAGTAAGTTATTATTCAGACCTGAACCTGCGATTTTGGCTACTGGTCTACATCAAGGATTTAACAGAATGAATATTTTCTATTATTTTGCTAAAAAAATTAACAGGAAATTTATTTAAAAAAAATAAGTTATGTTAACCCTTTTATAAACATTAAACGGTTACCAAGAATTTCTCCAAAAACCATTAAAATATTATTTCAAAGAGAACTCCGGACTATTTTTTAATAGGCCGCCGCTGCACAGCGTCAAATTAAGAGTTTTTAAAATATCAAAGGACACTTTGGGGACATTCTATGCTTACATGTCGTGGCCAAGTTCTTCAATAATCTTTTTTTTTAAGTTTCCTTTTTAAAACTGTACCTAAAAATACTTTTTTAATACAAGTTTGTGTCTACATAAAGCTAAAAGTGTTTATGGTGAGAAAATATACCTGTTACATAGTTACATACATTTTTAATGTTTTAGTCATACAATGGGTCTACAAAATATCATTGAAAATAATAATTATGTACTTTACTGTACTATGCACGAAATCGTTGGTTCGATTTGTGTCTCAGTTAGCACAAAATATATAATTTTGAAAAGAAAAAAGGAGTTTTAATCTTTGATATGTATAATTACTTTAAATGTCTTAAAGCTGATTCCATGTAAATATCAGCGTCTTACATTATATTGCTCCAGCCCAAGAAAACCGAATACAGTAGAAGAATACAGCGGCTCCACTTTTCCCCTTCAGACTCAGTGAATTGACAACGTTTTACTTTAATATATGTTTTTTATGTATCATTTATATTTTCATATCATAATCCACATCTGTATAAGCACCCTTGAGGTAGTTTTTTAACGAAAATGGCGCTATATAAATTATTCAGAATTATTTTAATCTTTATTATTGCCTTATGAGCATGTGTTATCTTAATAAAAAAAAATAACGAACTTAAATGTCTGTCTCCGTAGTGTAATGGTAAGCACGCTCGGCTACCGTTCTGGAGGTTTCGGGTTCGATCCCAAGGGGGGGTCAAATAAATATAAGTGATTTTTCACTGTAATATTTATTCAATATTACCCTGGACTGGCACCTGAAGCGAAAGGCTCATCTCCTTTCCTTCATGTGTAAACGATCAAGACAACACTGCGTTTATATGAAACAGTGCCCTATGCACCATTGGGGTGTGGATAAGGGTTAAAAAAAATCACAATAATAATAATAAGAATAACAAAGGTTTATTAATTGGGTAAAACCTAAAACGCCAGAGGGTTGGGAAGAATTTCCAAAGTAGGTTTTTTACCGACGTCAAATAAAGACTTCGTTTGTAAAACGAATCCCCGAAGAGCAGGCGGCACTACAAAAACAGTCATCCATCTCTGAACTGTCAGGAAATTAATTCTTCAAGCAGAGGAACTCTACACCCAAAGAATGTTGTCACAAGAAACTTCGTGTTTTGCTACTTTTTTTGCCAGTTTGTCTTTAATATGTCTAATGTCTGGATGAGTGTGAACTTTGGCTCATATGTCGCTCTTTGATATCGCTTTTCGGATATCTTCAAAATAACATGTTGAAAAAATCATGTAAAAAATATCCTTCAAATTTAGAGGCCCTTTTTCTTTTTTATGTTATATCGTCTCACGGTTATTTGAAAATATTACATGATATACTTATATTCTGGGACATTGTACAAGTTAGTGCGAATGTTACCAATACAATTTAATAATATTACAATGAAGGTGGGAGAAAAAATATCAAATGTCCAATATTAAAAAATAATACTATTTTTGACATCTCATCAAAGATGAAGAAGAATATGGAAGTCTGGGCATTTACGGGGCTGACGACCGTCATAGGCTAAGGCGTTAAGTGATCACTTTACACACGTGTAACATTCACCAATTCTACCCATTATTGACAACCACACTACTCAAATTCTTCTTCATCTTTGATGAGATGTCATAAAATAATCTTCCATATTCTTCTTCATCTTTGATGAGATGTCAAAAAATAATATGAATATAACTCTTGTAATTGGAGGTAATCCAGATTTTGTGATTAAGCATTTGGACACTCAAAATGTTGTTAAAAAATAATTTTCAAATTATTTGCCTACAAACTCAAGAAACAAATTATTCAAAAATAAATTACTCTTAAAATCATGTGTGGAAAATATGCCTATTTAAAAAGTTAAGAAATATATTTGGTTTTTATTAAAAAAAGAAATCCTTATTCTAACATAAAACATACTTTCATGTCTCACAATATTTTAATAGAGCCGCAATAGCATTTTTTTTTCAAATGATAACTAAATAAAAAATCTAATACAAAAAAAAGATACATGTTTTACAATGTGTTGTTAGAACTCTAACATGATTTTTCTAAATGATAAGTTGAAATTTCATGATCAGTTGAAATCACTTTGTTAGAATAATTTTATGAAATTTCTTTCATTTTAGATCTTGTAAAAATTCATTGATGATTGGATAAGTATTTAAGTGGGTTTATTGTTCAAATCGTTGTCTTTTAAGGTTTTGGATTGATAGGTCACCGGAGATGAGAGAGGTAGTGCGTCGGTGACACCCGCCCGTTTTCACCACGGTATAAATAAACGACGCACCTAATTTATGAAGTCCTCGACTATTTCGAGACACGAATAAAGGCAAGCCGGCCGATCTTGTAGCCAATTTAGAAATATATCAAATACTTTGCAGTCTTCCATATTTCCGCTGTGACGAAAGTTATCTATTGTCTCCGCTGCGTTTCTAACAAAATGACACATGGTACATATATCATAATAAAGCAGTAGAAATAAAAATACAGTAGAGTAAAAACAGCAGCAGAATATCTATATTTTTGTATTATACTATCCAATCCATACAAAACACTGGAAATTGACAGTAGTTTAGAAATGCCACAACAATGCGAAACAATTGTCACATCACTCACTCCTTTCAACAACATCATATTTCAAAAATCGTAAATTTTCAGTTGTTTCATGTTTTCGGAATGCCCAGAAAATGTACTATATCCCAGCAAAAGAGGCATATTTTTAACTTAATATTTACCCGCTACAGGGCAGAAAGTGTTGTTTTTGCATTTTGAAGAAAATGCATTGATTAATTTTTTTAAAAAATATTTTTCAAATGGAGAAAAAACATTCAGGTCTTACCTAAAAAGATCTGTTGCACTGTAAAAAGTTCAATAAGTTGTACGTTTTATTATATTTTTAAACTTTGAAAACGATCTCCTGAAAAATCAAGTTTTTTGATATTTGACGTTGTTGAAAGGAGTGAGCGAAATATTTTATTTTTATGTCTTTTTAATAATAAAATACATTTAAAACATATGTAAAATAAAAATGTAAATCTTCGTTGTTTTAAAATCTCTTAAAAAATGTATTCACTGATAGCTTAGCAAATTTGACACAACGTTCCATTCGAATACGAGTGTGTTTTTACCTATCTACATATATAAATGAAGTATAAATGTTCGTTTGTTCAAAATTTTCAGTCTGTTAAAGTTATTCACAGTTAAAAATTTTGACAAAAATGTGCATTTAAATACCTGCATATAGCACCTGTGACAAGAAAAAAACATATTTATGAAAATCACTTTTTTATCGGAATGGCAGTACCATTTGTTGAATGTAATACACGCAATACTAAACATTGGTCATGGCGGATAGCGTGCTTCTTTACAGCTGTAAAATATTGTGTACCCATAAGCAATGCGAAATTAAACATATTAGTAATGATAGATCTTTCTATTTTCTATATTTTCCATTTTACCAGTTTGAGTCAATGCCATCCGTGGTCGAGTATAGCTAGTCATTAATGTAATTCAAGCAGCAAAAAAAAATTTTTTCTAAGCATTAACAGATTAAAATATAAATAATTTATTATATAAATAAAAACCACAGACTAAGTCACTAAGTAAACATTTTTAAAGGGACCTTTGTTATTCTTTCTTTGATTTTGCCGGGAAAAATAATTAATCATATTTTTGAGATTTCGTAACTCAATAAACGTTCCGCATTATTAAATGTTATGAAATTATGTTCCAACATGACAGCAGTCGGTCGTTTTCATAAATTATCGACACAGCCAAAGAAATATTTTATACTAGAAAATGAAACCATTACTTGTCACGAAAATGGACCATAATGTATACTTAAAAAAATAATTATTCATTTCTCACATACTATGATCATTTCTACTAACTAAATATTGTACAAATGTTTATTCAATATTTAATATGAATTTGACGTTATGTCATAAAGATGATTAGTTATTTTTCAAAACCTTACACTTTTCATATCTTCTCTATCCTAACTATCCTACCTTCAGATAAGCTTCTAAAGTATTTTTTCTCCATATTATTTTGAGAAATAAAAAGACATTTTTTTAACTTATTTTATAAATAAACCCTGAAGAGCGCAACAGGTTGTTGCCGAAACTAGTTGGTTTTAATAAAAATGTGAGTGGATCAAAAAACAAAGTCTTTTTATTTCTCAATATAATATATCACTATGATCCACAAAGTAAATGCTTTCAATATTCAAAATATTTTTTTTCAGAAATTTCAAGTTTCGCACCAAAAAAGAGCATTTGCGGGAAATTTTGCTTTTCGCATAGAATGCTTGAGAAGGCTTGTCCCGAAGATATTCTATCAGAAAGAAATAGTTACTCTTGATCGCTACTCATCAATCTGAATCCAGCTTTGAGGGAAAAACGCAGAGAATGGACCAACAGATACTGATGGCAAAGTAATTTTAGTACAGGACATTGTCTGACCGCATGTGGCTAAGCCAGTCCAGGAAAAGTTGGAAGGACTGGGCTGGAAGTCTTACCCAACCCCGCGTATTACCAGACATAGCCTTTTCAGATTACCACTTGTTTCCTTCAATGCAACACGGAATTTCGGAACAGAAGTTTGGTTCCTACAAAGAAGTTGAAAATTGGGTAGTTCAATGGAATTCCTCAAAACACCAGGATTTCTTCCAGCACTTTTCTTTGCCAGAAAGATGGGCGAAAGTAGTAGTTAGCGACGACAATTATTTCGATGAATGCATTTTTTCCCTTTGATATCGAAAAAAATGGTTGAATTTACCAAAAAACGGCGGTTTCATATGCTAACAATGATTTGGTCTCTTCTCTGAATATGCTGTCGTTCATTATCTCTTTCCTATTAATTTCTGATGCGAGAAGGCCGGTAGTGACCGGTATTTCACCCAGTCATTGGATCAGAAGATTTCCTTGCGCCCGGGTAGGCGTCCCAACTGTCTTCTAGCAGCTGTTCCAATTCTTTGAGACTAAACGTTCCAAAAGATCCAAGGTATTCTACTGACACAGTCAACTTGACTTGCTTCACCAGATTTGCACGCTGGAGTGCGGTTGGCCATTGGTCAAAATAAAATCTATGTTTGTTTGTATGTATGTCTTTTATAAAATCCTATAGCACTCATCCGATAGCAGTGAAAAATAACAAGAGGCCTCATTAATTCAGTCGCCTCTGAAGGGAACATTCGCAAAGACAGAACTTATTCGCCGGCCAACCTCGAAGAGGTAACATGTCTCTCCACGCCCGATTTTTTAAAGAATGCATATTGGATTTTTTTGTTTTAAAGAATATATATCGTAAAAATATTCTGATATTTTTTTCTCCTTACCTTTCAATTACTCTTTTCTTTTCAAAACCATATAATTATTTCGAAGAAAAAAAAAATTTCAATGCAAAAACGGTGTTTTAAGAAAAAATCAATTACGTAAAATGTTCGTATTATTTTTTGACATCTTATCAAAGATGAAGAAGAATATATAAGTCTGGGCATTTACGGGGCTGACGACCTTATTGCGCTGGTTTAAGTGATCACTTTGCATAGTGTAACATTCATATTCTTCCATATTCTTCTTCATCGTAGATAAGATGTCAAAAAATCATAAAAAAATAACTCCTATAATTGGAGAGAATCTAGATTTGTGAACATGTATTTGTACGTAAAATGTTACCTGCGTTTAGAGAAAATTAAGTTGCGACTTATCTAATACTGGGCCGTGATGACTTATCTAATACTGGTGAAGATAGTGATGCATATTTTGAAAAGGCCAGGTGTGGGATGAAGAAGAAAATATATTTATTTTGTGAATGAAATGTTTCGCTTTTGATGAAACATAAATGACCGAGAATTTATAAAAGTATTTTTCTGCTTGTAAAACGATTCGTTAGAAGAAAACATGTGTTACAAACGACACATTGGACATTCTCGCCGACCTCCGTGACTCTACTGATGGATTTAATTATGTGGTAACATTTCCTCCAAAGCGTCTCATCTGATTCACGTTATACTCAGCGTTGCCAATGCCAATTTTCAGAATTCCCCAAAAATCTAAGTAAATTTTTCCGAATTGGGGAAAAACAAAGTCCCGATTCCCCACATTATTTTCCCATAGAAAAAACAAGTTTTCATAAATAATCGAATTTTTTTATTTTAATTTTGAACATTAACGCCCCAATTGGGCTTTTACATAAAATATATAGTAATAAAAAATACGTTCGAAATAAAATATATAGAAAGTACAGCCTAAAAAAACAGCTAATATATATATTAATAGATTAGGCTTTAATTTGTAGAACTCTATTTTAATTTATGTATAATATTGATTTTTGAGTCTACTAAGTTGTATTTTATTAGTAGACTCAAAAAATCAGTGTTTGATTTAATATTTAATACATAAGGTACTGTCCGCCTCCGTAGTGTAATGGTCAGCACGCTCGGCTACCGTTCTGGAGGTCCCGGGTTCGATTCCCAAGGGGGGTAAAATAAATATAAGTGATTTTTTCACTGTAATATTTATTCAGTACTACCCTGGACTGGTATGTGAAGCGGAGGGCTGATCACCTTTCCTTCATGTGTAAACGATCAAGATAACACTGCGTTTATATGACGCAGTGCCCTATGCACCATTAGGTGCGGATAAGGGTTTTATTATTATATATTATTATACATAAGGTAATATATATATATATATATATATATATATATATATATATATATATATATATATATATATATATATATATATATATATATATATATCTATATATATATATATATATATATATATATATATATATATATATATATATATATATATATATATATATATATATATATATATATATATATATATATATATATATATATATATATATATATATATATATATGTATATATATATATATATATATATATATATATATATATATATACATATTTAGTTACAAAGTACATAAAAAGAATATATAAACAATTACGTAAAACACATAAAAATAAAACCAAAATGAGAACACTAAAAAAATTAAGTTTCAAAACATTATTACATTAATAAATGGTAAAATGTTAAAATCCCCGCATTTTCCTCACACAGTGCCTATCCACAAATTCCCAATCGAGATTTCCCGCATTTTAAGGGATTCCCCACAGATTGGCAACCCTAGTTATACTGAATCTCACGCGTCTCATCCGTTATTCGCGCTCACCCGGCTGCGGAAAATTTATTCCCCAGATTTATAACGTGCGAAACGATATGAAACTGTTTTTACGAATTTATTTACCAGTTAACATCAAAAACTCGGTCTTAACATGACAAGTAACGTTTTAAGTCGCCCAACAGTATTATAAATCTCGTAAAATAACTGATTGCGTTACCGCAATACATATAAAATACTAGCCGGCCACGCGTTGCTGTCGCTCAGTCTAGTAAAATGAATAAAAATATTGAAAGCACACATTTCTAATAGAAACAATTATAACATTACAAATCTATGCAACAATAACAGTAATTTTTCAGGCGAGTCTCAAATATGTGAATATATAATATATCCAGGATTCAGACCTTGCTAACAAATAAAAGAGTCTGCTAAATAAATGGTTTTATTCATCCAATAAAAATGGCTGTTGTGAACTCGTATATGTACTGTGTGTCATAAGATTGATCAATATGTCTAGGAGTTTCAAAATTTTGAGTAGTGTGGTTTTCAAAACAACTTCAAGGGAGGAGAAACCCAAAAATGTGTGCTCTCAAAATACAGAATTCATGATCGAAGGATCAAAGATCCACCATAACCTGTCAATTTATGAATATAGAGAGATATATGTACTCGTAATATTGATTTCCTGATACAGTATTTAGATTAAATCAATGGTGAGATGTAATTTATTATGCTAGCATATATAATAAACATATACACGAGCGACATTAGTGCCTGTCAGGTGACAAACTGCCAGAGTAACTCAAATTGATGTCGGGAGTGTCACAAACCGGTCGCTACAACATCTCCGGCTTGAAAGCATGTTTAAAACATTTCACTGGTCAATATAACTTAATTTTTTAATGTCTTCATTTTTATAACTTAAAAATTGTGTCTTGGCCTTCTGTATACGTAATCAATTACCTGGATGAAGTAAAAAAACACGTTTTTAATGTGATTCCACTCATAGTTTAACCTCGAAGTTTATTTTAATCGTCTAATATTAAAATGGTCTCGCAGTAAAAGATGTACTTCTTTTTTTTTCTTCAAACCTTTATCCGCACCCCAGTGGTGCATAGGGCACTGCATCATATAAAGGTAGTGTTATCTTGATCGTTAATACATGAAAAAAAGGTTATCAGCCCTCCGCTTTAGGTATCAGTCCAAGGTAATATTAAATAAATATTAGAGTGAAAAAATCACTTATATTTATTTGTCCCCCCCCCCCTGGGAATCGAACCCGGTACCTCGAGAACGGTAGCCGAGCGTGCTCATCATTACACTAAGGAAGCGGACAAGAGATGTACACTTGCGGAAAAACAAATCAAATGCACTGCATAATAAAGTCAAAAGCTAATGAGTGTTTCATTTTTGACATTTCAATATGGATGAAGAAGAATATGGAAGTCAGAGTTCACTTTTCATTTTCAGAAAATCTAGATTATCTGTAATTGGAGAAAATCCAGATTTTGTAACAAGTATTTGGAAACACTCAAAATGTTGTAAATAAATTATCTGGTCAAATTAAAAAATAAAAATGAAAATGATATTTTCCGGCGTTTCTCATGTGTGTGATTATAATCCAGGATTCCGACCTCACATACTAATATAAGAGTTTCTACTCAATAAAAAGCTTCTTTCATATCACCAATAGATGTCTCTAGTGAAGTTCTAGTGATTCAATAAAAATGTTTCAAAATGTAGTTCATATACTTATATGGAACTTCCAAGAATTTGAGTAGTGTGGTTGTCAATAATGGGTAGAATTAGTGAATGTTACGCGTGTGTAAAGTGATCACTTAAACCAGCCTATGACGGTCGTAAATTTACAGACTTCCATATTCTTCTTCATCTTTGATGAGATGTAAAAAAATAATACTCTGTATTTTAATTCAACGGGGCAACCACCATACCTCCTAAATAATTGTCTCATTGTTTTATTACTGAAGCGATATGTAAGTTGTCACAGATGTCAGACTTTCGGTAGTCAGTTGTCCTGTAGCTTCGTCAGCCCGCCATTTGTCGCACCATTCCATCACGCGGACGCGGTACAAATTGCCAGAATGTCCGGGAAAGCGCTCGGGGCAATTTGCAAATTCTTTTGTGTCCGCCTGAAATACGGCATTATTAGAACCCGAGACTTTGGCAGCGAAAAATTAAGTGCGATTTTATCTGAGTCCTACATATTATTATAATTATTTACACCATTCTACATTCATTCCCGTCGGCCATAACAAATTGTTTTTCTTACAAATTCTCAAATCGTTATTATTATTTGTTAGGGAAATTATTAAGAAATATTTTATTTTGTGGTTCAGCTAGATCATTATACGAAAATAATTATGCAGAGGCAGTTATTTTCTACGACAGTATTTCATTCATGCATCACAGATTTTATTTTATTACGTCTTAATTATTTATTACACGATTTTAAAAGAATCATTCTATGCTATTTTTATCGTTTCGGACGTGTGTATTTTGGTCAATCAAATTAGATTTTTACAAGGAGGGACTCGTTCACATAAGCTTACATTAACTACATTCACATAAACTTACAGAAGCTTGTACAAGTACGGGTATACTTCCCCGATTGCCTAAGCTTTTGACTTGTTCTCCATTTTACCTTCTTAATTAATAATGTCTGCCTCCGTAGTGTAATTATCAGCACGCTCGGCTACCGTTCTGGAGGTCCCGGGTTCGATTCCCAGGGGGGTTTAATAAATATAAGTGATTTTTTCACTCTAATATTTATTCAATATTACCCTGGACTGGTACCTGAAGCGGAGGGCTGATCACCTTTCCTTCATGTGTAAACGATCAAGATAACACTGCGTTAAATGACGCAGTGCCCTATGCACCATTTGGGTGCGGATAAGAGTTTAAAAAAATTAATAATACCCACTTTTACTCCTCTATTTTCTTTCTATGAGATCTCGCCAATGATAGAACTATAATGTTTTATTTTTATAAGACAAAATTTATCATTCAGATTTTTTTTTGCTATACACAATTAAAAAACATAAGTAGTCATAAAAATGATTGGCTTTTTATATTTTGCATCATGTGTTTTAAAAAAAAAAATTTTAATATTTTCTGTCCAAGTATAAAAAATAAAAAAAATAATCGTCTTTTTAAAGCATCTTTTTTTTTAAATTATTATAATATTATAATTAATAAAACATAATCAGTTCACTTTTTGTTCTTATTTTATTTATTTCTGATTGAAATGTGTGATACTTTAAAAGTATGTAAATTGTGAATTATATTGGGGAGATTTTCCACGAAAATGGCGCTGTCTAAATTATCCATTATTATTATCACTTTATACCTTTGTGTAAATGAACGCATATTCCACGTTAATACAGGAAAATCTTGCAAACAACTGCTATGTTTGCATGTGGGTACCTTATAAAAAACGTTAATGCTTCCAGAAAAGTTTCAACGTATGCGTTAATATTATATTTTATCCTCAGACACGATGTAAAGGAAATGATAAGATACTTTTTTCGTAAAGCAACTAAACACTAAAATATTAATTAGTACCCTCCAGGAACTGCGGTCCTGGAACACAAGACATTCAGTGTAGGGTTTCCTAGAGGGAAATAAATAGAATGAGTGGAAAAAATCCTTCAAAAGATGAAAGAACAATTTTGACATTGTGGGGGAATGAACTAGCGACACTCAGAAGCATATTTCAACGAAAGAAAAGTTGATGTAAATATTTAATTAATACAATTTTTGCGTATTTTTTTAAGCCAAACTTATTAGGTGGCGATACGATAATAGATAATGGACCATTATTGAAAGTGAAATTTCAAGGACTCGTCACGTTTATAAGGCACATTCGTTCCATAAAAGAGAAGAAAAATGTAACGTAGTATGAATGAGAAGGAAATAATAATGCATACAGACGCTACGCGAGTGAAAGCGACGTATGCACCATAGTTAAATAGATAGAATAAGATAATGTTACGTATGTGCAGGTTGTAGATGTACACGTCAGACTCTATATAGTATATACTTATATGAACAACTGAGGCACTACACGTTGTGGAAGCAATATTCATCATTGTGTTTTATGATTATTAAATTTTTGTACTGTTTGTGTACTATTATTGTGACATTTATCTTATATTTTAGTTATCAAAAACCATTAATATCAGTGTTACCCATTGAAGGAGGAAACAATAACATTGTAGATATTAAATAAATAGAATATTTTAATGGAATTTTTATATTGTTGTATTCTTTCGAGAAAGTTGAAACTGGTTCTTGGTAGAAACTGGCTGCAAGCAGCAACCATCCGAATGAAGTGAAAAGATACGGAGAGGCCTATTTCCAGCAGAAGCGGACAGAGGGCTCATGAAGAAGAAGAAGAAGAAGTATTTCTTTCGAGATGACAGAGATATGTCGCTCACACTTAATCTCTCTTAATCTTTACTTTTAAGATGTTTCACTTCTATCACGTGAACGGTTTCTTCTTCTATTTATAACGTTTGAGCTAGTTAAATGATAAAAATTGTAATGCGCTGACAGCCAAAATTATTAATTTCACAATTTATGCAGTGTGTGACTAATTCGTCATTAATGCCGTGTTGGCGCTGTGTATCCATTACCCATACAAAGTTGCAAGCTAACGATTACGTTTTCTTTGTTCGGGCTCAAGAGCAGTATTGTGGCTCGTTTTATTGCCGAGCAATATTATTCTCACGAGACGGTGAACCAGAGAACTGGAGAGCTTGTGTCACCCGCAATAATCACCGGGATACGATTTTATTTCCCTCGTTTTTTGGGGGAGCAACAAGCGGTTCCTTGTTTCTGTGGGCGTGTCGCGTCTTTCACTTTGCCGCCGGGTCACAAGTTTGACATAGAAAATGACACCGCCAATAGACGGGGGACTATTCCAGAGGAAGCCGACACCGTCGTGTCCCGAAGCTCTAAACAAAGGGTGGCCAACCCGCGGCCCGCGGTCATGAATGACGAATATATCTTTTTAAGCCAGTGATATACTTACATATCGTACTCGTACAGGAGAAAGTGACCATCTAACAAAACTTAAAATGTATAGGAGGGCCATTTAAGTCACTTTTGCTTGGCAAGAAAATAAACATCAATGCTGTTAGTAATTTTTAACAAGTCAATATATTATGCTTCCAAGTTTAAAATCCTTTTAATTGTTTTCAGGGCAATAATTAGGCTAGTAAGATATCAAATAGTCAATGATCACGTTTTTGTAAAAAATGCACATGGTCACTTTCTCCTGTATGACTACGATATACGAGTATGTAATACACTGTTTGATACATCAACAAAATTTATGCGCTTAAGTATTATTTATGAGTCAAGTCATGCATGTTATAAAAACAGTGAACTATATCCGTTCGGACGCTCTTCAGAATCGCCAATTTAAGGCAATCTCGAAAACTGGTTAAGGTGTGCAAATTCAACTATTGAAATAGGTTTAAAAAAATTAAGTAAGTGGAAAGAATCTCGAATCTTGCACTGAGTGGCCATTGATAAATTGGTAATATTGTTTTATTTTTTGTGTCCTAATTAATAATTTTGTTTGTTAAAATTTTTCAAAACGTTTATTCCTATACAAATTTATTTTTTGTTGGTTCAATATGTGTTTTCTTCTCACATCTGGTGGTGGTAATGTTTTTTTTTCACAATTGCCCTGAATGTACTTTCTGATTACCGCTGCATTTAAATTATTTTTAATTCTTACAAAACATCTATAAGCATGAAATTCATTATTTTAAAGATTTTTAATAAATTTTTTTCTTATGTCTGTATATGGCTCTTGGGAAAATTTTAGGTCATCAATGCAGCCCGGGGTGTAATTTGGGTTGGCCAGGCCTGCCCTAAACATTTCACAAAAAAATGGGGATCATAGCTCCAACAAACATGTCATATATTCCCACTTTGAAATTCCTTCTCTCGAGAGGATTATTGGGATTATAGTTGGCGCTTGGATGTCATTATGTCTTTTAAATTTTAAATACACGATATTATTTCATCGTTGAAAGACCGAATATTTCTCTGTATTGCGTTTTCTCTGTTGATGGGGTACCAGAGTTGATTCCCATAGAGGTTAAAATAAATATATGTTATCATTTTGAGTGTGTCCAAATACTTGTTCCCAAATCTGGATTATCTCCAATTATAGGAGTTAATAATAATTTCATTTTTTGAAATCTCAACATAGATGAAGAAGAATATGGAAGTAAATGTCCAGACTCCCATATTCTTCTTCATCTATGTTGATATGTCAAAAAAGTGATTTATTAATTCGCCTCTTACCTACGTATACACACTCCTAACACTCTGCAGTTCTGGTATGGATCAGAAAACAGAAAATTACTCATGTTAACATCTTAACATAGATGAAGAAGAATGTGTAGGTCTAGGTATTTACACGCTGGGTTAGTGATCACGTGCAATATTCAGAATTCTACCCATAACAACCACACTTCTTTGGAACTCTTGGAAAATTTGGAACTCTTATATTTATAATTAATCTCATTACACTTTACGCGTGAGTTCACTGGACACATCTACGGTGGGAGCTTTTATTTAGCATAGACCCTTTTTATGTTATATGTTGAGATGTCAAAAGTGTACAAAATAACTCTTATGTGGAGAAAACCTAGATTTGTATATCAGTATTCGGACAAACTTAAAATGTTATGACTCAGATATATTTTGACGAATTTTGATATAAACTTCCTCAAAATCAATATTTTGCCATAATTTTTATGTATTAAATACTTTAATTAATTCAATTCACTTCATTTTAGCAACTTTTGCACTACTCGATGCGATTCTTCTAGAACTATATATTTGTGATTCGAATATTTTTGCCAAAAGGTAAATCATATATTTTTCCTGGTCTATCCTTTATATATAGGTGAGTTCATGTATCGGTAGTGTTTCAAAGTATTAGGCAAATGAAAGACTTCCTAGTATCATACCGAGTATCATTTCCAAACTAATCACATAACAAGCTCGTGGACTTCGCTTTGAATACAATCAGAGAATATCTGTGGCAGTTGGTCGTAACAATGAGAGACTGCAGACTGTAGACTCGGCGCAGATCGGAGACCCGACAATCTTGTCATTAGTCATCTCGCGAGCTTTGAGGGTAGCCGAAGCGTGTCGCCGCACGTGGTGGCGTTCCGCTCGCGTGGTCGCTCAAAACGGGATACATCTTACCCCGGTACCGATATACCCGCGTTTCCCGGCGGCCGGCGGCGCGGTACGCGGGAAAATAGCGTCTGTCATTGGAAAAACATTTTGCAATATCTGCTAATAGTGTAAGAATGCTTTAAAAAATAATATATAGTTTCAAAATTCTTTCTTTTCTATTCCTTTATTTTCAAACTCCACTCCTTTGACTAACCCCCCTCCCCCTGACTTACCTTTCTCCTTGTTTATAGAACAGATTATTGTTTATTGTTTTAGGTTATATTTAGATCTGAAGATGGAAGTATAGCTTCCGAAACTAGTCTTTATAATAAAATAAACTCAAGTGGTAATAAACCAGTGTTTTTCTTTTACAATTTCATCAAGTCTTGCTACAAAGTGAATGGTAAAACAATAAATAAAATATTAAAAAATAGTAGTATAAATTTGAATATTATGTGATTTTTTAAAATTTTTTAAATGTCCTTGCATTTCACAATAAACCATAATATAATTACAAGTACTTAAAATATTCTACTGGATTAATACAAAAAAATATCCCACAAAGGCATGGCCTGTGTTGGGGTTCATATTTTATTTTAGGTCATAATAATAATAATAAGGGATAAAGGGTACTGTAAAATAAATACTGTAAATGTTTAAAAATGTAAAAATCCTTTAACAGTAGAGAGGCTTATGGACGCGATGGGCTTTGGTCCAGGTTTTGAGAATCCTTAAGAATACATTTATGGATTATATTTCTGAAACATTGAAATTCGTCTAGCATTTAATTTTATACTCCTGTAAATTGAAATATCTACTCAGCTACACATTTACATTTCACAACAAAACAAATGCATTTACAAAAATAAATTCAGAAGTACCTTTATTAAAATAAGTATAAACACTGCTCCATTTAACTCAATATCCTTACAAATTGTCTACACCCGAACTAGAAATGAAGAAGACGTCGTTAGAAGAAATGGAGTAGAGATTTTTTCAAATTCCTGGTACTTACATGAGTGCTAAAATTTATGAATAAAAATGAAAAAAGCACTCTCACAATACAAAACTCTGAAGAAAAAACTAAAGAAACGGTACCAGAGAACATTAATGAAAAATAACAAAACAATTAAAACACCAAAAAATCGATAGATTTCCTTTTGCATAGGCAAAGTACATTTTTTGTCCTATATCACATATCTGTAATAAGATTATTTATTGTTTGTTTTTATTATAATCATTTAAGATCCATATTTGGTGAGAGAGATATGTTGATTTGCGTCGACTCGAATATAATGAAAATATTACATTTCAGTCATTAAGTAGGTAGGTATAGGTACATGAACAGAAATGCATAATATTAAATTAGCTGAAGTCAGAATAAACGTAATTGATGATAATATTTTGTTTTAAGTAGGCACATCTCGTTTAAGCTGAGACATTTCGGGATATCAAAAATAATTTCATTCCATGAGTGTAATTAGACGTGACTACAAAGCTTAAATCTGAAGCTTAATTACGCATATATTTCATATGATA
Organism: Brachycentrus maculatus; assembly: GCF_059751285.1. Taxonomy (NCBI): domain Eukaryota; kingdom Metazoa; phylum Arthropoda; class Insecta; order Trichoptera; family Brachycentridae; genus Brachycentrus; species Brachycentrus maculatus. Next base: position 793,637 of record NW_028280939.1, read on the forward strand.
AATCCATTATTATATTATATTAACAGCCCATCCATGTTTGTTATTAATTTAATATGGTTGACGATTTAAATGACAGGTTTATACTCCACAGTAAATAAATGTTCACAACTTATTAATAGAGATTACTGGAAGCAAGCATGGTCATGTTTCAATAATTTAAGTTAATTTTATTTTTGAGATTTTTTTTACAATAACACTAAATAGCTACTAAAATACCTTAAAACTCAGATTCCATTTGAAAGAGATAAGTATGAATACAACAAAAAATCACTAAAAGAGTTGAAATACAAATAAATTCAAGCTTGAACCATCACAGTAAAAACTGTTGCATAGGGCACTGCATCGTATTGACGCCGGGATTTCCAGAACTGTAGCTAAACACCCTAATCATTACACAATGGATACTGACAAAAATATCTCCGAGATCTCAGCCTAAATATGAAAATATGGTCTGAAAGCCTGATTAATTTCATACTGTTTTTTTCCAACGGTGTCCAAAAAGAAGAATGACGGGTTGATATCGCAGTACCTATGTAAAACCCTGCTTCAGAATATTCTTAAAAATTATTGTAACAAGAACATAAATTCGAGCACCTTTAGACGGTATCTGCGTATTCAACGACAGTTGTCGGTTGTGGGTAGGTATTTCGTGGAGCACTGACCACTGACCAGGTGATTAGCGTCGTGAGGCATGGCTCTCCCCGGAGACGGACCGTGGACCGTGAGCCGCAATGCGTGCAAGATTGGCAAGCTTCCTCCCGATACTCGTACACCGTTCCTCTCTCCCGGAGATATAGCAGGCCAGGGTCAGGTCACGGGACGTTGCTTCCCAACGGGCCTTGAAGGACGACGCGAGCGAGTACCTACCTACTCCAAATTACATAATAAACTCTTCGCTTGAGTCGAATTGGAATTTCCCAGGAAGAAGGTATTTTGTCGCAGTATCAGAATGATTAAATTAGCAAAGATTGTATGCGAGTTTTCAAATGAGTGAATCATATTTCTATATTTTTTTAAAACCGCGAAGAATTTAGTATGTAAATTATTTAACATCTGACTGAACGAATCAAATCAGAAAATCAAACATCTATCAACACAATTGTTTTTTTTACGGTATGTCAAAAATTATCAAAAATTAAGATTGACAAAAATGATAACTTACAGAAGAGCAATTTAAAAAAAAATAAGTATCATAAATATTTTTAATTCAGTGCACTATAATTATTTTTAGAATCTCGTAGATTACACAGATATCAATTATTGTGATATTTAGATTGTTATTTTGATAAAAGTACATATTTCGAATAAAACGTATAGGTTAATTCTAAATACAATTAACTTTTTGCACGTTATTTAACACGATTTTACACTGCAAAAAAATTATAAAAAATAGAACATTTAATCATCAATGCGTAACACAAATTTTTAATTTCCTATATCCTTCGCATGTACAATACTTACTACTCATACTTTGAGATGCATGGTACCTATGCGAAAGGGGATAGGTGAATAATTTTGGTCTACCTTTGATTTGTTGAATAAAATTTAGATACGATAAGGAAAATGAATTTTATTTTTTGACATCCTGAATCAATCGTTCTGCGAGTATACCTGTTTGACTATATTTTTTTAATTAATTTAGTATACTATTTTTAGACGGTATTTCGTGGAACGTATATATTGTGTTCCACGTGGGAGTTCGGTGTTACAAATCACAAATTTTCGATATAAATTTAAGTGTTTAACACTTTAAAGAAGGAATATGAGTGATAAATTATGATCATAAGATAAAAATAATCCCTAAAACCACGAATTATAGCTAATACCATACTGATAAACCGTGAAACTAGCCAATTTAAGAATTGCGGTACGTAAAAGTGTTGATCTTTCCATATACTGAATACAATGATTTATTATTAATATTTGAACGCAAGTGTTTCACCTCTTAATACACAGGGCGTCTCTTTGTCTCTTTGTTCGGAGTTTTCGCATTGCGAACGCTCCTCGTCTTCGTGAATGTCACCAGCGACTTTCAGCGCAATCTGTTATCCGCCCTCTCGGTCACTCTCCTAGGCGGTTGCATGTGCTGCAAACCGCCCACTTTTTAATCCTTTTATTTTCCTGCGCTCCGGCGACATTTCACAGCGACATTTTTCGCTATTCACCGGCGGATGGAGAATTATGCGAGAGGTTTACAACTTTTCCTCGAACCGAGTCGCTGGGGCAGTGCGTCGAAGTTTTTTTTAAAAATATCTTCTGTCCACAAAAAATCGCAGCTGTACTGTTTAGCTCATCATTATTTTTTTAACTTTCCATCTTGTGTAGTCAGTGTAAAGCGTGACACGATTAGGTACCATACACGGGGTCTCGGACTTTATAAAAATTAAGAGTATTTTCATAAGTAAAATTAAATATTACCTAGGTTCGGCAGCTGAAGTACAAGAATGAAAATTTTTTAATTCATATTTTTTGATGTTATATGTTATTATTAATTTTTGCTTGATATGTTAATATTGGAAAGAATAAGAAGATTGAATTTAAGTCTTGCGAAAGTAAAAAGTAAATAATATCATATACGCCAAGCAAAATCAATATTTTGCTTGGCTTTCAATATTCTGCAATCAGAAAATTGCATAGGTACAATTCTATAAGCTTGGGTAGATATAATTCCATAACAATAGGTCGGTGTAATTCTATAAGCTAGGATAGATACAATTCTATAATCGTGAGTACGTACAATTCTATAAGCATAGGTAGGTACAATTTTATAAGCGTGCATGGGTAAATATCTTTTTTCGTATCGTTATATTTATGTATATGTGTGCAGAGTATGAATCGACGATGTGCAAAAATAAAACATTAAATTGTCTAGATATTTTAGAAAAAAAATACAATGATCGTCAAATTAAAATCAAAATTCTGTTAAGACAATTCTGATCTTTATCCATACCCGAATGTGCACGAAAGCACATTGTTTTCAACCTAAGCCGGCATTGTGGATATTTGTCATTATTCTCGTGCGCATTTTATTTCACATTTCTCGGGCGCTTGAAAATAAAAAAATCTAAAATTGTCTCATAAATACACAACTCTGCGAATACTATGTCATAAAATAAGGACAAAATTTTTACAATCATGATTCACGAGCTGTAAAAACAAAATTAAACCAATTTCGCCTTCCGGTGCGACAAAACATCTTTTTTAGTAGATACTATCGGCGCACATGCAAAATTTACTTCTGAGAATTCAGAAATAAAATAAGGTCTCAATGTGTTAATTTGTCGCAGCGTACGGTGGGTGATTTGTGGGCACACTGTCCTATACCCACCAGTGCTTATTCATAGACATTCCCCCGGACATTTTAAGCACCCCCGAGAAAAAAAGGTCAGTTTAAAGCTCCTGTCTACTTTGGTAACGGAGCAACTAGTAAGTCTCCGTCTAATATTGGGGGATACATGGAATCCTAAATATTAATGATTGTGTAGGGTTTCAGGGTGGAGCGGATTTAAATTCGTAACGCATGAAACTAATTGACAAACGTGTACTGAGTGAAAATACAAATTTAAAGTCCTGTTAATGTCATGTTTACATTTTTCAAGTGCACAAATAATTATCACAAAATGTACTTAAGTTTATTTAAATGAGAAGGGTTTGAATTATTACGTGATTTGTTAAGGTAGTATATCACATTCGGTGCTAGAAATACTTCATGTTATGAATACTAGTTATGGATATAGTCTAACAGCTGTATATCGTAAAAATTTATGAAATTTGATTAATTTAATAAGAATATAAGTTTTTTTGTTCCTTTCATCAGGGTTGAGAGTGTCTTTGATAATCTAAATCCACATGTTTGAAATCGTATTTTATTGTTAATAAACACTTAAAAATATATTTTGTGACAATTGTTTCACCATGTTATGGTGAAACCATTAACTTTATAAATTAAAATGGAGTTCTACAAATTAAAGTTCAAGTCTATTGATAAAATGTATTCATTCATACAAATTCACATAGTAGGTAGGTACCTACCTAGTATGCTCCGCTCACAGCAATAGGGACTATGAAAGCATTAATAATTATTTTAATATCTTTGACCGCGAAAAACTTTGCGTGATTATACCGATGTATAAATATATATTTTTAAATATACAAACTAACCATCACGTCGTTTCCCCGCAGGGGTAGGCAGAGAGAATCGAATGCCACACCACTCTGTCTTTGCAAACATTCTTAGCCTCTTCTACATTCATGCATCTCCTCATACATACTCGACGATTATTACGACTCCTGACCAGGCCGCTTTCAAGTATTTGACATACCTGATTGTGCCAAGTGTTCCTCGGTCTTCCTCTGCTTCTTTTTTCAACTACATTCGCCTTATAAATTTGTTCAACGGTTCTTTCCTCACTCATACGTTCCACATGTCCAAATCATCTCAACACACCTTTCTTAATTTTATCGATAATGCTTATCTCAGCTTTGCATTCCTTCCTTATTTCACTATTCGCACATCTATCATACATCGTTTTGTTTTGTCTCAGCCTTTCATTCTTTCCTCAATTCATCATTCGAACATCAAACATCGTTTTGCCACACATACGTCTGAGGGATCGCATTTCGACTGCATTCAGTCTGCTTTCATCCTTGCATATATATATATATAAATATATATATATATATATATATATATATATATATATATATATATATATATGTGAATATATATATATATATATATATATATATATATATATGTGAATATATATATATATATATATATATATATATATATATATATATATATATATATATATATATATACATATATATATATATATATATATATATATATATATATGTATATATATATATATATATATATATATATATATATATATATTTATATATATATAAATATATATATATATATATATATATATATATATATATATATATATATATATATATATATATATATATATATATATATATATATATATATATATATATATATATATATATATATATATATATATATATATATATATATATATATATATATATATATATATATATATATATATATATATATATATATATATATATATATATATATATATATATATATATATATATATATATATATATATATATATATTTATATATATTTATATATATTTATATATATATATATATATATATATATATATATATATATATATATATATATATATATATATATATATATATATATATATATATATATATATTATTATTTTCATTTTTTTTTAATGGATGGGTCCGATTGGCAACCAAGAGTTTTTATAGAGTTTCTATAGCAGACCAGGGAATGTGGCGGGAACATTCAGAGTACCTACATAAATTATTCTTACAATTTTGAAAATATTTGTGTGGTTTAATAATAGATATTTTAGAGTATGGCTGACAGAAGTGCGTTGAGAAAACAATAAATTTAATTTAATTGTCTTTAATGAACGTCCGTGACAGCTGACTGGTATTTTGTTGTAGTATTAAGAGGGGTTGGGACCTTTGACACCCCCTTTGACTTCCTGAAGGATGCGTGAAAACGTTCCCGTGCCTCCTAATATATCAAACATCGACATTCCAGGGCTCTATACTTATGTACTGAGAATTACCGAATATCCATTTATCACATACCTCTTCGAAATAGAATAATATTTTTAGAAATAATTGAAAACTATTTTTGGTTTTGCAATATGGCGAGGGACTCATATTTCATTAAAAATATATTTCAGAAAAATCTTATTTGTATTTATTTTTTTCATTTAAAACTTCTAACCCTTTTCCGCACCCAATGGTGCATAGGGCACTGCATCGTATAGAAGCAGTGTTATCTTGATCGTTAAATACACGAAAGAAGGGTGATTAGCCCTCCGCTTCAGGTACCAGTCCAGGGTTATATTGAATAAAAATTAGAGTGAAAAAATCACTAATATTTATTTGACTCACCCCCTGAGGATCGAACCCGGGACCTCCAGAACGGTAGCCAAGCGTGCTGACTATTACACTACGGAAGCGGACCTATAATGTAAAGTAACTAAACTACACCCTTTTAAAGGCAGTCAGGGTACTGCGGATCTTCGTATAAGTAAGTGAGCTTTTTTTAATTCAAAATGTATTTCAGGTTCCGTTTTAAAATAAATTATAGTCTAAAAATACGTAAGGAATGAATTAAATAATAATTCTTTCCCAAATGATACTTCGATACGTCACTATAAACCTTGAAAGAAAGACTAAAAGGTCAAATACTCCAGAGATTAGAGTAATTTTACACTACACTCGAGACAAATGATAAGAATTTATGTATTTGGGAATATATATCACAAAAACGTCTGAAATAGAAAAAAAATATCGTGGTCAAACTTCGTACGTGAACCCGATATTACGTACATATAATATATATATCGTAGTCGTACATGAGAAAGTGACCAACTACCAAAACGTAAAATGTTCAGGAGCCATTTAAATCGGAATGAATCGAATCCGGAACCTCAACAAGCACGCTGGCAAAACATACTAACCATTACACCACTGAGATGGATGGCATATAACATACATACATAAAAAATGTAACTCCAGGTTTTCTTATAATTTAATATTGCACAGATGTACCTAAAACGTACGTATACGTACGTGGGTAAAAAAAACTTAATAAACTTCCGGAAAATTAAAAAAAAATGATCAAACCTTTAAAACCAAACCTAAAAAAACGTAAAAGACTTACCCCTACCTAGACTCCATACCAAGGAATATTTTTTAATTTTTATTTACTTTCTTTAAATTTACTTTGTTTATAAAAAATAATAATTGTAAAACGAACTTCCTCTCTAAACACAAGTATCTACTTTATTAGAGATGTAGAAACGTTATATTTGAAATGTTTTGTGTATTTACCAACTATTATGTATTATTTAAATATGTATTTTGTTAAAAAAAAATCAATAAAAAAATATGTTGAGACTGAGCATTTAGGCTGACATCTCAGAGAAAGCAGTTTGCTATTTTTATCTATTTTATTTTATATACATTAATTAGTGTCGGTCTATGTGTGTTTATTGCTCGTGAGTCAACCATTAAGAAACAGTTTGTTGATTTGTAAGTTCACTACGCATAACGTTGTTATGTGGCGATAATGAAATCAAGAATTATATTTATGGATCGAATATAATAGTATTTGTCCGCCTCCGTAGTGTAATGGTCAGCATGCTCGCCTACCGTTCTGGAGGTCCCGGGTTCGATTCCCAGGGGGGTTTAATAAATATAACTAATTTTTTCACTCTAATATTTATTCAATATTACACTGGACTGGTACCTGAAGTGGAGGGCTGATCACCTTTGCTTCATGTGTAATCGATCGAGATAACACTGCGTTTATATGAAGCAGTGCCCTATGCACCATTGGGGTGCGGTAAGGGATTTATAATATTATATATAATAGTATACACATAGAATAAAATAACAACAACAAAAAGATTTTTGCACATAATTTTTATTTGATCAGGGACCGGGTTTCATCGTAATCGACATCAGCGTAATTGTCAGCGTGTTTAACTATTATGCTTGAGGGCCCTTGGTTCAATTCTCAGGGACGGTCACAATAAATATTCGTGATCAGTCTAATATTTATTACCATGAACTAGTACCTGAAGCGTAGGATTAATAACTTTGCCTTCATGTTAGTTACAATATATTGATCATGCAGCGTTTAAAAGAATCATGGTAATTACAAAATATATGTATATGTGTATATATGTATATATGTATATATATAAATATATATATATGTATATATATATATATATATATATATATATATATAAATATATATATATATATATATATATATATATATATATATAAATATATATATATATATATATATATATATATATATATATATATATATATATATATATATATATATATATATATATATATATATATATATATATATATATATATATATATATATGTATATATATATGTCTATATACATGCATCTTCTACCCCTTATCCGCACCCAATGGCACATGAGGCACTGCATCGTATTGACGCAGTGCTATCTTGATCATTACTTATCTGAAGGCAACTCCTGGGACCAGTCCAGGGTAGTATTTAATAAATATTAGAGTGTAAAATCACTAATATTATTTCACCCCCCTCCCCGGGGAACCCGGGACCTCCAGCACGGTAGCTAAAGACGCTGATGTTTACACCACGAAGGCGGACAAACACATAAATACATACATGCTCTCGTAATTATTCTCAATAATCATACGGATGCATATATTGAACAATATTGTTTGCCAAGCAAAGTATTGAAACATGAATTAGTAAATTACGTAATCAAAAGTACTATAAACTACGAGCACATTCAGTGAGATTTATCATTCATACGTTTTGCGAGTATTCATATATCGCTCACTCCTTTCAGGAACGTCATAAATCAAAAAACTTGATTTTTCAGGAGACCGTTTTTTAAGTTTAAAAATATAATACAATGTAATAAAAATAAATATCAAGCCACTTATTGAACTTTTTACTGTGCAACAGATCTTTTTAGGTAAAACCTGAATGTTTTTTCTTCATTTAAAAAATATTTGGTATTTAAAAAAAATAATTAAACAATACATTTTCTTCAAAATGCATAAACCACACTTTCTGCCCTGTAGCGGGTAAATATTAAGTTAAAAATATGCCTCTTTTGCTGGGATATAGTACATTTTCTGGGCATTCCGAAAACATGCACAACTGAAAATTGACGATTTTTTATTTATGACGTTCTTGAAAGGAGTGAGCGATATCGCTATACATCACTATACATACGGGTCTGTCCATAAGTATAGGTATATATTTTCCTGATTGAAGTGAAGAAAGCTGAACGATCGAGTGAATTGTGTCTCGGTTCACGCCGGGGTCGTTAGCTGATACGGCACGGTATCGCCCGACCTTTGGCCTGCAGCTCGAACAGCATTACAGGTCCAGATGGCGACTATAGAATGACGAACAATATCTCAACATGAAGATTCTCTGAAGGCTCGCGCCACATTCCCAGGTCCGGTATAGAAACTCATGGTTTCCATTCGGACCCATAGATGAAGAAGACGATAATTGTCGATTTTGTCCTCCCCTTACGGGGGTGATGTTCGGATCCCCTGCTCCTGTTCACCCGGGAAGTCCTTCTTTATTCTTTATTTTTGTTCGCTGAGTGTAAATTAAGTGTATTTTTTGTTTGTTTCTGATTTTGTAATTTACATATCGCTCACTCCTTTCAACAAAGTCATAAATCAAAAATCGTCAAATTTCAGTTGTGCATATTTTCGGAATGCCCAGAAAATGTATTGTACTATATCCCAGCAAAAGCGGCATATTTTTAACTTAATATTTACCCGCTACCGGGCTAAAAGAATTGTTTTTGCATTTTGAAGTAAAGGTATTGTTTAATTTTTTTTTGGAGACAAAATATTCAGATTTTACCTAAAAAGATCTGTTGCACAATAAAAAGTTCAATAAGTGGCTTGATATTTATTTTTAATACATTTTATTATTTTTTCAACTATAAAAACGATCTCCTGAAAATCAAGTTTTTTGATATTTGACGTTGTTGAAAGGAGTGAGCGATATATGTTTATACTTTTTCCTCAATTTTTGCTTGCATAAGTCTCTGTGATACTAGTTTTAAGTCATTACATTTGTTCATAAGTTTTGTAAATAGTGAATTTTATTTGTATTTTTTAAATAAGCTTAGGGATACTGAGGAGTGGGGACGAAGTGTCGGCCTCTGTCCATACATCCTCCTTTCCCTCATTTATCTGCATAGAATATTTTATTCCCTGAGAATGAATCAAAATTATTCCTCTGTGGGCAGTTGACAAAGAGTCCCCTAGGTTCTTTATAACCGCTGCGGGTGGATTGTGGTTTTGAAAAAGGGCCTACGGTCTGTCATAGGCTGGTTTAAGTGATAATTTTATACACGTGTAACATTCACATTTTATACACATTAAAAAATACACAAGTGATTTTTTCACCGTAATATTTATTCAATATTACCATGGACTGGTACCTGAAGCGGAGGGCTGATCACCTTTCCTTCATGTGTAAAACGATCATGATAACACTGCGTTTATAAGACACAGTGCCCTATGCACCATTGGGGTGCGGATAAGGGTTTTATTTTTATTATTACCCATGACTGACAATCACACTACTCAAATTTCGGAAGATATATTTATGCGATTGAAACCATCTTATGCATGATATGTACTTCTTCAGCACCATCTACGGTTGAATTAACTTTTTTTTATTTACAGAAATACCTTTATGAAATGTATGTAAGATTCTTCCCATATCTGTAATATTTTGTATTCATCTATTTGATATATTAATATAAATAACTCCTAAATGCAGACAAACCAAGAATATCTGAACGATGATTTGGACAAAATACAGCATTTTGGGTGTGTCTAAACACTTGTTCACAAATCTGGATAGTCTCCAATTAAAGAAGTTATTTTTATATAATTTTTTGACATCTCAACATAGATGAAGAAGAATATGAAAGTTTGTAAATGCCCAGACTTCCATATTTTTCTTCATCTATGTAAGTTGAGATGTGAAAATATAATACTAAAAATATTTAAAATTGCTTTTTAATAATTTAAGTGCGCAGAACTTTTTGATAGTATTGATAAATTATTTTAATTTATATATATTTTTTTATAAATATATGTTTGAATGCGGGATCTGCGCTCTCTGACCTTCTTGTACGTCAATGGTCCATACAATCAAATGAGATAACGAGTGTATTATAATAAATAATATATGTGACTTTGTTACAGTCTCTCGACAGCTAGACATTTGATAAAAAAAATCGACGCGAAATTTAGTTTATGTCAAGCGTATAATCAAATATGTATAAATCATATATATAATTAGACAAATAGTTGAAATTATGACTTGATATCTTTATGTACAAATGTAGTAATATATGTTTATATATGCGTTGTGTAGGATTTTTATTTTTCTTCGTTGAATTAAAGGTATATAAAATTATTTTATATATTGAAAGCATTGTTAACTTTATGGTGTGAATTATCTCCCCCGAAACTAAAGTTTGATTTATTTTTTTAGTAATGAATCAATTGTTAATGAATCATTATAAATAAGTTATCACAAATCTGGATTATCTCCAATTATGGGAGATAATCCAGATCTGTGAACATTTTTGACATCTCAACATAGATAGAGGAATATGGAAATCACTAGTGAAAATTCTAGTGATTCTTGTACACTGTTTCAAAATTGGATCATATACATAGAACTTTGTGAAGATTTGTGAACAAGTATTTGGACACACTCAAAATGTTGTAAAATTTATCTGAAAGCTTATTTTCTTATCTTCTTCATCTATATTGAAATCTCAAAATAAGTCTCAGATGAAATTGAGTTGAGTGATTAGCTCCAGTAGCTATATGTTTATACTTTAAAGGGAGTTTTGAGAGTATTAAGCCTAAGTGGGCAGGCATAATCTCTCATTCATTCATCTCCCGCCCAGCATCAGCGAGGGGCCGAGTAATGGAGTGGTGAGTGTAGGTGAACCGAAGTGCAAGACAAACACTCCACTGTAATTCAATGACTATAAGTTTAAATCCATTAGCAGGTGAGCCGTGGGGGGCCCAGGGACCGGGCTCCGTAGCCTTGTGGATAGGCCCCGAGGCCCGAGAATTCAATGTTTATTATTTGCTTATTTGCTTTATCAAGGGCCCGGCTTAAACGCGCTCCCGGTAGCGTTTAAAGAAAACAAATTATATTAGACGTACGAGTATATACGAATTGGCCAGTGTCATTATAATGTGGGCGGCCAATTTTATTTAATATTTGGAAATTTAATTTAATTTTATACTCAGTAAAATATAACGAATCATTGGCAATATGTACTAAAAGGTAAATCATTTAAACATCAGATTTATATCCTAATTATATTAATATGATTTATTATATCGGACACTGGATTATTCGCAACTGCAATTTTTAATGAATTTAAGGTACAAGATAACACTGCTTCTATATGTATGTTGAAGTGTGGGCGCCATTGGGAGCGGATTAGAGAGAGATAAAGAAAGTACATTTTTATTGAATCTTGTGCTTAAGTATTTTGTGTTTTATTTTAAAACCTAGGGTGGGCTAACAAAAACAAGTATTTTAAATTTAAATTTCACTTATTAAAATAACGTAAACAACGCTATTTCTTAAATCTATAATGACATGTGTTTCGATGCATTCCGAATCACTTTCAAACGAAGCTACATACGAGTATATCTAAATTTCACAGTTGTGTTCTTGGGATGTTGAAGGACGTAGCTGAAGTGTAGGAGTTGTTTTTTTTAAATGATTTAAATACGGGAATATGGACATAAGGGAGGAGGCAATAGTCATTATCATATTATTAATTTAGGGCGTATTATTATTTTTATGAATTTCTATTGTTTCAAAATGTTGCACAACATATCACAATTCTAAGAAATAGTTGTATTTACACAGTGAAAATCACAGAAAAAAATTATGGACATTCCCAGAAATTGATTTATTAACACTTGAATATACCACTTTAATGAGTTTTATTTATATTTACGACTAGTTTCGAAAACTTAACTGAAGGTGAAAACATCTGTAAGTTTTCGAAAGTTGTGGTATATATAAATAAAACTCATTAAAGTGGTATATATTTAAGTGTTTAGTTAAAAAAAATACCACAAATTAAATTCCGAATCAATTGATGAAATAATAAATATGTTTATTTTCACATTATTGCAATAGTACGAGTACTTCCTTACCCAAGTATCACAGTCGCCCTCTTTTTATGTGCTCATTTCGGTTTCCGATTAGTACCATTTAGAGAAATATTTGAGAACGAAACTATTGACTCTGCAACAAGAGACAGAGTAAACCGTGAACAGATTGGAAGCATTAGCGACCTTTATGAATATTTGCGAACAGTCGAGACTCTGTTTGTAAAGGTGTCGAGTTCGGTACCGCTGCCGCATGCCGACGGGTTCGGGACTACCAGTACCTACTCCTACTTACTGGCGACATAAAATCGACGTGCCCTATGTAAAGTGCTCTAACTACAATACATTTTTGTCAATTTTGAGATATTTGGTGTATGTTATCGACTGACCGTTATCTACAAATAGAAACAAACAATATAATGTGTAAAATAAATTACGTCTAGTTTTCAGGCGTATAAGATGCTATCTACATCGAATTTTTGAAATGAACTGAACTCCTAAAACGCTAACTACTTAATTTTGACAAGGCATAGAGTTTTAAAACGATTTAATACATTACTTTATGTTTTTGAATGTATAATACTAGTTTATAATACTAATTTCAGATTTTAAAAAAATACGTTGCAAAAATCTTCTAAGCTCTCTCATGTAAAGTAACAGCTTTGCAAATAGAGTACTTTACGTAGGGGCCGTCGATATTATGTACCCTGTAACTAGTAAGTTCCTACTAATTCTGTGGTGACATGGAAGAGAGGCACAAGTCTGTGGTATACGAGTATATCACAGACTTGGGCCCCTTTTCCGTTACACCACAGGATTTTAATGATTGTAAAAATATACATGATTTAAATATCTTCTTCATACCTTAACGTATAGAACTCCGATAGCCAATATTCTGGCTTTTGAACGTTTGGTTGCCAGCTCCGATAGCCAATATAGTGGCTTTCCCGAGCGGTAACTTTGAACCTTGGTTTTCCCCATTTACCGATAACATTCTGTGTCTTTTATTTCACAGTGGTGTTCATCAAGGTTTAAATATTCTCTAAAATGTTTTAATATTTAAAATACATTAAAGGATTAGCTTATATATTGTTTCTTAGAATTTGGTCGTTTTTGGGCTGCTTCGTATATTTCTGTGTGCCGTTTTATTTGGTCAGTCTGTATCGGTACATTGTTCGCGGCGGAGCTCCTCCTACTGTGGTGACCATTATTCTGTGAACTTTTCAAAACTAAAACTATTGATTTTTTAAAAAAATATTTTTATCACAATGGATCGATTTAAAGAATGTTCGGAAGAAAGTAAGGAAACGACGTGTTTAGTAATATTAGCAAACATAGTGAAATTGTAAATCAAAGTGTAAATAATATTGAATCTTAAATAATACTTGTGAAAATATTGAAGACTTCCAACCTGACTGTGACTGTGATGATGACCTTCCATGATTCCAATGAAACAGATAATAACGAAACACTTGAAAAAAGAGTTGAAAAAATGAATGGATTTATGCAACATTTAGATAATAAATGTGGAGAATATATGATACCCCGTAAAGAAATAGTGGTAGACGAATCTGTAGTCAATTTTAAAGGCAGGATTTGTTTTAAAACTTATAATCCAAACAAACCAAATAAATGGGGAATCAGGATATACATTTTGGCGGATTCGGGATCTGGTTATATTTATTAATTTATTCCTTATTATGGTGCCGTAACCACAAATAGCTTAATTAGACCTGATCTTCCATTTACATCAAGAATTGTTTTGCACCTTTACAACAATTTACTAATCTCCATTCCTGAAGCTGTAGGTAATCATATGTTTACTGACAGGCTATATACAAGCCCGCAATAAGGAGAAGAATTGATTTAGTTAAACACTCATTTAACAGGCACAATAGTGACGACTAGAAAGCATAACCATTGCCAATAAAAAATGCAAAATTGAAGTCTGGTGAATCAATAACTTGTGTCAAAAATAACGAATTACTTCTTGGTTGGAAGGACAAGAGAATTGTAACATTATATACTAATCACTATTCAAACGATTATAAAACAGTAAGAAGAATAATGAGAGGTGGCCAAGAAGAAACGATAATAAAACCGAATATGGTTATAAATTACACCAAACATATGGGAGGTGTGGATACTGCAGACCAGTATATTGCCACCTACCCATTTTTGAGAAAAACTTTGAAATGGTGGCGAAAATTATTATTTTGGAGTCTTGAAGTTTCCGTTGTTAACTCATACATTTTATATAAGGAAAAACAAAATCAAACAAACTTAAAAGTTATGACACATCTTGAATTTGTTGACAAACTTATCAATAAATTAGTCGAAAATCACATAGGAGGATTAAACTGTACAAAAGGCAGACACTGTCTCGATCCAGAACAAAGATTGGATGGAAAATTACACATAATAATACCTCAAAATGAAAAAAAATGTCGTGAGTGTGTAGTGTGTTCGGATAGAAAACAACGAAAAAGGACCATATACTATTGTGAAACTTGTGACAGAAAACCTGCTATGTGCGTTGGACAGTGTTTTGAAAAATATCATACCTTAAAATTTTATAAGTGATTAAATTAAGTATAGTGTTAAGTTATATACATTTATAGTGTTAAGTTATATAAATAAAAGTTATATATATATTTTTTTAAATATTTTTTTAATTTGCTAAAAAGTGTTTATACTTGTCTCTTCAAAAACACCGTGTACCTGGAAAGATTCTTTCACATGCTTGCTCCGCCTATTGATACGACCCATCTGTTGTTTTCGGTGCCATATTCAAGTAAGTAACATGTAATAACCCAAAACTAGAGCCAATGAGTTGTTTGGAGGATAGATATTCCCGGAATACAAAGAGCTAATAAACAATTGATTTACAACCTCGGACCCAAACGCCCGAACTCGCAATAGAGTGGTCACAAAAACATCGTTGCAAATATATTTCAAATGTTTCTAACAAAAAAGACGCTTCTTTTACAAAATAAGTACCTTTAAATTTTGAAGAAATATATTCCTCGTCATATTTAAATGGTTTAGTAATTACATTGATTTAAAAAAACTGTGTTTAGTGACTTTTTTCGAATAATGTCGTTCTAATATGTTATCGCGTTACAATGGTTACCCCACACTAGAAATAGGTTGTCACAAAAGAATGAGTGAAATAATAATATATTTTTTTATCTTTTAAGGAAATTATATTTACTTTTTTCAGCCCCAGAGTAGACTACTGGTCGTTAGTAAATCCAACAGGAGTGCAAAGTGTTAATGAAATACTTATCTAAAGTATATCATTAATGTTATTTTTATTTTTATTTATTTATTTTTCATCATACACATATTTACAATTTTAATGCACAATACTGTCCTCGTGGAGCTTTTCCGTGCCGAGGGCATATTTCAATAAATTCGCTTATCTGTTAGTTGTTATGTCTTTCATGAATGTGTGGCCGAGTGATATGGTCTGTTTCGAATCTAGTGATTCAATTGTTAATAGCTCTTTTATACAAATTTTCGTTTTTTTAATGACAATGAAAGAAAATTATTTATACAAATTTATTGCGTAAACTAAAAGTTCCTTTGACCAAACGTGCTTGCTTTTGCGTATTTGATTTTGTTTGATGTGTTTTTGATTTTGTTTTTCGTTATTTTTGTTTTCGTTTATTTCTTATTGGTGATTTGTGTATCGTTTTGTCGGGAGGTGCTTCCTTGTGATTATGCGTATGTTGTTTGACTGTCATGAGTTGTCACTTGTTGAATATTTTCTCTGTGGTAGTCTATCTCGGAACTTTAATTATTATTTTCATTATAAAACGCCGGTTGAATAAAAAAATACCAAGCCCTTTTTTTTTACATATTTTCAGTTCTTAACCGTTTTTGTTTTGTGTTTTTCCATAAATAACAATATAAAAATAGATTCTCCAGATCCTTACATCAAATTTTTATATCAAATTATCGTTATTCTGCTCCCCGTGTGCTTGACATAAACGCAACCCGTTTTTCTACGTTGAATGAAATGTTCAACGACCATATATAGGAATTAGGTAAAAACGTATTTCAACAATTTGTATGGACTTTTGTTCGCTCAAATAAAACATACATTTATATTTATTTGTTTTTTTTTCTCTCCTAGCCAATTTAAGGCAAAATTATTCCACTCTCTGAAAATGTGAAACACACGTGATACCTATTCTAAAAAATGGCGTTTTAAAGACAGTCGAAGAAGCGTAAAATGACTGGAATAGGTTTTCTGGCTGATATTAGTTACATTAAAAATCATTCTCAATCAATTACGCATGTAGAAAAGACCCAATAAAATTATTCATTGATTGGTCAGTAGGTACCGAAAACTTAATCAAATAATTGTAGGTACCTACCTACGTTATTTCATTCACAAACACCCACCACGTTAGCGTCTATCACGTGTTGAACGTGATGATTGGAACGTCAACACCAATAAAAGGCCTCCAGCCAGTTCGGGAGACGATGAAAGGCGAGCCAGAGGCCTAGTTGACACATGTTTATGGTCATTAGCAGCAAATATTGTCGCAGCGCCGCGGGCATGTTGAAATACGGTCAACTCGGGAGTTGCTCGATGTTTGCCCAACGTCCTAAAACAAATGTTGGTTAAACATCGGCATCGAACTTTCTGCCAGTCGAGGCAGTACCTTATGTGGCGATAGCTGCATTCCAGGGTTGCCATGCATCCCGGTTCGGTCGGGAATGTTGAAAGATTAATTCGTACACGGGTTCGAAGATACCAACGTCCCAGGTGATTCTTCATTTCAATAATAATGTTACTTTATCAATTCAGAAGCGTAGATTTTTTACATAAAAATTGCCTCTCTGATATTTTATTAAAAAAAACTTAATCTTAATGTTTGAAATAACTATCTTAATTAAGTAAAGAGGAAATGTATTCATTTGAACACTTTAAAATAACAACAGTATAGTTTTATACCACATTATTATTATTTTGACTAGCGACTGGGTTTCGTCGTAACCGACATCATCAGACTAGTGACGTCGGTTACGACGAAACCCGGTCGCTGGTCAAATACAATTTATGTGAAAAAAACTATATAGTTGTTATTTAATTCTATAAAATGCAGGTCCACCAAGAAATGTTAATACAAAACTCGTATTAAATAAACACTATAATGTTAAAACATAAATTTATCCTGCTTATTCTTTGTATTTAATTTACATACGTATATATCTCATATATATCCCCAAAAAACTATCCTTATATCCGAGTAACCACATTTGTTTGGTCATAACCATAACTCTTGTCACTTGTACAGAATTGTTAGTTACAAATAATTTGTCGAATATTTAGCAAAAAAATTATATTTAGTTATTAAATTAGAAAAAAAAGTAGTTACGTACTTGATATTTTAAAAATGTCAATGGTTACCCTACACATACCTAATCTCTACTACACCATCGAGATGATACTCCTAATCAAAAAGTATAATTTCTCTAGAGTCTCTTTAACGTCGGTTGTGATTTGAAGTCTTATCTTTTGAGTAGGTGGAAGGGCTTCATGGATGTTTGTGTGTGGTCCGAAAGGCTCTTGACAGAGCTTTGACGGAAGCTGCTCACTTAGTGTTGTTAAACACAGAGAGGAATTACAAACAATGAGATGGCTTAGAGTAGCAGAGTAAAAAAACAAGAAGCTCGGAATTTTGAACTTTGTAAAAAGGGAAACAAAAACATTCAATTTATTATTATTTAATATTAGACGCAGTTTTAGACACAAATTTGAAAGCGGCCGGGTCAGGAGTCGGGTATGTAAGGAGATGCATGAATGTGGAACAGGCGAATGTTTGCAAAGACGGAGTGATTAGTTTTTAGACACTTTATAATTCACCCTAAGGATATCGCTCACTCCTTTCGACAACGTCAAATTTAAAAAAAAAAGAGATTTTTCAGGCGATCGTTTTTAAGGTTTAAAAATATAATATAATGGATTAAAAATAAATATCAAGCCACTTCTTGAACTTTTTACTGTGCACCAGATCTTTTTAGGTAAAACTTTTTACTTTTTATTTAATATATTAAAAAAAAATAATTAAACAATACCTTTTCTTCAAAATGCAAAACCAACACTTTCTGCCCTGTAGCGGGTACATATTAAGTTTAAAATATGCCGATTTTGCTGGGATATAGTACATTTTCTGGGCATTCCGAAAACATGCACAACTGAAAATTGACAATTTTTGGTTTATGACGTTCTTGAAAGGAGTGGGCGACTTTAGAATTCACCCTAAAGATATTGCTCACTCCTTTCAACAACGTCAAATTTAAAAAAAAAGAGATTTTTCAGGCGATCGTTTTTAAGGTTTAAAAATATAATACAATGGATTAAAAATAAATATCAAGCCACTTCTTGAACTTTTTACTGTGCACCAGATCTTTTTAGGTAAAACTTTTTTTGAAGGTTTTTTCTCCACTTGATTAATATTTAATATATTAAAAAAAATAATTAAACAATATCTTTTCTTCAAAATGCAAAACCAACACTTTCTGCCCTGTAGCGGGTACATATTAAGTTTAAAATATGCCGATTTTGCTGGGATATAGTACATTTTCTGGGCATTCCGAAAACATGCACAACTGAAAATTGACAATTTTTGGTTTATGACGTTCTTGAAAGGAGTGGGCGACTTTATAATTCACCCTAAGGATATCGCTCACTCCTTTCAACAACGTCAAATTTAAAAAAAAAAGATTTTTCAGGCGATCGTTTTTAAGGTTTAAAAATATAATACAATTGATTAAAAATAAATATCAAGCCACTTAATGAACTTTTTGCTGTGCACCAGATCTTTTTAAGTAAAACTTTTTTGAAGGTTTTTCTTCCACTTGATAAATATTTAATATATTTAAAAAAATAATTAAACAATATGTTTTCTTCAAAATGCAAAAACAACACTTTCTGCCCTATAGCGGGTAAATTTTAAGTTAAAAATATGCCGCTTTTGCTGGGATATAGTTCATTTTCTGGGCATTCCGAAAACATGTACCACTGAAAATTGACGATTTTTGATATATGGCGTTTTTGAAAGGAGTGAGCGCTATGTCAGTATTATAGGTGTCTCTTCTTGAGATTAAATTATTGGTATTTTTATGAAAGAAGATCGAAGTCTGAGCCAGGCGAGGCGATCAGTTCTGCGTTATAGATCTTGGGGCTATTTATATTGGTACAATACAAACCTAATATTTATTTTTATTTCCTTTGAACAATTTCTCTGGATTATACCGTTAAGGGAAGGAATGATCACCACCCTTATTTTACGATTTTTTTTAATAAAGTATTCAATGATTGCAGAAGATGCCTTAATTTAGATAAAAATAATTAAAATAATATATACTACAATAATCATATGCTTCATGTATATATATATATATAAATATATATATATAAATATATATATATATATATATATATATATATATATATATATATATATAATATATATATATATATATATATATATATATATATATATATATATATATATATATATATATATATATATATATATATTTTTTTTTTTTTTTTAAACCCTTATCCGCACCTAATGGTGCATAGGGCACTGCATCAAATTGACACAGTGTTATCTTGATCGTTACTTACATGAAGGCAAGGTGATCACTCTTGCGCTTCAGGAACCAGTCCAGGGTACTATTAAATAAATATTACAGTGTTAAATCACTAATATTTATTTTCACCTCCCCCCCTGGGAATCGAACCCGGGACCTCCAGCACGGTAGCTAAACACGCTGACCATTACACCACGGAGGCGGATAAATATATAAATATATATATTATATATATATATATATATATATATATATATATATATATATATATATATATATATATATATATATATATATATATATATATATATATATATATATATATGCCACAACTTAACGAACCTCACAACAGCGAAATTAATATTACAATAGTACACATATTTAGAATTCGTCTTGTTATTTATTACTCGTCTAGAAAGCAATCTAATAACAATTAAAACTTAAAGATCTTTTTATTTATTTTTATTTTTATTTAAAAAAAGATAAATATTTGTGTAATAATGACAATGTAATAATAATTAATATTTTATTATTTTTTAAAATACTTCAATTTTATACTATTTCCGTGAGCCTAAGCGGCTCATTATTAAAAATAGGTATCAAATTGTGCTAGAGTGGGTTCGAACCCAGAAACTCTGACTCAAGAGTCTGCGACACTTACCACGGGACAACAACCCGGACATGGTGTCTTCGTGGTTATTATTTTTCAGATTATTTTATGGATTGTTTAATGATTTTAAAATAAAATAATATCAAAGGAATGTTATGCAGATATGCAAAGTAATCCTAGAAGGTTGAAGTTTCTCGACGTATAATGTACACTTTGAATGTTTGATAGCCTACTATGTGTTAAAGTGTCGTTTATGGTTCCGTTTGGCACCCACAAAGATGTGTTAAGATAATTATTTCTGTTTGAAGAGGGTATTTAAAACATTTCCTGACAAACTTAATATTTTCAGCGAACATTACACATGAAATAATACGAGACATTCAATAATATCTTAGCGATGTACGAGTGCAAGCAAAATGGAGGAAACGATGTATTATGGAAATTTGTATAAAAGCAGTAATTTCTCATAGGACTCGTACCTATACAGCGAGTGTTTTTGCCTAGAGTTCTCACTTATAAATTATATAAGTTAACCTATTCTTATTATGTACACCTCCGTAGCGCAGTGGTCAGCGCGTTCGGCTACCGTGCTGGAGGTCCCGGGTTCGATTCCCAGGAGGGTCAAAATAAATATGGCTGATTTTATTCAAATATAAAATGGTCAAAATAAATATGGCTCATATTTATTTAATATCACCCTGGACTGGTACAAGAAGCGCAGGGCTGATCACCTTGCCTTCATGTAATTTACGATCAAGATAACACTGCGTCGCTACGATGCAGTGCCCTATGCACCATTGGGTGCGGATTAAGGTTAGAAGAAGATTCTTACTATGTACCTACCAATACAATAAGGTGTATTTTGGAACCAATTAATTCCGTTCGATGGTTCAATTATATTATTTATTTTCTCCTATACAGTTAGCTCAGATGGAGTAAGATACTTAACCTATTAAGTTGAGGTAAGGTTAGTTATCTAATGGTGCTAGGTCTCACCCTTAGCGAGAGTTTTTGCCTAGAATTTTCACTCATGAATTACATGAAATTATTTTATTTTAGTAACTTTAAACATAAAGAGAAAATCCACTCACAAGTAGGTGTAAGTCTATAGGCTATAAAACTTATAAAGTTGAACCCTAAATAAGCTCATGAAAAGCGTGTTGTATAAGCTTTAAGTAGATTTGTAGAAAAGTGCATATGTGCATCCCGAGTGCCCTAGACTTTGCTGTTCTTTTTATTTTCTTATCTAATATTCCTCTTAATATTTTTTTCTCATTTAGTATCTAGCAATGTCCTTCACACTAACTCCTCTTCACTTTCATCATTTTTACCCAATCAAATTTGCTTTTATTTATTTATTAAACTTTTTGCAGAGAATATATGTAGATTGAGGGATTCATAGAAATATATCCACTCCTGTATTCAAGAATCTGGAGCGCTGTAGTTTTACCTTATTCTTTTGGTGACCTAATAAGTTGCCTCTACTTTAAAAAGAGCTTCTCTTATCACGGTCAATAATTGGAGCTATAAATAAATTATTTGAAATATATTCCGAGGTGAATGTAGTTAGAAAAAGGAACAGAGAAAGAAAGAGAAAAACCTGCCATGAAAAAAAAAGCTTTAACGTGGTCAGGCCTGGAGTCAGAATGAGGAGATGCTTGAATGTGGAAGAGGCGAAGATTGTTTGCAAAGACATTGATGTGGTGTTTCATTCTCTCTGCCTACCTCTGTGGGGAAGCGGCGTAATTGTTAGTTAGATAGTAATATTCATTAACGAGTACGTAAGTTTCTTTTAGATTTTTTTTTATATTGAAGATCGAATATATATTATATGCATGATAGCCAATTTTTCATAAAATTTCTCTAATTTCAACTGAATTTTTTGTTGATTTCTGATATTGGGGTGCGACTCGCGAGCTTGGAACGTCCAATAAATTTTCATTTTCCATTTGTATTTTTAAAAAAGGACATTTTTTTATATGATAGGCACGTAAGCACTTCATCATAAACTAAATCGTCCAATTTAGAAAGGTGCTTACTTCTGTGCTTTCAGTAAAATGTGATAAATAAATTTATAAATGTGAAAAGAATATACTGGACGTTTTTAGTGGGTTTTTGGTTTTTAAATTGAATAATAATGAACAAAATCCTCTAATTTAGAAAGGTACCTACCTCATGAGCTTTCAGTAAAATGTTATATATAAATTTATAATTGTGAAAAGAATATACTGGACGTTTTTAGTGGGTTTTTGATGCATTTGAATAGAATATAAAATTTAATAATAATTAACAAAATCCTCTAATTTAGAATAGTACCTACCCCTTGAGCTTTCAGTAAAATGTGATATATAAATTTATAAGTGTTAAAAGAATATGCTAGACGTTTTTAGTGGGTTTTCGATGCATTTGAATAGAATATAAAATTGAATAATAATTAACAAGATCTTCTATTTTAGAAAGGTATCTACCTCCTGAGCTTTCAGTAAAATGTGATATCTACATTTATAAATATGAAAAGAATATGCTAGACGTTTTTAGTGGGTTTTCGATACATTTGAATAGAATATAAAATTGAATAATAATTAACAAGATCTTCTATTTTAGAAAAGTACCTACCTCTTGAACTTTCAGTAAAATGTGATATCTACATTTATAAATATGAAAAGAATATGCTAGACGTTTTTAGTGGGTTTTTGATGCATTTGAATAGAAAATAAATGGTAGGTAGGTGATATGTGGAAAGAGTAACTGCCTTACCTATGTGCGACGGGCACATAAATTTTGACTTTGTGACGCAAATTTGTGGGACGCGAATAGGTAATTCTAATTATAATCACTTTTAAATATTTTAAAATAAATATTTACCCGTGTCCATTCTATTGTAGGTCTCCAGCTTGGATGATTGTCAAAAACAATAACCAAAAAAACACACTTTTCGATATATTGTCACATCACTCAAAAATCTTTTTTTCTTATCTTCGTTCTGAGAATCGCTGCGGTATACATTTTTTACTATTAAAATAGTTCATTCTTTGACTTTTAATAGATATTGTGCACTTTTAAAAAGGTATACAATTTTCACAGTTAATTTTTATGATTTTCACTGTTGTACGAATATATTTCGGTAAAAATATTATTTATGTTGTAAAATATTAATTTTCTTAATTTAAATTTAAAAGTAACAATGGCGGTTTGTTTTCATTTGTACATGATCTAGTTTATTCCGAGTCCATTGACACTTGAATCTGCAACGGTCGATCGATCTTACAAATGTAAAATAAATGAAGGAGATGCATTCAACCCCCACCGATTTGTATTCTCCCGGCCGTGGCAAGGGGACGACTGGCGGCGCCGCTCCACGCTTCAAATACGTTCCGCTTTTTTCCTTTTCCATTTAAAATCGTTCTGTCCCATTGGTCGCCGAGACACCCGACTGACCGCCGGCCCGGAGCTGGGTGCATCGTCTGTCTCACTCGGTCCCTGCCCCTCGACCAATCCCGGCGGTGCTTTTCAAATTAGTTCCATGCATTTTCCTCGGCGGCCGTGAGGCTCGAAGCCGGAGCCGCTGAAAAGAGCGAGACGGGGAGATGGTTTCGAGATGAGTGATTAATTCTGATGAGATTTTGTCTGCTTGGCGGGCAGCGATGATAGCTGAAAGCTAAAAAGCTTTATATGAAGTAAAACTGAACCCGAGTGTTGACACTTCATCGATTTATGAACCGAAGTCGCATGCGAGGATCATTATTTTTTTCGGTAAGTGATAAATGATATTTTCTGATGATTATTAATGAATATCATGTATGTTGTGAAGAATGACTGACAAGAACGAATGTTTTTACTATTAGGCTCATTATTTTATACCACTTGCCCACACTATTAAGCATCCAAATAAATCAATTTCTTATATTATAACAGGCTTAATAAATACACTTCATACA
Source organism: Brachycentrus maculatus (assembly GCF_059751285.1). Lineage (NCBI taxonomy): Eukaryota > Metazoa > Arthropoda > Insecta > Trichoptera > Brachycentridae > Brachycentrus > Brachycentrus maculatus. The sequence continues at coordinate 818,635 of NW_028280939.1, forward strand.
TATTTTTAACATTTAATCTCTATAACGATGAAATCTGAAATCAATGTTTTGTAACAATTTATCAAATTTATTTGCTAATCTTTTTAGGTAAGAGGGTACTTATTTAAACATCTTCTATATTAGATTTACAAAAGTAAAAATATTTCCTATTTAAAATTCTACTATTTCAAAGAACTTAGTACATACTTTTTTTTGAAATAGTAGAATTTTGGATGGGGAATATTTTTACTGAACTTAAAATAGAAGAAGTTTAAACGTGTACTTTCTTACTTGAAAATAAAATTTATGTAATTTTTATGAATGGATAAATTTCACGATGTGTGATTATTTGCTAATAAATTAATATGAAAAAGCACAAAACTATCAGTAACATTCTTATTCAAATATGTAGCGAAGTTTAGGAATATTAAGGTTTAAACTTTAGATATTTGAATAAAACGAAAAATGTGCGTCTGCATACGTCATCAAATTTCCGTCATCGAACGTTTTATGACGTCATATGGTTTATTGTCTACGGTTTATAGAGCAGTAATAGTAGTAGTATGGATTGTCTGTTTACTACTACACTACCATATGTGTTATACAAATATGAGGGGAGGGGGCAGTGGGAGGGTTGACCATAGACATCAACAAATAGAGTCGCCAATATATTAAGCAATGTTTCCAATATTAAAATAAGTCCATCGTTTCTGTGACGTCATTCATTACCAACTTACGAAATCAACGTATTTACGAAGGAGAATTTTCCAAAAGAACATGATCCATGAAAATATTGATTATATCGGCTGTTATATAAACACCATACGAGTCTAATACAATCCTTTGTAGGTTGAGTATGTAGTATGTTAAATAAGATATTCTTCCCGTCTGAAAATGATACATTGGAGTTAATTTGAATTGGATTTGATTTAATTTAACATCAGAGGTCTACTTATTAAAAAAAAAATATATATATACTGCCTACAGTCCCTAAAACTCGGTAAAAACATATATTAGGTAGTTAGGAGAAATACGCAAAGAGCTCTAAGGACAATTAGGTATAAAGAGATTTAAAAAAAAAAGTGGAAAGCTAAACTCCAAAAAAAAAACAATACCATCGCCATATAAAAAATATAATAACCTCTTTGCTTGATAAACGATGTTACAAGAAAGTTTTTAGAAACTCGCTTAATTTTTTTGCTCTTCGAAAGGGAGCATAAAACGAGACATATATAACATATCGCTCACTCCTTTCAACAACGTCAAATATAAAAAAAAATAGATTTTTCAGGAGATCGTTTTTAGAGTTAAAAAATATAATAAAATCTATTAAAAATTAATATCAAGCCACTTATTGAACTTTTTACTGTGCAACAGATCTTTTAAGGAAAAACCTGAATGTTTTTTCTCCGTTTAAAAATATTTAGTATTTAAAAAAAAATTAAACAAAACCTTTTCTTCAAAATGCACAAACAACACTTTCTGTCCTGAAGCGCGTAAATATTAAATTAAAAATGTGCCGCTTTTGCTGGAATATAGTACATTTTCTGGGCATTCCGAAAACGTGTTGAAAATGGACGATGTTTGATATACGACGTTGTTGAAAGGAGTGAGAGACATGTATTTTACTTGTACCGTGCCGTGTTAATCTGGCTTAATTATTTTTTTGACATTATCTTAGATTTAAATGGTTAATTTAGGAAAGGCGCTGCTTTTCTTGGCTATATGGAATGCACGCCCCTGGGTATAAGGATATGTTTAACATATCTTCATAAAAAAAAATAATCTTCCTTTTTCAATGAGCACCTGGTTATTCCGTCCCAACATTTCTTTGAGTAGATCCGGCCCTGCTGGTAGGTACCTACCTATAACAATTTAGTTAGTACTTAGGTACCTACGTATTTAGTTTATTCTCCGAAATTTATTTTAGAGGCAGAATTCAGTTCGTGTGGATATGTTTTGAAAACACATCGCGGCACCTTTATTGCTCTTTGTGTGGCTCGCGGGAAATCCATAAAACAGAAACAATTTATATTTTCAACAGTCTCTGCTGAAATAATTTCACATTTTACGACCTTTTAACGAATGTCACCGAAATACTAATCATATTTTTTCTTAAGAAACATTTTTGGTTCTGGCGATTTTTTAAGTAGGTAAAAAAACTAATATTCAGTATCGAACTGAATAAATTAACAAGGTTTATTTTGTAAATATTCCATAACGGTTTCGAATATACAAAAAATTATCATTGTTATTGTTTTTTTTAAATAATTTCATTAATTGATTCGGTAATAGCTATCATAATAGAAAACATCTTCTGTATTTATTTTTTCCGCCAAAATGAAGAGAATGCCGCGTTTTCGTTACTATTATTTTTTGGTGGTCATTAAATTTACGCTCGTTTATATAGGTAGGTACTTTAAAAATTGTATGTGTCATATATTTCTTTTAGATACCTTATTTTAAAGATAATAATGTTGATGCCAACAGGACTTGAACCTGATATCTCATAGATGGTTTCCAAACGCGATAACCACACATGAAAACGGTTAATTTATTATATAAAACCAACAATATGACGTTAGTATCCTGTCGAAACTATGCAAACAAATTTTGCAGGACAAGTTACAATAAAAATTTTCTTAAATAATTTTAATAATAAATGGTACAGATTCTTAACACCGAAGGTAGTATTTTACGAAAAAAGCGCTATATGAATTATCCGAAACTATTATTATTAATATCAGATTTTAAAAGTTGATTCGATATTTTGCTAAATTTGGCCAAATGAATTGGACAGAAGCTAATAAAATGTTTTTATAAAAGCATAAAATGGTATAAAAGTGGTCATGCTCGAATGCCTGTTCGAAATATGAAAAGGTAACGCCACGCCCACCGACCAGCCCGCCAACGGGGACGCCATGTTGGATGTCGGCTGGGCGGGATCATCCAAATAGTGTACTGGCAACATTACTCTACCCGCCAAATCGATACATTTTCGCATTTATATTATCAAGTAGGTAGGTGCATTGAGTTTTCCGACGGAAGGTACCTATCTACCTAATTATCTTCTTTAATTAATCCGCACACAATGGTGTATAGGGCACCGCATCGCATCAACGCAGTATTATCTTAATCCGTAATAGAGTGAAGGCAAGGTGATCAGTCCTACGCTTCCGGTACAAGTCCAGGGTGATATAAAATAAATAGTACATATGTAGTATTTATCACTCTTAAATTGATTTGATAGTATCTAAGACCTACTGATGCCTCTGTTGAATGATAAGCAACTAATTTTTAGAGAGACAACGCTTCGACACTTTTTATTTCGTGCAAACCACTGTTGTATCACTACTACTTAAATACTATATACGGATACTTATATTTTTTTATTGGTTTATTTGGATTGTCTTTTTTATGATATATTTATTATTTTTCTTACCCTTATCCGCACCCAGTGGTGCATAGGGCACTGTATCCTATTGACGCAGTGTTATCTAGATCGTTACTCACATGAAGGCGAGGGAATTAATCCTGCGTTTCAGGGACCACTCCAGGGTAATATCAAATAAATATTAGAGTGTAAAATCACTAATATTTATTTTCACCCCCCCTCTGGGAATCGAATCCGGGACCTTGAGTACGGTAGCCAAACACGCTAACCATTATATACTCTTTCTTAGTCGACGCTGTGATTTTCATAGTTTATTTACCCCAATTTAAATTTAATATAGGTATATACCTACATATTGTGATTAATATACTTCATTAAAATTAAAGTAGGATATCAATCTAAATAGCTGCAAAGACAAGCATCTCATTAGCTATATCTATATGAAATTAAAAATAAAGATAAAACGTAAAAATAGCATATTTTTTTTGTAAGGGAGGATAATATTCAACCAAATCGGTATAATACAAAGAGAAAGCTTAATGCTATGTGAATTTTAATGTCCTCGTGAAAATGCTTGTAAATTCATTAAAAATTAACTGGAATTCTTCCTTGAGATACGTTCAACCTAGTAATATTTCGCGCATCCGCTTTTTGCCTCGGCACCGACTAATTTAGTCCCTATCTTGTCCCGGCCATGAGTGGGAGTGGGGAAGAGAGAAAATAAGAAGATGCAAAGCGGCATCCCTTGTGATCTCCGCAATGCAGGGGTTGACCACATTGAAAATTAATATTTCGTGGGCAAACAAAAAAAAACCCACGGTAAATCAATGTAACTTTAAATTCATTGAAGCATAGAACAAAACTGAAATATCGCTCACTTCTTTCAAGAACGTCATAAAAAAAACTTGATTTTTCGGAAGAACGTTTTTAAAGTTTAAAAATATAAAACAATGTATTAAAAATAAATATCAAGCCACTTATTGAACTTTTTACTGTGCAACATATCTTTTTATGTTTAACCTGAAGGTTTTTTTCTTTTTATTTAGGATACCTATATATATATTTTATATATAAAATAAACAATACCTTTTCTTCAAAATACAAAACAACACTTTCTGCCCTGTAACGGCTAAATATTAAGTTAAAAATAAGCAAAGCAAAAGCCTCTTACTTTGACAGGCTTGTCTGCAGGTAGAATAGTAAGGAGAGGTAAGGTAAATATGAAAAACACATCACAAACACCCAGCCCAATCGAAAATAAATATTTCTTGAATTCATTTAGCAAGTGGCGGGAATCGAGCCCGTGACGCCAGCTTCGCAGTTGAGTGTCTACCCAACGGCGACTGTCTATATACCACTGATAAAAAGTGTGTTAAAGAATGATATTTCTAAGTGCATTTTTGGATTGTCAGAAATGGTTGCGTTCTACTGGTCTACAGCAAAGAAAAAACGAAGAATGTACGTAATTTGTAATTAAGTCCGTGCCGCGTACTGCCGCAGCGGAGACGGGAGCGTTCTGGGCTGAGAGGTCATCTGTCATGTGATGACAGCTTCCAAAATATTGTTTTTGTGAAAAATATTTACCTACCTACGTATACTACAAGAATACCAACACTGGAGCGTATGGCGTGCGTATATTCTTCTTCTTCTTTTTAATGGCTTTTCACCCATCTTGGGTGTTATAGCCAGTGTCGAGTTATTATTTTTATTTACATTTGACTTTCAAGTGTTAGTATTCCTTTAAGTGGGGTTAGTTTTATTAGTAATGTTAGTTTGTTTAGTGAGTTATCATACACTTTTATAAATTTATACAATTAATTTAAAGATATTTACAAATTATTTTATATACAAATTTGTAACGGGAGGTTAGTAAGGTTAATATGTTAGTGGGAAATGGACCGTTTATGCTGGAGAGATCTGAAAGGAAGCTCGGGTAGTCGTCATTCAACGGGCACCCAAAGGACATGTGATCTAGATCCTCCTCTTCAAGACGAGGGCGTATATTCATTCATATGCATCGAATTTTTGGTTTTAACCGCTAGAGTGTTGTTAATCGATATATCGATTCTGGTGTATTTTGCCAAAAGTGCGGCCCGTCGATATACCGACGATGATGACAGTGTATTTTGGCGGTCTAGCTGGGATATTGTGTCGCAGCGTACGCATTTCTAAAATTCCAGTTCATAAATAAATATACAAATAAAAAGTGAAAAGTAGAAATATATTTTTTTAATAAAAACCTATCGTTAACACGACCTTGACAGATTCTTGTAAATGAAAAATTTCGGTTTTTCCCTTAAATTACATTTATTTTGTAATATACATAAGTGTGATATTACAAAATGCTGTTTTGTTTAGGAAGTTTGATATATCGCTCACTCCTTTCAAGAACGTCATAAATCAAAAATCGACAATTTTCAGTTGTGCATGTTTTCGGAATGCCCAGAAAATGTACTATATCCCAGCAAAAGCGGCATATTTTTAACTTAATATTTACTCGCTACAGGGCAGAAAGTGTTGTTTTTACATTTTGAAGAAAAGGTATTGTTTATTTATTTTTTTAAATATACTAAATATTTTTCAAATGGAGAAAAAACCTTCAGGTTTTACCTAAAAAGATCTGTTGCACAGTAAAAAGTTCAATAAGTGGCTTGATATTTATTTTTAATACATTGTGTTTTATTTTTGAACTTTAAAAACGTTCTCCTGAAAAATCAAGTTTTTTGATTTATGACGTTCTTAAAAGGAGTGAGCGATATATGTTCTCTACTTATACCAGAAAGAAATTCCAAAATCGGTCCATATTTGAGAGAAATCTTATTAATTTTGTACACACCTAATAAAAACACTATTTTTGCAAGAAAAGTCTTCGGCAATGTTGGCATACACACGAGTATAAGAAAAAATCTCAGTGCTTAAACGGTTAAGGCCCAATAAACGATAAATCGCAACTTAATTTTCTTTAAACCCAGGTAATATTTGACGTAATTGAATTATCGATTCATCATCATCAGCCTGTGTCCGTCCACTGTTGAACGTAGGCCTCCCGCATGAGTCTCCATCCTCTTCGATCCTCCGCCTTCCGCATCCAGGTCACTCCCGCTATTCTTCTTATATCGTCAGTCCATCTTGTAGGGGGTCGGCCGATGCTTCGTTTGCCAGTTCTTGGGCGCCATTCCAATACTTTTCTTCCCCATCGACCGTCGTCTCTTCGACAGATATGTCCTGCCAATTGCCACTTGAGTGTGTCTATTCGTTGGGTAGCATCCACTACTTGAGTTCTTCTGCGTATTTCCTCGTTTCGGATTCTATCTTTTAGCGACACTCCGAGCATGGATCTCTCCATAGCACGCTGGGTGACTTTTATTTTATGAGTAAGATTTGCTGTTAGATTCCACGTCTCTGCGTCATAAGTTAATACAGGGAGGATGCATTGATTAAACGCCTTAGTTTTTAGACATTGCGGAATTTTCGCTTTAAAAATGTACTTTAGTTTTCCAAATGCTGCCCATCCCAGTTGTATGCGCCTGTCGATTTCTTTTGAGAAGTTAATTCGCCCAAGTTGTATTACTTTTCCCAGATAGGTATAGTCGTTTACAACCTTTATTTGTGTTTCTCCAATGGAAATAGGGTCAAAGGTCTGGGAAATATGACTATTGATAATGGCTTTTGTTTTATCCATGTTCATTAAAATTGTATTGATTAAAACACCGTTTTTGTATTAAAAAAATAGTTTTTCTTCGAAATGAATATATGGTTTTTAAAAGAAATAAAAAAATTTATTGATGAGACTTAAAAATAAAGATATTAGAAAGGAAATAGAGATAATTGAAAACATTAAGAAAAGTTCATTAGAGTGGTATTTATATGTGGAGCTAGTGAAAAAAAAGCATATCTGGCAAATGTGAACGAGAGAACAGAACGAAGACGATCGAAACAGACTTGGCATGACCAGATCATTCAGAACCTAAAATCTGATGAGGTCAAAAGTCACAGCAATCGAAGGGAATGTTTGACTAGATGTATGGATGCGAAGGAAGCTAAGAGTGTATGTCGGGAAAGAAGAGAGTGGCGTTTCCATCCTCTCCCCCTACCCGTACACGGAAATGGCATAATGGTATTGGTAGTGTGTAAATGTCAGTCTGGGCAATACATTTATGTATAATACGTTACTATTATATTTTTTTACTAAAATTTTAGTAGGTAATATTATTATATCACTCATTGAGATTTTTTGCCTATTGAAAATCTCCATTAGTGGTTATGTACTTACATATATTACTAACATTTTTGTAAAAAAATGTAAAAGTAAAAATAACTAACCACAAAGTAGCTTTAAAAATTGATAATATTGAGATGTTCGAATAGTGAAATAATTAAGGAATGCAAAGCTGAGATAAGCATTATCGATAAAATTAAGAAAGGTGTGTTGAGATGGTTTGGACATGTAGAACGAATGAGTGAGGAAAGAACGGTAAAATAAATTTATGAGGCGAATTTAATTGGAAAAAGGAGCCGAGGAAGACCGAGAAAAACATGGCACGATCAGGTATGCCAAATACTTGAAAGCGGTCAGGTTAAGAGTCGTAATAATCGGCGGGTATGTATGAGGAGATGCATGAACGTGGAAGAGGCGAAGAATGTTTGCAAAGACAGAGTGGTGTGGGGTTCTATTCCCTCTGCTTACCCCTGCGAGGAAGTAAGTAAGTAAGTTGGTTAGTAAGTTAGTTAGTTAGAATATTATTATACATCATTGTAAAATACTACCTAACAAAGATGTAGCGCTTCAAATGCGTCTGATAAAAAGTAGCGGTTTCCCCTCACGCCATTTTGCTTGCAATAGTATTTAAATTCATTTAAGAATCTTGTAAAATTTAAAGATTTCCATAGCCGCACCAATTAGACTCGGTAGTTGTCCAATCAGTGTCGGCTTTTAGCATTTCAGCGCTCATTAAAACTCAGCTCGCCCTGATGGATACATAATGTATGGAGATATGTCGTCAGTTTGTTTCACACGCCTACTTGCAATTATTAAAACGGAAATAATTTGTCCGCTTGCTTGGAGTTTAAAATTACGCGTAGCCTAATCATAACTGCGTACAAACTCTCGGGACTGCACTTCACCTGAAAGCTAGACGGATGTAAATTCGCTGGCTGAATTTGTATAACGATAGAGTGTTGGTAGGTGGTACTAAAGCGGCAAAAAAGATACAACACACACTCAGGACTGAAATTGCAGCGAAAAGATAACGCGTTAATTGTACAGTGAATAAAACTTTTAGGCGGGATAATAGATAGTCCGCAACTTAGTTTTCTTTAAACCCAGGTAACATTTAACTCAGGTAATTGATTTTTTGTTGTTGCTTAAAACACCGTTTTTGTATTGAAAACATTAGTTTTTCTTAAAAATAAATATATGGGTTTGAAAAGAAACGACTTATTAAAAGGTTAAAAAATTATAGAATTATTTTTTAATATATATCGCTCACTCCTTTCACCAACGTCATATATCAAAAAACTTGATTTTCCGGAGATCGTTTTCAAAGTTTTAAAATATAATAAAATGTATTAAAAATAAATATCAAGCCACTTATTTAAGTTTTTACCGTGCAACAGATCTTTTTAGTCTGACCTGAATGTTTTTTCTCCATTTGAAAAATATTAAGTATATTTAAAAAAATAATTAAACAATAGGTACCTTTTCTTTAAAATGCAAAAACAAGGTTTTTTGCCCTGTAGCGGGTAAACATTAAGTTAAAAATATGCCACTTTTGCTGGGATATAGTACATTTCAAAATATTTTTATTATTTACGAAAATGCTTAAATTTCATACTATTTCTGGGAGCCTAAGCGGCTCATTATCAAAAATATCATATTGTGGTAGAGTGGATTCGAACCCAGAATCTATGACTCTAGAGTCTGACCACAACCCGACGATATAAAAACTAAAACGATTATAAAAACAAAAACACGTTTTCGAAAACTTCACGGACATAAACCTGAAAATTTCAGGGAAAAACATATGCGGCCGATAAGAGGATGAACGCAAAAAACGAATTTCATTCTTGCATCAACTTCGTGGCAATTTTCCCGGCACTCCTCTCGGAGTAAGAGCATTCACCCAGCACATCTCACCAGTCTGCCTTCACCAGGAATCCCCACAGATAAAGTCTACGACTCCAACTGTTATAAATGAGATTAGCACCTTGCCAAATATCTTCTATGCACAATCAGTTCCCGCTCTTTTGTACCTGTCAAACCGTCCTGCGTCTAGTCAAAGTTAATTAGATTTTTTTTATAAAATGTGGAAATACGCCTCTTTAAGTAGCTTGAAATAAGAAAATTAATAGATTCTGTTTGAGTTAGTTTTATTTAAAAAGACAAACTCGAGAAATTTTTCATGATATTATGGAAAAAAAAAAATACATCCAACTTCAATTACTGAATATGACATAGAAATATATATAGTTACAATATATCACACTTATTCATACATTAGGTACAACCACTCATCTCGGCTGCAGCTGTCTTTTTTTTAAAAATTGATGTGTTTTTAAATTATTTTCTTGTGCTACTTTTTTAAATTCATCTCAGAATAGAGCGATGATTACAAATATTAAATTGTGTAGGAAGTTGTTATTATCGAGTTACAGAATTGGTAATAGTTTTTTTAATAAACGATAGTTTTCTGTCATTTTGTTTCCATAGCTTTCGAAATCAATTTTCGTATTCGATTAATTTACGAGCTTGTTTAAATCTTTTATATATTTAATATTTGTTTTTAACTATGTGATGACTTTGTGATTTTATTGAGATCTATATTTTTGTGCAGGGAATTTTATTTTCAGTTTGATGCTATCGGTAACGACGAAACTAGGTTTCTGGTCAAATAAAATGAAAATGGAAAAAAACTATAGAGTTGTTAATTAATTATATAAAATACAGTTCTACCAAGAAATTTCAGTACAAAACATAAATCTAAATATATATTATATACTGTCATCAACTAGCTTAAGTGGTCACTTTATATACTTGTGTAATGTTTACCGTTCTGCCATGTTTTAAACATCCATACCTATTTATCAAAATTTAAAAAAAATCTATAATTATCTTAACTAAGAATTGGTGTCAGTACGAATATTGGTATAGGTACTAGGTATATAATAAGTTAGATAATTGATATTTTCGATATCATCATCAGAACTTTAATTTAATGTTACATTGTATTGGAGTTAAATACGATGGTGGAAAATAGGTGATATGTTATGTTTTAAGACGTTGAAGATCTTTACTATTTTTATTTCGACCAATCGGACATCCAACCAAACACTTTCTACCTCGTGGTTCGTGGTAGCCATTCGTGAATACCCCCACCCCCGTAGAATGCAATTTAAAAAAATAACTAGAAAACTTTTCGTTACGGATTTCCTTGCAATATCTTACAAACTCGGGGCTTGAATTACAATAGAAAAATATCACGTAAATTTTCATTAGATTATTTACCTTTTGGTCACATTAACTTCCTGACAAAAATCATCGACAACCAGTTTTAAAATGCCGGATTCGTTAAAAACAATTCGTTAAAAATCCAAATATAAACCATGTACTTTCCAGTCTAGGCACCAGTTGAATTCCTAATCAAAATTATGTATAGTAAAATATCTTCGCTCATTGAAATATCTAGAATATTTCTTTTGATTGGAGTGGGTTGATCAAAATCAATAAAATGATTCGTGTTAGAAGCAATTGGAGCGGTCTATATGTTAAATATATATGTAGTGCAGTAAAGCAGTCTATCCTCGCTAAATATTCAGCCAGACATGCTGGTCGGTAATGGAATCCTTTTAGTCAAATACTTCGCAGGCGATGGAGCTCACAAACTGGTCACCCTGTGTCAAAGCTTTTCAGTACTCCGGAAAGCAAAAGCCGTGTACACATAAGTACTGTCCAGGTATTTATATGCACATCGACAAACAATTCCCTTTGCTGAGAAATAAAAATTCTTTGATATAATGATTATTTTATTGATATTCATCAAAGTCCACATCCGTTATGTAGTGTGGTCAGCACGCTCGGCTACCGTACTGTAGATCTTCTTCTTCTCTTTGGGTTCGATTCCTAGGAGGAGGGGGAAAATAAATATAAATAATATTTCATACTATTATTTATTCAATATAACCCTGGACTGGTTGCTGAAGCGGAGAGCTGATCACCTATTCTTCATGTGTTGAGATAACACTGCGTTTATATGATGCAGTGCTCTATGCACCATCGGGTGTGGATAAGGGTTTGAAAAAAAAAACATTAAATTCAGCAGTGTGAACTGTTTATTATATCTATTCAGCCGACGTATATATATATATATATATATATATATATATATATATATATATATATATATATATATATATATATATATGTATATATATATATATATTTATATATATATATATATATATATATATATACATTTATATATATATATATATATATATATATATATATATATATATATATATATATATAATATATATATATATATATATATATGTATATATATATATATTTATATATATATATATATATATATATATATATATATATATATATATATATATATATATATATATATATATATATATATATATATATATATATATATATATATATATATAAATATATATATATATATATATATACATATATATATATATATAAATATATATATATATATATATATATATATATATATATATATATATATATATATATATATATATATATATATATATATATATATATATATAAATATATATATATATATATATATATATATATATATATATATATATATATATATATATATATATATATATATATAAATATATATATATATATATATATATATATATATATATATATATATATATATATATATATATATATATATATATATATATATATATATATATATATATATATATATATATATATATAAATATTGTACATGTCGTTGTAATAACATTCATGTTAAATTTTCATTTAATTTTGAATACACGTTAGGTATTCTTTTTAAACGAAATCCAATCATTAATTTTTATCAAATGAAAGAAATGATTAATCGTAATAAATTATGATAAAAACAAACATTATAATTCAAAATAGTTCAGATTATATTATAATATATCTAATTATTTTACAAATATACCAATACTCACTGTACAAAAGTACCTACCTATTATCGACACCAGTTTTCACTTTTTTTTTATAAACTTAACCTATTTGTTTGCTTTTTTAAAGTGTAAATATACCTATCTTAATATTTGCTTTTTATGGTACCAACTTTAAAGTACGTACTCAAATATTTTCACACAAGTAATTTTATCAAGCATGCATTTGTGGATAAATTTCACAATTTGTGTCTACTTACTTAATACTTTTTTTCTGTATAAAAATAATTTTTAGCAAGTGTAATCGGCTAATATTGTTTGTTTATGTTGAAATATTAATAGTAAAATTTATGGTACCTGCCTGCGTCGCTTTTCACTTAATTTCGTCAATTACACAACCGTCCACCGCATCACGTCTCATGTGCAGACACAATCTATTACCTTCTGTGTTTATTTTTGTTTTTCACGCGTGAGTTGTAAGAGTCGGTTCCATTTCGGTTTCCAATCAACACGCGGAGTTGCTTTCTTTTTCGGCGGGAAAAGGAGCAAATAGACCATAGACAAATTACATAGACAAAGAAGTTGAGATTCATTTGTCACGTCACGGGGACACCGCGCCAAGGTAACCCGAGCGGAACTCCTAACCGGCGGGATTCTCTTCATTTACAGAGGTATCAGCCCGAGCCGCTCGTGTCAATTCCTGATTATTTTTATCGTAAAACTAGATTCAAGTGGAAGATCATTATAAAATCTATGAATCGTAATGTTTTTGACCTCCTTTGTCCACTACTATGATGAGATGCCTGAATGTATGATTATTCATACGATTTTTGAAAAATGAGATTTTAATTATCATAGGTACTTTTAATCCACGTGTTTATGATCATTGCTCAATTTACTCGGTCTTCAATGTACCTACCTACCTTAGTAAATTGTATACAACCTATTATCCAGCGGAGGAAACATCGAAAAACTCCAAAAATAAATATGTATTTTAAACTTATTACTCGGAGGTCCTACTATTTAATTCAATCCGAAACTCATGTTTTTTTACTCCACCGTAGAGTAGTCACAAAACATCTCTTCTAATCATACCCATGAATTTTTCTGTTAAATTTAAAAGATAGATCACAACAAAAGGTCCAAAGAAAAGGATGGCTGTTGGATGTGCATGTGTATGTGATAATGTTTCGTTGAAAAATTATCGCCTGCTTGGAGGCGATAGCATAAAACAAACATATAAAGTTCAGTTCCATTCTATCATGGTCAGCACGCCCGGCTACTGCACTGGAGGTCTTGGGTTGAATTTCCAAGTGGGGGCCAAATAAATATAAGTGATTTATCACTATATTTATTATTTTTTCAATATTTTTTCAATATTTCTCTGGGTTGAAGAGGAGGGCTGATCACCTTTCCTTCATATGTTGACGATAAAGATAACACTGCGTTTATATGATGCAGTGTACTATGCACCATGGGTGCGGATGAAGGTTTGAAGAATAAAGATGAATTCGATCTCATGGAGATGGAATTCTCATGGATAAATAAATATGATTACAATGGAGTTTAAGGAAGAAACGTTAAAACAAAAAATCTTAATCTTTATTAATAGGTTATGACCTATTAATAAAGATTAAGATAACACTACGTTTATATGAAGAAGTGCCCTTTGCACCATCGGGTGCCGATAAGGGTTTGAAGGATGAATCTAGTTGTAGGTGATTTTAGATCATATTTACGTGCATATTAAGATAACGGTGGTGCTAATGAGGGGGTGTGCCAACATTACGCTAGTTTACCCTACATAATCAAAGTGTAGTACAGTCATGTACGAGTACCTACATACATACGTAAAGTTCCTCCTACCTATATCTACATACATATCTACTGCAAATTTCCTCCTACCTATGCCTACATGCATACGTGCAAAGTTTCTCCTACCTATTCCTACATTCCTACATACGATCGTGCAAAGTTCCTCAGTCAGAATGTGACCCTGTGTTGGCGTACTGGGAAGTTAATTTCACGCGAAGTGAGCGGCGCCGGCCGAGCAGAGCTGAATGCCCCCCATTTAGCTGATTTAGCTCCATTTTAATTGAATAGCCACCCCCCTCTCCTTCTCCCAGCTTCACACTTAAATTAGGTGATCTAATTAATCCCAGATTCAATTTTGTGATTCTCACCAAAATCCACAGCTTCTCAAATAGTGATGTAGTATAAAGAACAAGGTGCTTTAATATAATAATAATAATAATAGTAACCCTTATTCGCACCCCAATGGTGCATAGGGCACTGCGTCATATAAACGCAGTGTTATCTTGATCGTTTACACATGAAGGAAAGGTGATCAGCCCTCCGCTTCAGGCACCAGTCCAGGGTAATATTGAATAAATATGACAGTGAAAAAATAACTTATATTTATTTTACCCCCTTGGGAATCGAGCCCGGGACCTCCAGAACGGAAGCCGAGCGTGCTGACCATTACACTACGGAGGCTTTTATATAATCATGCAAAAAACTTATGTTTATTGGAATAAAATAATTTACGGCCTTTCTAGAAGAAATGAGGATGGAGAAATATTAAAGAAAGATCAAAAAAAAAAAGGAATTTCTGTCACTAGAATAATGTAACTAGTTTACTATTCCTTTATTTTTTATTATTTAATATTTGCTTTTCTTTATTCCCTTTTCTTTAAACTTACTCTTTTATTATTCATTTAATAAACCATAGCAGTAATTTTATGCCTACTAAATACTCTACCAAATTTAAATTTAAAATTCGGCTATACATAAAGTTCGTAAAACGAACTCCCTCCCTAAACACGAACAGTATTCGATCTATTAGAGAGGTGGACTTGTCATTCAAAAATACTGAATAGTATATTAATGTATGTCATAACATATAATATGTATGTTTTTTTTTCTTTTAAGTGATTTTTTTGTATACACATTTAATAATAAAATAAAAACCCTTATCCACACCCCAATGGTGCATAGGGCACTGTTTCATAAAAACGCAGTGTTATCTTGATCGTTCACACATGAAGGAAAGGTGATCAGCCCTCCGCTTCAGGTACCAGTCCAGGGTAATATTGAATAAATATTAAAATGAAAAAATCACTTATATTTATTTAACCCCCCTGGGAATCGAACCCGGGACCTCCAGAATGGTAGCCGAGCGTTCTGACCATTACACAACGGAGGCGGTCTACACATTTAAATTTTTTTATCAGCTAATTCATATGTACGGTGTCACGAGATTGATGTCTAGGAGTTCCAAAAAATGAGTAGTGTGGTTGTCAATCATGGGTAGAATGGTGAATGTTGCACGTGTGTAAAGTGATCACTTAACCAGCCTGTGATAGGTCATAAACCCCGATAATACCAAGACTTTCATATTATTTTTCATCATGTTGAGATGTAAAAAAAATCTACTTAAAAATTAACGTTCTTGCTTTTTGTTCTAGCGATCAAAGTGTAAAGTAATCCAGTAATGTGGCCAAGTCTGATGTCCGATTCTTGTACTATATAATACCAAGGAGTGAGTATCACAGAAGCCTGGAGTATGAGAAATGAGTGCCACACACGATGGACTCCGCCTACAACAAACGGGTGGCATTCTGTATTCCTATTTCCACATTATGTTTCATGAAACGATTCATGTAAATGGCGGAAGTTGTGACAGGCGACGGTCGATTGACAAACTCCATTAAATCCCTACTTAGTTTTACAGCGCCTAGAACAAAATTAATGTTATTTTAATCCCAATTAAGTTTTATATTACATTTGATCGTCTAAGTAAAATCTGACAATTTATTATTATTAGATTAGCATCATTTTAGCCTCCGTAGTGTAATGGTCAGCACGCTCAGCTACCGTTCTGGAGGTCCCGGGTTCGATTCCCAAGGGGGGTAAAATAAATATAAGTGTTTTTTTCACTGTAATATTTATTTAATATTACCCTGGACTGGTACCTGAAGCGGAGGGCTAATCACCTTTCCTTCATGCGTAAACGATCAAAATAACACTGCGTTTATATGACGCAGTGCCCTATGCACCATTGGGTGCGGATAAGGGTTTTATTTTTATTATATATTAATAAGGTATTGCAGTTTAAAAATGCGTTAAAGGAACCATTGATTCTAGACACAATTAATGTCACAAAACGTTTATTCAATTGACTTACAAAATAACTTTTAGTATTAATTAGTCTTAAGGTAGAAGCGGTTTGCCTCGAAATTGGTAAACATTATAATTAAGGTATAATAAGATATATAGTGATTTTATAACAAAGTTATTTTGTAAGTTATAAAATGGAAAAACACAATGCTAGGTACAACAAATATTGATAGTAAATCAATTTTATTCAGTTGCGGATTTACATAAATTCGATATCCCCAGAATCAAATAAATCGTGACCAATTCAAGAAAAACTTAAAGAATATTTATTTTCTTATAAATATTATTATTTCTTATTATATTATTTACTTATTATATTTTAATTATAAAATATAACTTTGTTTTAAAATTACTATAAAGTGATTTTTTAAACAAAGTTATATTTAAATGAAGCATGTGTTTTTGCCTAGAATTTTCACTTATGAATTACATGAAATTATGGTAACTTTAAACATAAATAGTAAATCCACTCGCGAGTAGGCATAGGCTATGAAACTTAAAAAGTTGAAGCCTGAGTAGGGTCTTGATAAGCGGTGTTGCATAAGCCGTAGCTGGATTTCAGAGTCACTTGGACGTTAGGTAATTTAAAAAAAATGTATGTATTTTAATTATATTGAATAAATATAAGTGAAAAAATCTATTGAATCCCAGACACGCCACCGGGTATTGTTGGTTTAAATATTGAGCTACTCCATTTTCGACAAAGTTCCATTTTCGCATTTCTTATGAGCATTTTCCTTTTCCATTAGAGACTTCACGCTCAGTTTGGTTCACTTTAATATCATCTCACAGACAGGACAGAGGACAGAGATTATATGTAAAACGGTGGCCATGAAATGTTCTCGTAAATGGAGCGAAAGTCATATAATCTATTTCTGAGCAATCGGTTCCCGGGAATGGACCAGCAGGAGAGCGAATATTTGAGATGGGATGGGAGCCATAACTGGGCACTTCTGGTGGTACTCATTTAATATAAATGAAGCGGATATTATGATGGCGGAATGTAAATAATATATATTTCATTTGGTAAGTCTAGCACTTACCTAAATACGGACCTACCAACTTCATGTGATAAAAGGTATCTTATTTATTGTTTCGGCGTTCACTTTGTAGTAAGACATGATTAAATTAAAAATAAAACACTTGTTTTTTTATCACTCATGTATGAAGTGGATATTATGATGGTAAAAAGTGTATTCCATTTAGTAAATTTAGTATTTCGTAGTCATACAGGAGAAAGTGACCAAGTGCATTGTTTTACAAAAACGTGATCATTGACTATTTGATATCTTACTTGCTTAATATTGCCCTGAAAAAATCCCAAATGATTTTAAACTTGGAAGTATATTATATTGACTTGTTAAAAATGACTAACTGCATTGGTGTTTATTTTCTTGCCAAGCAAAAGTGACTTAAACGGCCCTCCTGTTACGTTTTGGTAGTTGGTCACTTTCTCCTGTACGACTACGATTTATCTAAGTACCTACGGACCTACCAACTTCATGTGATAAAAGGTAGGTATCTTATTTATTGTTTCGGGATTCACTTTGTGGTTAAATTATAAAAAAAATACTTGTTTTTTATCACTTGAGCATGAAGCGGATATTATGATGGTGGAAAGTGTATTCCATTTAGTAAGTTTAGCATTTATGTAAGTACGGACTTACCAATTTCATATGATAAATAATAATAATAAATCCCTTACCGCACCCCAATGGTGCATAGGGCACTGTTTCATATAAACGCAGTGTCATCTCGATCGATTACACACGAAGGAAAGGTGATCAGCCCTCCGCTTCAGGTACCAGTCCAGTGTAATATTGAATAAATTTTAGAGTGAAAAAATCACTTATATTTATTAAACCCCCCTGGGAATCGAACCCGGGACCTCCAGAACGGTAGGCGAGCATGCTGACCGTTAGGCTACGGAGGCGGACGAAATAATATCATAATAATACATATGATAAAAGGTATCTTATTTATTGCTTCGGCATTCACTCTGTGGTAAAACATTATTAAATTATACTTAAAATACATGTTTTTTATTACTCGGATATTATATTATTACGACGAATTTCAAAAGCTACAGATGCTTTCATCTACGGGTTTGAGTATAAACTTTACTATGGACAAAGTTTATATTCAACTCCTTAGATGGAAGCCTCTTTAGTTTCCAAAACTAGTCGCGATAGTACAATAACTGAAGTAGTAAAAAACGTGGTTTATTAATAATTTATAAAAGGTATTATTTTACAGGATGCAAAAACATGTCAGCAGGGGAGAGAGGGAATGTGTTTTAAGATTTACATAATTTATTTGATTATAATTGAAAGAAAAAAGGTGGGAATTGGAATAAATTAGGAGCAAATTACATTTGTTGTGAAATTTAAACAAACAAAAAATGTAAATGCCCAGACTTCCATATTCTTCTTCATCTTTGATGAGATGTCAAAAAATAATATGAAAATAACTCCTGTAATTGGAGATAATCCAGATTTTGTGAACAAGTATTTGGACATACTCAAAATGTTGTAAACAAAAAATGCATACATAACTGCTAAGAACGTCGTTTATTATTCAGTATTTCTTTTGGAGGGGGGTTTGCATACTTATATGTACATATAAACCGAGCTTTTTTTCATGTACCTAACGCGTTCGCGAGTGTCTTTGCCTAGAATTTTCACTCATGAATTACATGCAATTATAGTAACTTTAAACATAAAGAGTAAATCCACTCACAAGTAGGCATAGGCTATGAAACTTATAAAGTTGAAGCCTGAGTAGGGACATGATAAACGGTGTTGCATAAGCCGTAGCTAGATTTCAGAGTCACTTGGACGTTAGGTAATTCAAAAAAAAAATGTACCTAACGCGGTGGAACTGCGTTCCGGCACCTAGTTTTACGGATTTTTTATTTCATTTTCAAAATCAATTAGACGAAACAATGTTTGTCCTTAAGCAATTACGATCTATGTTTTTATAATTCGTCAAAATGATAAAATATGATATTGTAAAGATCTATTTTTTTTAGTAAAAAGCTTGACATATAGTGAATTCCGGGTCTTTTTTGTATAAAAAAGCCTTGCATATTAATTACATATAGATTGGTGTTGTTTCGAGTAGAGAGCATTTTTGCCTAGAATTTTCACTCATGAATTACATGAAATTATAGTAACTTTAAACTTAAAAAGAATAAATCCACTCACAAGTAGGTAAAGGCTTTAAAACAAGTTGAAGCCTAAATAGGGCCATGATAAGCGGTGTTGCATAAGCCGCATTTAGATTTCAGAGTCGATTGGACGTTACGTAATTAAAAAAAGATGTTGTTTGGAGCCGCTTCCGTTGGCACTCTGGCCAGATAAAAATCTTTTGTTTTGCCCCATTTTGCGACGGACAAAAGTATATTTTCAACTCAAGAATTGAATCCCCAGATTATTATGAATATTTTTTATTTTCACAGTGGTAAATGATGAATATCCATTGTAATAATTTCACGAGAGTTGTAATATTATTTTACTGTCATCGTTCCAGCGTCTTCAAAGGGTTCTGAATAGATTGATATATGGTTATAATAAATTACAACAATAATGTCATATTTCTTTGCAGCGACAGATATGAAGAGATTTTCTATTCTTAAATACATTTAAAAAAAAGTAAATAATCGTTAGTACAGAGTCGGATTTATCGTAGGACTAATGAGTTCAGGGTAACCAGATTCAATGAATCCCGTCGTCCAATTAATTATATTATGAATATTAATTTAATTATTATAATTTGAGTCTCTTTCTCTCACTTATGACACGCATCTGCACCCAATGGTGCATAAAGCACTGTATCGAATAAATACAAGAGTTAACATTATCGTCAAGCGGCATTTATACGAGGCTTATTAGAATGCTAGTCCTCTGAGCTTCAGTAAAAAGTGTTTTAACCCTAGAATACTAAACTATCGTAAAAATTACAACAGAAAATTATTAATTTAGAAAAAAAACAACAATATTTTCGTCGATCCTGCATCTCCTGCTTCATAGTACCTTCCTACTGTACCTACATTTATTATTACGTGATCTCTCCAACCCAAAGAATGTTACTATTGCTTCTAAAATAATAAAAGTTTTTGATCGCCTTATTTATTTCCGTTTTTGTCGTATTTTTGACGAATGTTTTGAAACAACCTCACTTGTAGGATATTTTAGTAATTAAGGGTTAATTCAATAAGATAAACTGGGAAAATATAATAAAACATTCATTGCGATATTTATTAAGACGAGGCAAATACAGGCTTGGTAGATTTTTTTAAATACCATTTGCCGCATTTATCTATTGAAGGTATCACTCGTGAGCTCAGGTGCCATTCCAGGGATTATTTTTTTTTATAAATAAATATCCATCCATCAGCAAATTTTCTTATTTCATACAATTGTGTATCGTGCATATAAATTTTATCTGGGAGTAGAGGCATACGAATAATAATTCAATAGTAATGTAAATATGCATTGAAAATTATATATTAAAATTTTATTGTGATAAAATATTTTACTTGGCATCCGAAACTTTTCAATGCAGAGATTATCGTGATTTTCCAATTTATTGTCAATAAAACGTCATATTTATGTTACTGATGCGTATCAGTGAGGAGTGGAAATGATATAAATATTAAATAATGGAGGTAATTTTAACGAAAGTGGCGCTATATAAAATATCCAATAAATAAATCAATTATAATAGTCAAGGGGCTAAATAAAAATCTTAGTAGTTTCATTCTATGCTTCGCTTTTTTTGGTTCTTGCATGCCCTCTATGGGAATTTTGAGTAATGTGATAACATATCTAATAAATAAACTTCAGTTGGAGTAAAGCTTTTCGTTGGGTTGTAAATAGGTAATGCTTTCTGTATTTGAGATTTTACCATCGAAATATTTTTATATGTTTCTAAAAATAATAATATAATGGTAATAAAGTTACATAAACGTAATACATATCCGCCCATCAAAAAAAACGCAGAGTCAAAACTAAATTAGTTTAAGAAATTAATGCAGCCAGTAGAATATGTTATTTCAGAAGATTGGTTACTGTGCAGTGATAATATTATATAAGACCTATTATAGAGGATTGTGTTTATTTTTTTTAGGACAGGGTAAATTATTGCATGTAGAAGAAATTTCCACATATAACGGTACCTACTTAAATGTACCATAGATTTATTTTTTATTGTCGTTAGGCAATGTCATAGAAATATAGAAATGAAGATAACGAATTATCTTTGAAATACATATTTATTTGACAGCGAGTCGCCTAAAGTTATCGTATTGTCAATTTCAAGAAATAAATGCGAATAATAGAAACATGGGTACAGACCTTTGCTCATCAATAGGTTCGTTGACTGCAGAACTAGAAAATGCAAAACGTAGCTTACATAAAATCGACGATGATATAAAAAAAATTGTCCAAACGAGCGGTCGATTTCAAATTGCTAGGTTAATATTCTATTTTTATGTTTTTAAATGTATTCTGTGGTTGCATGAATATAACATAAATGTAAATATTTGTATTTTGTTTGCTCTAGAAATTTTCAAAAATCGGTTGACTCACCACGAGGAAATCAGCGATCGTTAACTTCCAATATTCCAGAAAATCGTAATTTAGACGATGAAAGACATGGAAGGAAGAGGCCCCAAGAAACTAAAACTGTGTTTAGCAGGTGAATTCACACGTCAATATTACGTATATTTTCTATTCGCTCACATGATTATCGGTGGTTATTATTTTTAACATCTGTTTATGGACTTGGTAGATTGTCTTCACGCAAAAACTTTATATCAAACAACATTTCGGCATATTTAATCCCTCATTGTTTTGAAAATTGATAAATTTCATTTCTAACATTAACTGGGTATATAAATTTTTATTTTATTTTATTTATTCAATGCTAAATATCATTTTGGGCTAATCTAACGCTTTACCTTGGGATCATTAGTCGACTATTGAACATAACTATTACAGTTATAAAGGGTTACAAATAAACTTACCTAAAAGGATTAAATCTTGGCTTAACACATACTTTGTTAACACATTGTTGGCTGGCGGTTTTTTTATAAACCCCGACCCTAATTAGTAAACTAATTAGGGTCAAATACTTATCACATGTAACCGCAAGCCTTACTCCAATCTGTACATCGTTTTTGTGATTTCGCGCTATACCAAAAGTAAGCAAATAGAACACTTATAAGCGTCTCTTGCTCGCCGACAACAGTATGTTAAAGCCGCTTTCAAGCATTACCCGCAAACAATGTGTTAATAGTTCACAAACATCATGTCAGGATACAGCTAATTCAGGCATCATATTGATAAATTGATGTTGATTGAAAAATGATTTTACTTAATATGTATTTGCTCCACATATGGAGCAAATGGGGTCCAAAAACTATCTCTTTTGTCAGCTGTCAGCTCTCTATGCTCTCCATGCATTTATGTGCTCATATATGCATATATATGCTCTCTATATCTCCTCCGAAGTCAAGTCTGGGTTACTAAGATCAGATGACTGGATGTCCAGGCTGTGTAAACATGATGATGCTTCTCAAAGGCGGCAAATTTGACTAAGGCTCTTGGAAGGTATGCGGAGTACATGGCCTAACCAACTGAAACCTCTTTTTTGGCGACTGTTGTGCCCATGGGTTGCTGCGTCCATTGTCATTCAACCTTTTTCGCAAATTCAAACCAATATATGCTTAAAATTTGTTATGGACACCTATTCTCATTGCTAAGTATACGGTTGTTCTGTATCCTCGTGAAGTGCTATGTTTTGTCAAGCGTATATGAAAATAGATACAATGTTTTCAGTATTCACTGAGTTTAAATTCGATCCGAAAAATGATAGAAAAAAAATTCAATGAATTAGCATTTGGATTCATGTTTCTTGGAAAATTAACTTGTGTTCACGGCTGTTTCTAGTAAAACCTCATTTTATTACTAATTTTGTTAATTATTATAGTTTGTAAAGTGTTCTTCCTCCCGAAACAAGAGCCGTATGCTTTATTAGAGAGGTAACTCATTGCTGAAATACTATATCCATGAAATACTAGAGTAGTCTTTCTCAAAGTGGACGATAAAGCCCACTTGCGGGCGCTGGTGGCCTAGAGGGGGGCGGTAAGTGGCCCAGAAAAGACTGGGGGGGTGTTTTAGGAGGGCTATATGTAATTGTTGAAGTGATTCAGGAGGGCTATGGCTGAATTGTAATTTCGTCTACTTATTCTAAATGACACAAAAAGTGTCGTTTAGAATTAAAATAATGAATGTCATTGTGGTTTTCAAGATGTGGTAAAGTAAAAAAAAATTAGGGGGCGCTGAAAAATAATTGATTTTCAAAGTGGGCTGTAGACGAAATAAGTTTGAAAACCACTGTACTAGAGATATTCATACTGAATATGTAAATTATAAGTACAAACGTGGAATTATAAATAGGACAGTACAATCACTTACATATGTATGTAGCCCAAAGTTACTGATCTGTTTCTTTCCGTTTTAAATTAAATGGTGAAGAAAAGTTTCAGAAAGGTTGAGTTGCTTTATTCGCGGGATAAAGTTGTTGAGAAAAATTCTAAAATGATTGATTTTAAAGGTTGTCTGCCCGTCCTGCCGGGGATAGCGATGGAGAAGATGACTTTCCTTCCAAGAAACCGCGGGTGTCCTCGCAGGTCATCCGAGAGCTGCCGAGCAAACAGCAGGTGCTCAAGGCGCAAACCGGAGACGAGGTCTCCAAGGCGCGCAACCGCCGCATGTTCGGCTCCCTCATCGGCACTCTGCAGAAGTTCAAACAGGAAGAAATCGTCCTAAAGAATAAGGAGGACAAGAAAGCCCAAGTGGAGAAGAAAATAGAGGAACAAGCCCGCCAGGAGAGAGAAAACGACAAGAGAGAAAGGCAGAACCTGTTTGCTGAACGGGAGCTGAAGAAGGCCACCATCAAGGCTCTGGAGGAGAAAATGGTTCGGATACAGCAGTTTGAAAAGTGGGAAAAAGTTCACAAACCTTTGCTTCATTTTATAGAAACCAAATGGAAACCGCACATTTACTGGTATCCAAAAGTGATGAATCATCAAGCGAAGGAAAAACATGAATTTAGCAAAAAGAAGCAAGAAAGTAAGTTATGTCAATTTTCTTAACATAATATTTGTCTTCATCGTTATTGTGGTGTTTAACACATTTCAGATGGGTATTTTTTGATTTGCGGATGAGATTTGATAATTATGTACATAAAGTTAAGACTCTAACAAACAGATTGGTATATAATATTCATTTAAAAACATTAGATAATTAATTCCTTCTTTTCTACCTTTGAAATGAGACCGGCGCAGAAGGTAAAAATACCCTAATGGGTAGGGTAGTTTTAAGCATCAATCGACCGAACGGGTAGAAATACCTTTTCCGTCCGAAGTGTGTTAATACACATCGCTCATGGGATATTGTGTGAATTGAAATCTTTTGAATTAAAAAAATATATGTTTTAATTAATGTGATGTCTTTTTATTAGGAATCATCAGTGACAGACAGCAAAAATTAAAGGAAGACTTGGATGTTATCGAAGAAAGATGTCGGCGTGGCTTGAAATTACCACTAGCCATGCGCTTCAAAACCACTTCCTTATCTCAGTCTGCAGATGCCCAAGAAGAACCATCGGTGGATGAGAATGTCCCGGAAGATGAGCCTGAAGTTTATTACAAAAAAATTAAGCAAGAAAATGACGAATCGAAGAAAAAGAATGATAATTATTCCAGCAAGAAAATACTTAGTCTTGTACCAATTAAACAAGAAGGCGTAAAATCGGACGTGAATAATGGCGAAGTTATCACAAAAGAAAAAAGAGTCAGTCACAGTAGTGAAAATGAAGATGATACAAACTCGGATAGTGATGGACCAAATGATTCTAAAATTCCTGCAGAGGAGCCCAATGAGTCTAATCTGCCTGAGCAAGGTAATTCGAGAATAAAATTATGTTATTTTTACAATCTAAATTTGATAATTATTTGTGATTCCAGTTTTCTGAGGACGTTGTGCTATCTCATGTATTATGTAAACAGGTCAAATTCTCTTTTTAATCTTTAAATTGGTTTGTAAAAAAGCATGTTGAAAAATGATTTCAATGAATTGAAATATTCAATTTGGCAATAATGAATTCGATTGAAGGCTTTTTAATTAAGCTTCTTTGAACCATGTTAGGTTTTAATTTAGCAAGATCACAAAATGTATTTTTTTCTACAGCCATTAAATTTAAATTGTGTTAAAAAGTAATATAATAAATTCATAAGGTCTTTTCGCAATGTGCAAATAATAATTTCAATATATTGAATGTTTAAATATTTTTTTTTATGATATTTTATTCTAAAAATGGTTGACTATAAGAGTGGGTATCGCTGAGAATGCTTTATACTACGACTACTAACTTGCTACACCATGTTGAAAACAACATGGAAAACGAATGTACAACTGGTGGTCATAATATCACGGATTCATGGGGGGTGTGGGGTGGAAGGAAACATTTAAAAAACAATTTAAATCTCTATATCCTAATTCATTATAGAGAATTAATTTAACTACATTTAAAATAATTTTAAAAGTCTTCTGTTCAAGTGGTATCTGACTTTTTTAAAAACAAATACTAATGAAGAGTGAGTGGTAGATGCCCTTCATAGGTGAGATATAAGGTGCCTTTTTGTGCATTTGAATGGCCACAGAAAGCTATTGCTGGTAATTAGCCTTAAAGCGAGGGTATGTACATCAGCCCGTCGTTATTTTCATTTCTACCAAAATTTTATCGAAGTAAAAATTTGGCTAGGCGCTGGACTCACTAGTTTCAAGACTCATCACTAGGTTGCCTCATCACCTGGTATTAAAAAATTTATGATTTTGTGGAGTCCTATTAGGGTTACCGATTTCATTCTTTCTTTTCTACCGTCAGCAACTTCTTTTTATGTTCCATGATAGTAACACGTTGAATTTTTCATTTCAGCTATGAATGTTGACACCCACTCGCATGACGCAGTAATAAATGGTGATGAGAAGGATGCTGATTTGGAAGAAAACATCAACGGGATATCCAAGTGCCATGAGAGTGAGAAGACGGCCGATAACTCGGAAGAGGCGGACAGCGATGAAGAGAATAAGGGATGAAAAATTAATTATGGTTAGATATTTGTAAATTCTTAAGCCATGTCGTCAGTTTGTATGTGAATAATGTGTATGTTTTTTTTCTCCTAATTATGTGTCCCATTTTGAGATGTTAAATGTAGGGAATGTAATATTTTAAGAATTCATTATGTTGAGTTGAAATTAGCACGCCTTTATAAACATCGTATAAAATATTATATATTCATTTTGCTTTTAGTATTTTTCCTTCAAAATATGTAATTTTGTACATTTCACCTTCTTTGCATTTATCACCTTAGAATGAGGTGAATACTACCCAGTTTTTGGTTTCAAAAGGGCAAACTATCTGCAACAAATCAGTATTTCCGCAACAAGAGGAAAATAATTCAATAATTACTTTTAATGGTTAAAATGTAATATTCGTTATGAATTAAGGTTTGTAAAAACATGTGTATTTTTGATATAAAAAACAGGCAAGAAAGATGGGCAATAAAAATAACGACAATTGATTAAAAATTATTATTATTTAAACTTTGTGTAGATCGTTTAGAATACGAGCACCCGCTATGACTGATATTGTAAAAAATAAACAAAATTATTACCTTTTTATTGCTTGAAATTTTAAGTTTTAAATATCATTATGTTTACTACCTAATACATGATTCCATACCCATTTTAGATTAATTGTAATATGTTGATCAGCATTTATGGATATAATTCACTGTCTTACGTCATTAGTGATGACTTAACTCTGTATCGTAGATGAAACAATGTGATACATAATAATACTTCATCATGACGTAGTTTTCAAGAGAGAAGCTGTAAATTAGAATTCAATTTTATAAAAACATTTCACACAAATATGTCACATTTATACTACATTAGGTTTATGTTTCTACATACTTGTATATCAAAATCAGGACAAGAAAACAGATTGAACGCATTTCACTTATGAATTCGGCAATCACTTTATGGTAATACCTGTTTTAAAATTCTAAGTTAACTTGATATTTTATTATGACACATGTTTCCATACACTCAGCATCATTATCGAAAACCACATCCAAAACATGACATACTAAATTTTGTCAGTGGGAACATGGATGGAGGGTATGGGCTATATGTATTATCATATCATTAATTGGAGGTTTACATATAATTTGTGTTTTTATGGATTTCTGATGTTTATTTTTGCAATTGAAACGTGTGCCATTATATATTTCGTTTATTAAATTAACTTAAAATTGTAAAATATATCTAATACCATTTATAATTTTTGCAAGATACTAATATGAGATGATTAATACAATCTTATGTTGATGCCGATTGACAGTGTTTAATGCACCAAACCACTCGCAATGCCTCAAGATACGAGAAGAAAAAAATATTTTGTAATATACCTACATGCCATTTTTTTATATTACATATATGTAATTATTTGTAATTTTTTTTTCATGAATTACATGATTATTTTGTAAATGCACTATTCAGTTTGGTAAGTTTGTCTGTTTTTACATTGGTATTATCACATTTTTGCATGAATTCATCGCTAATATTAATGACAATGTCTAGTTTAAAATTATACATTTTAGCATATATCTGTACTTCTAGAGATATTACTTGATCAATTTCAGCTACATGTGATACAGTAAAAGCTCTTAAACTCGAAATTGAAGAAATAAAATTAGAAAAATATTTCAAATTTGAATTAGTACGGCAGTGTTTCCAATATACATAAATACTTTTTTTGTTTGTTTACAAAATAACAAAAGTAGCGAGCTTAATTGAGAATTGAATTAAATTGTTTTTTTTTATATTTCAATTTCTTCTACAAAATTCAACATTTTTAATCTCTTTCTTTTTTCTCGTAATTTCATTTAGATTTTTCCACATTTTTGCTTATATACCATACAACTTTTTTAAATTATTAAAAATTTATTAGAATAATCCGAATTTTTCAAATATTATTTAATTATGGCAACGTTAAAATTCTTGTGGTTAAATTAAAATAGTTTCATTCTTCATCTGTCTTCAAAATGTCAAGCAATTTATGAATGTTTTTGATGCCACTTTTTTAAATTATTAAAAAAAATTTAGAATGATCCAAATTTATCCAATATTATTTAATTATGGCAACATTAAAATTCTCGTGGTTAAATTAAAATAGTTTCATTCTTCATCTGTCTTCAAAATGTCAAGCAATTAATGAAGGTTTTTGATGCCATAGCTCAAAATCATAGGACAAATTTATTTAAAAAAAAAAACGGAATTGAAAAATTACCCCTTAAGAAAGTAATATGTGTACAAAGTTTTTATTCTTTTATTTATCATATATACAGTAGAGTTGAATTTGAATATCTCCCAGTATCCTCTAATTAGCTGCATACCATCCAAAAGAATCCTTTTTGGTGGATCTGTGACCATCAGGCTCACTGTCTATGGTATGCCTACATGACTTGGGTGCATTTGGAAGATGTAATAGCTAATGTTGTAATTTTTATTATCAAATTCATGTACATACAGCAGACAATCTTGTCTGAAAATAATTATTATGCTGTGTATCATTATTTTTATGATGGCTTAATATTATAAGTACCTACCATTCGTCTGCCAATTTTAATCTTCTTCTTCTTCAAACCCTTATCCGCACCCCAATGGTGCATAGGATACTGCATCATATAAACGCAGTGTTATTTTGATTGTTAACACATGAAGGGAAGGTAATCAGCTCTCCGTTTCAGGTACCAGTCGAGGGTAGTATTGAATAAATATTAAGAGTGAAAAAATCACATATATTTATTTGACACCCCCTCCTGGGAATTCAACCCGGGACCTCCAGAACGGTAGCCGAGCATGCTGACCATTACACTATGGAGGCGGACAAAATAATTGCCAATTTTAATAGAATGTTACAACTTTGATGTTTTAAAATCTTATCTAAATATGGCACTAATTGAACACTGGTATATTTTAATGTTAATTTGGGGATCATATTACAATCAAATTGTACTTATCCAGAGATTTCAGTATTTTTATTCATTTTGGTTTCAATTAGGTATGAACAAAGATACTAACGTTACAAACCAGCTCTCGAATCTGTAATGTTGTCATTTTGAAATCAGCACTTTGTACATATAAGTCAAGGCATGATTGTCATTTTGGTGAAGAGTGAATTTTCAAATTAATGTGAAATTTCTCTACAACTCCCTTATAAATTTGTTTGCGTTTTGTTTTACAAATAAAAACTGCACTACGTTGGGATAATTATTTTCATAAAACATCTCCCTAAAATACTAATTTCACTTTATTAATCCCAAATATGTACCCAGTTTCCTTACCCAGATCAATTGCAAATCAGGAGTAAGTATAAATTAAGGCCCAATACATGTCAAATCGCAACTTAATTTTCTCTAAACCCAGGTAACATTTGATGTATTTTTTTTTTCTTTTCTTAAAACACCGTT
Source organism: Brachycentrus maculatus (assembly GCF_059751285.1). Classification (NCBI taxonomy): domain Eukaryota; kingdom Metazoa; phylum Arthropoda; class Insecta; order Trichoptera; family Brachycentridae; genus Brachycentrus; species Brachycentrus maculatus. The sequence continues at coordinate 848,964 of NW_028280939.1, forward strand.
TTTGTATTGAATAAATAAGTTTTTCTTCGAAATAAATATATAGTTTTGAAAAGAAGAGTTATTGAAAGGTAAGGAGTTAAAAAATATACATACATAATAATAATTTTTCAATATGTCGCTCAACCCTTTCTACAATGTCATATATCAAAAATCGACAATTTTCAGTTGTGCATGTTTTCGGAAAGCCCAGAAAATGTACTATATCCAAACAAAATCGGCATATTTTTAACTTAATATTTACTCGCTACAGGGCAGAAATTGTTGTTTTTGCATTTTGAAGAAAAGGTACTGTTTAATAATTTTTTTAAATATACTAAATATTTTCAAAATGGAGAAAAAGCATTCAGGTTTTACCTAAAAATATCTGTTGCACAGTAAAAAGTTCAATAAGTGGCTTAATTTTTTTTTTAAAAACATTTTACTAAAAAAAAATGATTGTGCCCGAAAACACGTCTAGTCCTTAGTGCGGGCAGTCGCATTCTGAATATGAACAATTGGGATTAAGAAATTTTAACAAAATCTTGAAAATATTTAAGTCAGACGTGCTGCCAATATTTAATGTTTTCCTAATACATATATGCAGGAGTGGTTGTCAGTATTTTAATAAGGAGAATCATGGGAGAAGGCAGGTGGGCATTTTGAATCAGTTTCCAAGATGTAGCGATAATTTTAAAACAAGGGTATCTTTTCATGTATCAATAAGTGATTAATACATTAAAAAATTCAAGTTAAGGTGAAACAGCAAAATAAAATTAGTTTTCTTGTGGTAGGAATTTTCCTGAATTCAGGAAATCAAAAGGTAAATTGTAATAAAAAAATACTAATAATATTCCGTACAAGAAGTTATAATTTCTTTGTTTTTAAAATAAAACTCTTTTATTTTAATTTGTTCACAATACGAAAATTTGATTGTATACCTCAAATCAAACGAGGAAAATCTTAATGAAGGAAACAGGAAAGTGAGATAGTAAAACAACATTCACAATTATCTAATTTCATTTTTAATACACGTAAGATTACACATACCTTATTTCATAACTATTTCTTTATATATTCATAATATATATTCGTATTTAACATACACTCAGTGGTCTATAAATAATTGTGACACAAATTCATATGGTAAACATTTTAAAGATCTTTAACACGTCACGTTTATTAACACCCAATTGAAGATACATCATGTCTCTTTGGACAAGAGATTCCTTAGTATACTGATTGACCGATGTCCTTGACAACTGTTCCCATTCTGATTAAATAAACGGTTACATTTGTGTTATAATTAATACAATCCTTATGGACTTGAGTACAGATCTGTTGGAGTATGACAAAATACATTTGGACATTTATTTAGCAAAGGGCGGACGAACATTCAGATTAATAATTATTTATGTCATATAAATAAATATAATTTCACTATTTGCCATCGATTTCACCAACCTAACTTAGCTTGATAATCAATACTTAAACGCTCTTAATTCCTTAAGGGCAATTGGTGAAATCGACTTTTATTATACATGTATTTGTAATGCAATAAATATATTTGATATTTTTTTGTCAGAATGCTCTACAGTGAAACTCGGTTATATCGAAAGATAATGCCTCTGTAATTGTTTCCTGGATCAAATCCGGGAAATTCATATACCATATGTTACCCTAGACTAGGACTTGCATCACCTTGCCTTTATGTAATTTACAATCAAGATCATCATCTGATGGGGTGTCTTATGCACCATTGGGTGGAGAAAATGGACAAAAAAAGGGATCAAGATATTGGTAAATATAGAGGTATGGATCTGGATAAATAAAATAGTGGTGGGTATTATAATTGATTTTACGGTAAATATATTTCATATTCATATCATAAATATTTTTTTGAAATGAGTATGTATATAGTAAATTTTAGAGCGTCATGATCTAAGAGTCGCGCATAAAGATAAGTTGATGAAGCTTTTTAAGGACATTTGATGCGGTGTATATATAAGAATGTGTTTTTTCACAAAACAGCTTTTTTCTTTAAAAAAAATCTGTGATATAGGTACTAATACAAAAATAACTTGTAAGTTCACCTCTAGAAGAAAGCAATTAAAACTGACTTAAGACAATCAATGCATCCCTTGGGCATATATTTTATAGTTAAAGGGGCAAACATTTATATACAAAAAAAAGTATTCACTAAATCTCTAGGCCAGTTTTTTATGCTGAATATATTTTAGGGTCAAGGTGAGTTGTTACTGCATCAAAGTAAAAATGAAGAATATTGCATTGGAACCAATTTTACTGTTGAAAATTAGACATTAAATTGTCTATATTTCTATGATCATGATAACCGAGTTTCATTGCGTACATGCTGTATAATAAATAAATATTTTATATTCACTTTGAATAAATGAAAGTGTACTGTGTACTGAGTATGCCTGCAGTTATTTGCAGACGGATAGAGAAATATGTAATTCAATCAGGGCCAAATAAAATTAAATAATAAATAGTTTTTGTCGGACAAGCATTGCAGACTGTTAATAATTGGTATAACACATTTACCAAGATGCAATTAAGCAATGATTTAGACTAGTAAATTATTGGCTGATTAGAGATTTGCACACAGTAATACCTCGGTTTACATTATAACTGTAAAAGCTATCTTGATTTATATATAGTGGAGAGCAGTCTAAAAAAGGTCTGGATTTTCGAATCTATTCCATAATTGTTTTCTATCTCGTTAGTCTTGATCCACCACAAATGACACATAAATTACCCACAACAAATGACAATTATTGACCCATTTGTTTTTATTGAATACCCCAGCGGTGTTTGGACAGTCTTGTTTTGATTTGTGGGTAACAATTTTCCTGACTAATTTTCTCACTAATATTTAACGGTTAAGTGATTAATCCATCTTTTTGTTTGTTTGAGAAGAGCAATATAATCCCTTATAACTGAAAATCTATAATAAAACAGTTTTAATGCATCTCTATCATAAATCCGAGGTATTACGGTACTTGACACATAATATACTTGTATCTAAATATTTGTATTCTGTAGCGATTATTGTTCTTTCAAAAGGCAAAAAGTGTTAAAGTGTAATGAATCAAGATATACATAATATATTTACTGTTAATGTGATTAGTATTTTTGGCACAAATTGATAACAATGAACAAAGACATATAAAAATAACACGCTATATAATACATATTTAGATTTCTATTTTAAATACCTGCTGTTTGTGTGAACTAAATATTTGGTTTGTGAGATTTCATGATATTTACTTTACGATCAACTAAGCAGTGTTTAATAAAAACGATAAAACGACAAATTAATTAAGTAATTGACTATAATTTAATAATATTGATCTTTAAAAGAATTGTGCTTTATTTAATTGAGACCCGTGTTGAGAATAATACGAAATAAGCATTTGTAAATAGTATATAATTCATATAAATAAGGAAATTCATGTCTCCGGAAATTTATTTTCTATTAAATAGAATCTTCTCATAAAAATATTAAACCTAAAACAGGTTACGAGTTTGAACATTAATATACCACTATTGTGAATCTTGTAGTCGATAAATAATTCTCTATGGGTATTTCACATTTACCAATTTCATAAGTCAACAGTACCTATATAACACGCACATACATTTATCACTATCACGCACACAGATGCAAATATGATCATTCACTTGTAGAAATAAATCTGAACTTACACTAGGATCAAATCCCGCCTGATACACTACAATAATTTAGCATTTTTACTATTTTCCTAAGTGTGCGAATGGCCATCACTTTAATGCACAAATATTCGAGACAAAAATATCTTAGGTAATGCATACTGCACGCTGCAAACTGCATTCTGTATACTTCCGCTGCAGGGAGGATGCGTCGACAGAGACGCGGAGTAACACCAAAGTTATAGCCATTTTATGATACAGTGTTCTATCGGTCTCCGCAAGCTACATGGGAATATGGAGGTTTTGCCATTATTAATGAACAACAGGTCTAAGTAATAAATGGCAGATGATAGCATTAAAATTTGCATACAAAATGAAGTTTCCGGCGCAAGGATTATATACAACATTCAAAATTTAAGTAACATGTTTGTCAATCATGAGCAGAATGGTGAATATTAAAGTGTACAAAGTGATAACTCAAATAGGCCAGTGACAGATTTAAAGACCCGCCAATGCCAAAACTTCCATATTCTCATCTCGATAACTCCTTCATCAATGTTAAGACACCGATAAAATTTCGATAACAACCCCTCTGTAGGGTTGAATTTAGCATTTGTTTATAAAGATTTGAACACACTCACAATATAATCTTTATTTAAAGTGTTCATTTTTCCACAATTCTAGACATAAACCATTTAATATATTGATGTAAATGCAAAAATTTGTTCAATGACATATCACATTACGTATGTATTTCGTCAAAATGTATTGCAAAATAATATACACCACAAATATAAAATATAAATAAAATTTTAAAAAGATTTCTCGTCAAATATTTTCAAGGATAACAGAAGCACAAAGTATATTTTTAAATATATATAGAAAGATATTGTGTTGGTAATATTAACTCTGAGACAATTGTGCAAATGACCGTACACTATAAAGATTTGTATAAATATTACATATGATAGGGGAGAAATGAGAAACAGGCAATAGCGGTGGGTTTTGTACTATTGAATGTTAAACACAGCAGCCGTAGTAGAGTGGTAGTCGACCTCTAGAACTCCAGAGTGGCCATTGTTGCTCTCTCTACGGACGTTTGACACTGTCAAATGATAAACATAACAGCCCCGGTAAAGTGACAATCGACCTTTAGAACTCTAGAGTGGTCTTTTTGGTATCTTCTTTTACAGGTGTTTAATACCATAGCGCGTTAAAACACAGCAGCTACAGGAAATAGACATTTGGCTTCAAGAACTCTATCGAGCATCCGATATTGATCTCTCTACGGGTGTTGAATGTTAAACTATTGAATGAAACATTTTTGCCATAGTAGTGTGGCAGTCAGCTTCTAGAACTCCAGAGTGACCATTCTTAAGCAGCAGATGGTCCCCGGAGTGGCCGGCGGTGCCCTCTCTACGGGTGTTTGAGTTGAATACTAAACACAATAGCCTCAGTAGAGTATTAGTTGGCCTCTAGAACTATAGAGTGGCCACTGCTGTTCTCTCTACAGATGTTTAACACTATAAGACGCTACCTTTACATTGCAGACTATATCACAAGTACCCGTGATAATAGTTTTTACTACGCAATAGTACCACAAATTTAGCATCAATTTTTAATATTTTATCGCTAATATACATAGTTCAATATTTGTATTTGAAACATCAACATTTCTTTAAATATATTTATATATATATATATATATATATATATATATATATATATATATATATATATATATATATATATACATATATATATATATATACATATATATATATATATATATATATATATATATATATATATATACATATGTATATATATATATATGTATATATATATATATGTATATATATATATATATATATATATATATATATATATATATATATATATATATATATATATATATAATATATATATATATATATATATATATATATATATTTATCCATAATTTTATTACTCTTAATATAAATATATTTGGTTAACTTAAAATGTTAAATGTTACAATCTCGTATTATCTTACATGTTACAATGTTTAATAGATACAAGCACATTTTATTTTTTATCTCAATTGCAAAAACAAGCTTTAATCGTGTTAAATCCATAAAGTACATTCCTATATAAGTCAGAGCATATATATCTTTATTTATATATGTATATATATATATATATATATATATATATATATATATATATATATATATATATATATATATATATATATATATACATATAAATATATGTATTTGTATATACCGATCCACATTTAAGAAAGAAGCTTCAGAATTATCGGGAATATATTACTGCCAAACATCCAACATTAGGAAATTATCACAAAAGCAACCCAACATTTTCTATCTATTAAAAAAAAAACATTTAATTAGTAAGCACAGCAACCCGATTATCAGCACATTTCTCTCTATAACCATTTTCATTGAACAGTTGAATAATCCACCTTAGTGAATACACTGTCGCATCCATGTCACCTTGTGGTGCAAATAAACAGAATATACTCATTTACGTCATAAGGAAGTGATAAAACATTATGCATATATATACAACATAAGAGTTCCAACCGAGAGAAGTTGCCTATACTTAGTTTGAATACAGCGTGGAAGCTATTAGCCGAATAGTAACGGATGCCATCCGCATACAAAGTGGAATCCTACCGGAGGGCGCCACTTCGCTTCACTCTCAAATGGATTATTAAAAATATATCTTTGTTTCATTTAGTAGTTCCGTGCGCTGTTTCTCTATTTTTCTAGTCACGACAATTGAGAACAAGACTTGGTACAGACCAGAAAACACCTAAAGCTTTTAACAATAAACACGTAATTTTATTTTACAAGGAAATTGGAGAGAATTACGCAATACGAGGTATAAATATATGGCACTAAATTACTGTAAATATTTAAGTTATATTTACTCAAAGTATTGGCAAACCTACAACAAATCAAAAACCATTAATTTTACTAACAAAGAAAATTGCTCGAGAGAAACTCAATGTTGATAACTTTTCTCAAGCACTTTATAATAGAGCCGGTACGAAGCCCTATCTTTACACAACAATAGTCATTTAGTTTATAATATACATGATAGGAATATTGATAAAGGATCAATCGAAATGTTCTAGGCCAATCCAATTTGAATGAAATGTTCAATTTGAGTAAAAGACATACATATATTTAGGATATCTGTTATCACAACTAACAAGGACGTACTCGACCCCCAATTACCGGTGCGTAATCGAGAGTCGAGTCTAGTTTGTAAGAAAGCATGCTTCTTCGTAACTGAATACTCTAATTACTCTATTTATTCATTGCGACAACGGTCGGTGTTGAAGATAACGGAACAAGATTGTATAAATAACTATATAACAATAAATAAATTTGTGTATTGCACATTTTTGCTTGGCAAAGAAAGGTGTTTACTTATAGGATAAATTGGTAAAAAGCACTAAGCGACAATTTTGCCAAAATATCTTACCTTAAAAAATAGTAAAACAGATTAAAATTAACTATAAATAATTCTTTGGCTTAGTAACAATAGTGAAAGTAATCATAATGTTTGTAAAACAAACTAAGATCTACGTTGACTTAGGGTACATTATTCGAGATGCGGACAGTTAGAAAGTAAACAATATGGCTAATAGAAATTCAGTTACAATACTCGTTACACTCTGCAGATGTGAATAGATTCAACTTTGTGATCTAAAACTAAACTAAAGATTGAAAATTATTTACTCACTTTTCTATGGCTATATGATAAAACCTAACTTTTACTAATTTGCGACGTAAACTATATTAAAAGACAGTATGTCAAATGATCCATTCACAGTTATTTGTTTAAAGAATTAGTGGGTATCGGTTTAAAAAGATTCATAAATCAGATCAGCTAAGATCGTGCCTAAAATGGCAACACTAATACTGTGTTCTTCACCAAATTCAGATAAAATTAGCACAATGTCGAGTGTCTAAATACTTGGATCTATTTCAAATTACATTTTGCAAAAGTACCTTAATTTGATGAGAGGTACTAGATAGAAGGTATTATGAATTTATTCAAATATTTAGTGACACACAGAAAATATTATACAGTAATAAAACACATATTTATGTATTAACATATTCACAACAATAAGCTCAATGGGATCCCCGCCATCCTAAACAAACAAAGAGTAGGAAAAACACAAAGCGAGTTTGTTCAGTGGCATTATTGTAAACTGACCCGAGATGAGGGTACCCGGCGTACAAAAAAGTAGACATTTTCTAGACATTAAAACTATTTGACTAGATAAGTATATTGGCATTATGTTACATCTGTTACATCTTTCAGGCGTTCGGCTCAAATATCCACTATTAAAACATAAATAATACCATGGGTCGGTTAAACACGGAGCCCAACATCGACAAGTTATACAAAGCATTCTGAGCAGGAAGAGATATGGCCGCAGAACGCGAGCCGATATGAGTGCGGATGGACGTCGTATGGTTCTAGTAAATAAGCGCCCAACTAATCTCTAAGGCTATGGGAGCGGCCTGCGGCATGTTCACTTCACAAAGGGTTCTATATCGCCTTACTACCTACTTACAAATATCCGCTTCAATGCGAAACTATGCGAGATTTAACGTATGTAATTTTGTGTAAACCTCTCCCATTGGACACTTCCCGCGACTGCCGAAAGACTCGGTTTATTACTAAATGGGGTTTTTTTCATCCATATTTACAAAAATGGATCTTAACTAACTATTTTATACTTTAAAACAAAGTAAAGACCGTACATGTAAATTGTTACGTATTCAAAAAAAATACTGAAGAAAACAATACGAAAAAGAGACAAATTAATACTTAACTTATCATCACATTGAAATATACGTATAATACAAACAAGAACGAACGTTCATCGAAAAGAATGGAATAAAGTACACATACGAAATACATAGCGCTTCTAAAGAAAGACTAAACAATACGTAACGTTACGTTTGGGAGAATACCTCGTCGAGTGGTCGAGTAATGGAGGAGGTCGCAATGTATTTACATTTCTTCGTATTCCCCTTCGGAACCGGCGGCTAACACATACACGAGTACAACTCAAAGTGGCACTAAATACACTCAGAAAGTAAGCTTGAGTAAAGAGAAAGTGAAGAACTTGTCCCTTTAGGCCTGCGGGGCTTTATCCGGAGTTCCCCGGGGGGGGCAGAAGTCTTTATTCACAAATGAAAATCCTTTGAACTCCTCCTGAAAGTGCATTAACATCATGTTATATAGAATGTAGTGTATGGCTGGTATGTGGCTAGTAATTAGTGCGCCAATCAACTTTACCTGATTGATGCAACGGAGAACATCGGCGGCGACGGGTGTTAGCACCGGTTCTTCTTTAGTAAATTCTGCATCGAAGTTCAATGCATCTTTCTTATTTTTCTGAAATATCAAACATAACATTATGTTAAAAGTCATTTTTGAATACATAGATATTACTTAATTAAAAATAAATGGGGTTGAAAGACATAATACTAAAAATAATGCTTTTGGTGAAACACCAGTAAAGAAACTGATTAGTTTTCTAGAGACTATGATAAAAAATATTAAAAGTAAAGGAATTTAAGACAAATATAAAATACATTTAAGAAAGTTCCAATAGTATGTTTGTATGTAATAGAATTGGCAAAATATTGGTGAAGATAAATAAGCTACATGTATAATTTATTCAAAGTTTATTTGCCCATCTCCATAGGACTCCAACACTACCTTCATGAATAAAAATTACAGTAATTACAAAACATTTTTCAGAATTCTTATTTGACCTTATAATAAAATTACGATTCATCGCATTTAAACATTATTGCGCTTCATTTTTTTTTAGTTTCCCCTTTTAATTATCTTAGGAACTATGAGATAAGTGGAACAACAACAGATAGTGAGGATACCTGGGTAATTAAAGCAACAATAAAAAAACATGAGCTTGGGTAGTTTCTTACAATCTTGGGTTTGAATGGCGGGCGAACTTTTCGGGCTTCCAGCGCCTCCCACTCCATGTCCCGGAAGAAGGCGTGACTGCGAATGGCCGCCTCCCCGGCCAGGGAACCCCCTCCCCCGGAAGCGCACCCGAGACGCCGAGCTGGGTTTTTCGTCATGAACCCTAAATAAAAGAAGGTTAGATTAGGTGAGATTAGAAGATAGCTTAAAATTGATGTTTTCAAAATGTGGTGTTGGAGGCGCATGCTCCGAATTCCATGGTCAGCTAGACGCATCAACGAGTCCATTTGTCAGGAGTTACACTTGGATAGCTTGACTCTGGCCAATGTCTGTACATGACGAATTCTTCAGTTCCTTGAACACATTGCACGTGGCAATGAGGATAGTCTGAAAATGCTGGTTGTGATCGGTAGCCTGGAGGGGAAGAGAGGGACATGAAGATCCCCACACGATAAACCAATCAAGTTAAGACAGCAGCAGACACCTCCGTGGTTGGAGCGCTACATGCAGCGCAGTCAAGGGATAACTGCTGAATAGTCATTGCTTCGACAAGAGTCACAACCCTCAGTAATATGGACTAAGACAGAGAAGAAGAAGATAGCGCTAAAAGTATGATGGTTGGAAATTAATTACTATTTTTGTATTCTCAATATTATTAATATTTAAATCATTTACTTTGTGGTTAGTCATTTTTACTTTTTTATTTTTTTACAAAAATGTTAATATTAGTATAGAACCACTCACCGAGATTTTTTTGTTTTTCTGTTCTTGTCCATATGCGAAAGATATCGTCTACATATCTTTTCCATAAAAATGATTTTAATTAATTGATTATTAGATTTAAATATATTGTTTTCAATGCTATCTAAAAATATATCCGCAACTAATGGGCATACTGGGGAACCCGTTGCTAAGCCTGAGGTTTGATTATAAAATTTATTATTAAATTGAAAGTAATTTTGGTTTAAACAAATGTTGAAAAGACAACTTAAATCATTACCTGACGAAAAGACGGGTACGTCTCGAAACCGGTAAACATAAAAATCTCGGTGAGTGGTTATATACTAATATTATTAACTATTTTTGTATTTATTATTACCTTTCAGAATGGAGACAGCCTCTTTGGATAGCCAAACGGGGTATAGTACGTCATCGTGCAAGATGGATTCGAAGAGGTCATCTTCATTATCCGCTTCGAAGGGAGGTTGGCCGGCCATCATCTCATACATCAGCACACCGAGCGCCCACCAGTCCACGGACGGACCGTATTCCAGCTCTTGGAGGATCTGCGTATTGAAGCAAGAGAATACACATGTCAGAGAATTTTATATACATTTTGTGATTAGAAAGAATTACATTTTTAACAAACAACATTTGGAGATGCGTCTAATGCGACACAGCATAATGACAGAAAAATGCAACATTTGAACAGAAGTGAAAATACATAGCACAACTACAGTAATCCATATAGTAGTCCATGCACACACAACTATCCAGTCTCTATTCTCGCCCAATGAGTCACTCTTCTACAATCATTATTGCCCAGAGCTTTTATCACTCATCAATTTTAGAGTCCCGGGAGCACAGACCAGAAACAAAACTTTATTTAAAATCCCTAAAATGCACACCTAAAGTCCTACCCAAATTCATTTTAAAATCTAGCCTGCGATATGTGCAATGTAATGCTTAATGAAATAGACATTAATAATGTTTCTTTTAATACGTTTAAGAGAAATATTGTTGATGTCTATTTGATTAGTTGATAAAGAAAATTATTATTATTCGATAAAAACATGTAATGTAAGTTTATTATATAGTTATACTTTTATGTACATGACAGTTTATTTTTATTTTTAGATTACTTAAGTGAAAACTTCTAATTGGAATGTTATGTTTTAAATTTTATTGTATTATGTTATTTTTGTTGAATACATATTCTGTTGGTTTTCTAATAAATAAATAAATAATTAATTTTCAGAATGCATAAATTCTGGAAATATCTTAATAGAAAATACTATTGAATTTTTCATATTTAAAAAGTATCTAAATTGAATTAAAATATATCACAAAATAGGAATGACAAACTAAAAAAAATTACCTCTGGTGCTATGTAGTCGGGAGTACCGCAAAAAGTAGTTGTTGTGATGCCATCTGAAAATGAAAGTGGTGTTAAATGGTAGAAATTCAAACTAAAGGAAATGTAATTACGTATAATTTGAATTATCATTAGATTATCAACATTTTTTCAATTGATTAAATTCTAACTAACTAACTAACTAACCATCACGCCGCTTCCCCGCAGGGGTAGGCAGAGAGAATAGAGCGCCACACCACTCTGTCCTTGCAAACATTCTTCACCTCTTCCACGTTCATGCATCTCCTCATACATACCCGCCGATTGTTACGACTCCTAACCTGACCACTTTCAAGTATTTGGCATACCTGATCGTGCCATATTTTTCTCGGTCTTCCTCTGCTTCTTTTCCCACTAACATTCGCCTCATAAATTTGTATTAGTATTATTTGTGTATTAGTATTCAATATGTAATTGAGAATAAAAGTTGTGGTAATTAGAAGTCGATTACTCATAATTGTTAGCAATCAAAAGAGGGTCACTGGCTCGATTGAGCCAGCAACCTTTTTTTTCTGATCAATTGATCTAAACTTTACATTTCTTTTTATTCAATTTACCTTAATAATCAAATAAGTTATCCTCTACATATATAACTGAATTACTTATTAGTTTGATTGTCATAATCACTTGATTCATTATAATTGTGGAGGTCATCACCAAAACTTTACATTTCCACAATAAATAAATATATTTTTTTATTTTTTATTATTTTTTGACATCTCATCAAAGATGAAGAAGAATATGGAAGTCTGGGCATTTACGGGGCTGACGACCGTCATAGGCTGGTTTAAGTGATCACTTTACACACGTGTAACATTCACCAATTCTACCCATTATTGACAACCACACTACTCAAATTCTTGGAAGTTCTATATATATATGAACCAATTTAGAAACCTTGTTCTTGAATCACTATAAATGATTATAAGTAATCAGGAATTCTAGATTGTAAAATTAATACGTTTTGGTGCGATTTAATGATTTCATATTGGTTTAACACAGGATCGGTCACATTTAGAATACAGTAAACAGAACAGATTTGCATTTAAAGGATTTTTTTGTGCAAATGCAACTTTTTGGTGAGGACCTCCACAATTACATAGTATGGACACCACAAAAGATTTTATAGGGTAATCAGCTTAAAGCCTGATGTCTCATTTCAAATAGTTATAATGTGGAACAAAGAAAAGTCTCCTTACCCATGATGCCTTCTTTGCACATCCCAAAGTCAGCGAGCTTGCAATGTCCTTCATTGTCCAGGAGGATGTTATCCAGCTTCAGGTCTCGGTAAATCACTCCGTGTCGGTGTAGGAACTGTAAGGCTAGTGTCACTTCGGCCGCGTAAAATCTGGAACAAAGTAAAAAATTAGATGATCTCACTGTAAGAATTAACCCGCACAATACGCATGAATGCGTATGGTATGGATGTTGCAATTAAAAACGCTTCAATGTAGAATCGTTTTCCATTCCACTTTGTTTTCGAAGTCATTAAGAATTTATGTTTTAAAGTGTTTGAGGGGATAGGTTCGTAAAAAGTAGTGTGCACTCTCAAATATGACTAAACTAGGGTTAAAGAGCAATTAAGAGTCTCAAATGTGATTTTAAAACTAGAGAGAAGGAGTAATGAAGTTTGAATAACTATTGTGATAGAAGACATGTGTCCAATAAGCATTTTTTTCATTCATTTCATTCCACTTCAGAACCACATAGATTTATTTTGAAAAAAATGAAAGCATAACGATGGCTTGGAATATAAGACATAATAATAGATACATACATTTTGCAATCTTTCTCTTTTTTCTGAGGAAATTCTCAAATGTTCTCATGTTCCACTCAAAGGAATTAATTATTCCATTGCGTTAATTTCAGAATTAACTTTTTTGTACAAAAAGTCAATGTTCTATGTATATGCTTAATTGCAGTTTATCACAAACGTGTAAAGAATTTAGAAAAATGCTTGTTTAATAATACTTTTTTGCACAAAGTATCTATGGTGGCTGTAACATTATAGATTGCACAAGTCCTACCTAGCTCTGGGTTCGTCAAACTTTCTGGCCCTCTGTATCTGGAACATGAGATCGCCGCCATTGACGTACTCCATGACGAAGAACAGGCGGTCCCGGGTCTGGAAGCACGAGTGCAGCGCCGTCAGAAAGGGGTGGCGCGCCGCTAGCGCCAGGATACGCTTCTCTGTCATGGTGCAGTCCACGTCGTCATCCTGAATGATCACGTCCTTCTTCAGCACCTTCACTGCGTATACCTGTAGATAGACACATGTCTTACTTATTTTTGCAATCAAGCATTGGCGTACTAACTTTTTTTTTGTTTGTTACCATGTTGATCAGTTGACCTATTATATAACAAATTATTCTTTTTAATGAACGTTCTGCAGATAATAAATATTTCAATGAACGTTAACACAATGTTTGCGGGTGTTTTTTTGATCAACTCCAACCCAAATTATACTCAAATAGTCTGCAGCCCAACCCTCAGTATACTAATCACAAGTAACCGTTAACCCAATTCCGAACAGTACAATGTTTTTGGCATCTATCGCGCTCTACCAAAAATGAGCAAATAAAATGCTTGTGTTTCCCGCACTCTACCAACAGTATGTAAAAGAAGCTTTTAAGTGAACAAATAAGAATTTCTGTTTACTATTTATTTGGTATTGTGTGTTTTAGTATTTCCAAAAGTCATATATTTCAAAGTTGATTGAGGAGCAGTACGTAATGAAAAAAAAATGGTCTGCTTACATATATACACATTATTACTAAGGAAATTTCAGAATTTTGAATTGTAACTTCTTATTTACACTGTAACATTCACTTTTCTATCCAAGATTGACAATCGCATTATTAAAATGTTGAAAATTTCATAAGCTGTTAATAGCCAGACTTTTGAAAAATAAATATTGATCTATGTTGAGATATCAACAAACAGAGATATCTCAAAAAATTTAAGACTATAATACATCCAGTCTGATTTAGACCAAAAAAAGAAAACAAACGTACCTCATCGGTATTCCTCTTTTCAGCAAGCATCACTTTTCCGAAAGATCCCTTTCCCAGCACCTTGATAAAGTGGAAATCATCCAATCCTACTTTGTTAGTTCGTCCTGATTCACTGCGTTCTAGGGAAGAGTCACCCCCACCTGAAAATTTTTTTACATAAAAATCCATTATCACTAATTATAATTATGAAAAATTAATTACCGTAGAACGGGGCTACTTGAACTTTGATGTGTTACTTGAGCCCAATACAAAAAAAAAATCTGTATTTGGTCTACAATAATGAATGTATCGACATGATCCATTGTTTCCCTGACAGGTGACACTTATTGTCACGATACTTCGGTCGATACCACATCTATTTTTTTTTGTACTGGGCTCAAGTAACACATCAAAGTTCAAGTAGCCCCGTTCTACAGTACATAATACATAATACCATACACTGCATTACGAAAACAGAAACTGCTATGTTCTCACGATAGAATATTACTCATTTTTAGTATACAATGTAAGAATTTTACTCGTAATCAAAATGTTTATGAAAATATCTGTAATTTTGTCGGATCTATTTTTTTATTCTCTTTCTAGTGATGATTTAAAATCAAAATACTTTATGGTGACACTGTTCATAGTCCTTGGATTATGGTCACATGAGTGCACATGGAATTCTACTAAGTATGAAGTTATTATTTTACCTTTGTCATCTTTCTTATCCAAGTCTTTAGGATCGTGTTCTACTGAAGTAGTTTCCCCCATGTCACCAACTCCCTGATTCAAGTACTGAAAAAGAAAAGATATTACATTTGATTAATAAAAGTAATATATAGAGAACTATGATTATTAAGTCAAAAAAAATCAACTAAGCAAAGGAAAAGCAACTAAAACTATATTTTAATTTCATTTTTTTATTATTTTTTTTTAAATTTCCTATCTAAATATTTTTTTTCCTCATTCAGATATTTGTATCTTATCCTAGCTTTATGGTACTAGGAATTTTCATTATCTGTATCATGCGATAAAGAAAGTACACAAGGAAGCCATAATGAATGGATAATATCCAACAAAATGTAAAATATCACAATTCGCTCACTCCTTTCAAGAACGTCATAAATCAAAATACTTAATTTTTCAGTAGAACGTTTTTAAAGTTTAAAAATATAATACAATGTATTAGAAAAAAATATCAAGCCACTTATTGAACTTTTTACTGCGCAACAGATCTTTTTAGGTAAAACCTGAAGGTTTGTTCTCCATTTGAAAAATATTTAGTATATTTAAAGAAATAATTAAACAATACCTTTTGTTCAAAATTCAAAAACGACACTTTCTGCCTTGCAGCGGGTAAATATTAAGTTAAAAATATGCCACTTTTGCTGGGATATAGTACATTTTCTGGGCATTCCGAAAACATGCACAACTGAAAATCGACGATTTTTGATTTATGACGTTCTTGAAAGGAGTGAGCGAATCACATCTTACACTTCAGATACCAGTCTAGGGTATATATCAAATTAATATTTGGGTGAAAAAACCTCAAATATTTATGTTTACTTCCCTGCGAATCCAAACACTTGTGATGCCACTTTTGACAACATCAAACATATTATCAAAGGTATGCACACTTGTTGCCTCGTAGTAAACTTTACCTACCCTTGCGGCACTTTTTTTATAAGCAGTTCATCCCGAGCTATGATGGGCGCAGCACTAATCACGAGGCAAAGGCAAGGTAAAGGACCAAAGACAGCTACTGATGTAAAATACGAGTGGTGTGTAGATTACCTTGGATCGCCGTGGTGTTTGTTTGTCCGGAGATATTCCCATGGCGCTAAGTATCTCCGCCATTTGCTTGGTGTTAATGCCACAATTATTAGCGACATTCTTCTGACATCTCTTGTGCACATTCATAGAACAAACTGAAACAAAATATAGAGTCATCATCTGTACATTGCAAATTAAAGTCATACTTCTTCTATGGGCGTACCTAGCTCTTTGGACATATTTTTGCAAACAAGATCTACCCCATACTTGTATCATAAAGATATAAGTAATTTTTTAAGAAATTGTTTTATTGCAGACTCCTCTTTTATCCAATTATGAATAGCTCTTTTATACAAAGTTCTGTTATTGAATTTTTTTTAATGAATATGTAATGAAAAAAAAATTATCAATTTTTTTCACTCCTCACCTTTCAATAACTTTATTTTATTTATTTATTTATTTGAACTTTTTGTACAATATGTGTGTACATTGGCGGGCTTATTGCTATAAAGCAATATCTTCCAACCAACCAAAAAAAACAGACTAGTGTGAACGATCTAGGCTTGTACCTTTTGATGTCTGTTAGAAATTAGTGGGGAGATAATGCTTGAACAGGTTAAGACAAGGATAAGAAAAAAGAAAAACAAAGAAACATAAGAGAGCATAATTACAAATTAAGAATTTAAACAGGGTAACATGAATAGAAAAACAAAATGACGATAGAGTAAGGAAGGCATGGGAAAAGGGAATCAGGTAGAAAGTTTAAGGAAGAGAGGAGGGGTCAGGGGAGGAGGAGATGGACAGTTAGGGTTCTAAGGTAAGATAATGATGTTTCAGGCGTTTTTTGAAGGTTAAAATAGAAGGTGCATTTTTTACGTGTAGAGGTAGTTCTTTTCTCTTCAAAACCATACATTTGTTTGGAAGAAAAACTTGTTTTTTCAATACAAAAACATTATTTTAACACACTTCAGATAGGAAAGGTATTTCTACCAGTTTGGTCGATTGATGCTTAAGGATGGGAAGGATGTTTTTACCTTCTGCGCCGGCCTCATTTCAAAGGCAGAAAAGAAGGAATTATCCAAATTTTTATATGAATATTATATACCAATCTCAATATTAAGGTCTTAACTATATGTAAATAATTTTCAAATTTCGTCGCCAGCCGTCCGCAGCATAAAAAATACCAAATATCAAAAATAAAAAATGTCAAATGATACCTTGGTTAAAAGAAAATTATTTTATTTATTGTTTCGGCATTAACTTTGTGGTAAGACATGTTACAATGATTAAAGAAAACACTTCGTTTTTTACCACTTGAGTTTTATTATAGACTACATGAAGTTAAACTTCCATCATTCAGGTCTGTATAATAACTGTTATTATACAGACCTGAATGATGGAAGTTTAGCTTTTGAAACATGAGTCTATAATAAAACTCAAGTGGTAAAAAACGAAGTGTTTTCTTTAATCATTGTAAAAGAAAATTAAGTTGTGATTTATCGTATATTGGGCCTTGATCAGTGTATGTATATTTTTCAAAACTTTTGGTCAGATCTTATTTGCAGAAATGTGCCCATTTAAACGCTAAAGGATGACAGAAACCATATGATGTTACGTTATTGGGGATTTGAGGTGTTGTTAATGAAATTAAAATGTTACCCTTTACCTTCGCATTGCAGGCCTTGCTTTATCAGGCCGTAGAGTAAACTGCCGCAGTGGTCGCAGAATGTGAATCGTTTGTACGAATGGACGACAAAACGGTGAGGAATATTCACGTTGAAACGCTGCCCGCTGGCCGATATTTGCGATGTCTGAAACATAGCAAATTAATACATGTTAAATTTATTTTCTCATAGATAAAAATTAAATTAAAGCCTATTGTATAATGTTTATAGTTAGAATAGACGGATTAAAATATTTTCAGTTTATTACTCTTGTTTATGTATGTGTAAAATTTTACAATTACAGCATGACAATCCATTTTCGCATAATAAACATTTTATAGTTTACCAAAATACAGTGGACTTTGTCCTCATATTAAACACATGTTTGGGTATGCGTCCCATCTCAGCCAACTTGCCGCTGTTCCAATTCCTCAAGGATAAACGTCCAATAAGAACCTGGGTGTTTTATTACAGTCCACTACTCCGATTTTACATACTAGTTTGTGTTAACTTACATGCCCCGCTGACAGCGATAGGGACTTTGAAAGCATTAGTAATTTTTTTTTCTGAAAAACTTGCACGATTGATTAAATACCAATTAAAGATTGTCTTCTTCAAACCCTCGTAAATTGCGTAATGTTCCGTGACAAGACAAAATATTACCCTACCCAATAATAAATAATGCACTCCAATATAAAACCGATTCTCACCTACTTATTATCAAATGTTAATCATGCTCGAATCTATACATATTTTCATTCTTCTGTTTTATTATATACTATATCCAATTCCAAAAATCTGTATAAAACTAAAAGTACTACCTAAGAGTAAAATCTGTCATCTGTAACGGCAGCCTAAAATCTGTATCAATACAATATATCGCTCACTCCTTTCAAGAACGTCATAAATCAAAAATCGTCAATATTCAGTTGTGCATGTTTTCGGAATGCCCAGAAAATGTACTTTATCCCAACAAAAGAGGCATATTTTTAACTTAATATTTATCCGCTACAGGTCAAAAAGTGTTGTTTTTGCATTTTGAAGAAAAGGTATTGTTTGATTATCTTTTTAAATTTATTAAATATTTTTCAAATGGAGAAAAAACCTTCAGGTTTCACCTAAAAAGATCTGTTGCACAGTAAAAAGTTCAATAAGCGCCTTGATATTTATTTTTAATACATTGTATTATATTTTTAAACTTTAAAAACGTTCTCCTGAAAAATTACGTTTTTTGATTTATGACGTTCTTGAAAGGAGTGAGCGATATGGCAACACTGTATAGATTAAATATAAGAGTGAAAAATCACTTATATTTATTTGACCCTACCCTGGGAATCGAACCCGGGATCTCCAGTACGGTAACCGAGCATGCTGACCATTACACTACGGAGGCGGATCCAAAAAATTAGATTCGAAAAAAGAAAAGTTTTTTTTTAATGGATGGGTCCGATTAGAAACCATGAGCTTCTATACGGGACCAGGGAATGTGGCGAGAGCTTTCAGAGAATCTACTACTCTATCAGACTTCGCCAGTATACTTATTATATATATATATATATATATATATATATATATATATATATATATATATATATATAT
Organism: Brachycentrus maculatus; assembly: GCF_059751285.1. Classification (NCBI taxonomy): domain Eukaryota; kingdom Metazoa; phylum Arthropoda; class Insecta; order Trichoptera; family Brachycentridae; genus Brachycentrus; species Brachycentrus maculatus. Next base: position 868,787 of record NW_028280939.1, read on the forward strand.
ATATACATATATATATATATATATATATATATATATATATATATATATATATATATATATATATAACGTGGTAATATTTTCCTTTTGAAAATTAAGTGTAAATAATATGTAAAGTGGGTGTATAATAATAAAATAAACAATGTGTTGCTTTGTAATTAAAGAAACGACAATAAAAGTTTATTCTTAATTAATCTTTATAATAATTTTTATATCTATCTATCTATCTATCTATCTTATTCTGACAGTTAATAATATTATCGTAAGTCTTTTGTTTTCTCCTGAGCGACGCATGCGGCATCTGGTGGTTGAACTGTTTTATGTAGGTACTTTTTGTAAGTACTTAATAAAATGTATAGGTAGGTACCTAGTTATTTTATTACATCTCCCCCCTTGGGGATGAAAATTCATAGTAAAATTTTCACTCGTCCTCCGGATCATCTTCTTGTATAAGTTTAGTGATATAATAAAGTTTTTTTTTTTTTTCGTTCTTTTTTTTTTTTTCTTGACCCTTTTAAAGTAGACACAGTTTTTTTTCAATCCATTTGTTTTTTTCTTTTGAATTCCTTCATTTTTATTCTGATCTCTTAAATTATCTTCTAATTTAACTAAATTTACAACTTTTAATTGTTCATCTGCATTTTCATTCGAGTTTAATACTGAATTCCTGCTTGGACAATCTACTTCTAAATTCTTCTTTCCTGGAGAATATTTTATTTTATCTTTCGTAGAAGTTTTTTCTACTTTATTTTTATTTTCATTTTTCAAGCACTGTTTCTGTGTTATTTGTATGTCTTTATTTTTATTCTGATCTTTTAAATTATCTTGTAATTTAACCAAATTTACAACTTTTAATTGTTCATCTGCATTTTCCTTCGATTCTAATACTGGATTCCTGCTCATACAATCTGCTTCGAAATTTTTCTTTTCTGGGGTATATTTTATTTTATATTTTGTAGAAATTTTTTCCACATTATTTTTATTTTCATTCTTCAAGCACTGTTTCTGTGTAATTTGTAAATCTTCATTTTTATTATTAATCTTATCATCCTCTTTTGTTTTAAACCAGCACGTTGCTTCAGAGTGATATCGAGTTCCCTTATTTAAATTTTCACAAATCTTACATGGACTTTTATCTTTAATTTTATCACTAGTTCTTAGATTTCCACGTCTTCTTTGATTATCTTCTAATCGTTTTCTTTGATCATCTTCTAATTTTTCTCTCTCACTCCGAACATATTGTAGTAATTGTTTTAATACATCTAATGTTTCATCATCCATTTCCAATTAACAAAATTGTCGTTTTATAACGTGGTAATATTTTCCTTTTGAAAATTAAGTGTAAATAATATGTAAAGTGGGTGTATAATAATAAAATAAACAATGTGTTGCTTTGTAATTAAAGAAACGACAATAAAAGTTTATTCTTAATTAATCTTTATAATAATTTTTATATCTATCTATCTATCTATCTATCTTATTCTGACAGTTAATAATATTATCGTAAGTCTTTTGTTTTCTCCTGAGCGACGCATGCGGCATCTGGTGGTTGAACTGTTTTATGTAGGTACTTTTTGTAAGTAATTAATAAAATGTATAGGTAGGTACCTAGTTATTTTATTACATATATATATATATATATATATATATATATATATATATATATATATATATATATATATATATATATATATATATATATATATATATAATAGTTGATATATAATAAACTTACCTCATCTTTCATCCCGGGACACTTGGTGACTACGGAGGCGTGACATCTCTTGTGGACAACGCAGGTGCACACTACATATATAAAATATAACCATTAGATCATCAAATATGGAGGAACAATGTAAACAAATTGCTTATTATAGTTAAGAAAATGTAATCCCTCAATTGAAGCAAGTTTAAATGCTAACCCTTTGCGTGCAAGCCCCATTTTCAACACAGCATGCATGAAACTTGGATTTAAAAAAATGTTTTTATGACGTGACAAAAAACACGGAATATAAATGTAATTAAAATTCTTAAATATGCATAAATAAATGTCTTGTTATAATATATGTAAAATAATAATACTGTAAATAATTGAATACATGATATATTATGTATAGCATTATTAAAAAAGTTTTTATTTTATTTTTAAAATCGACTTGCTAAAATAAATATTTAATAAAGTACTATGTTCTGATGCTAGTTGAAAATTTTAATTTTAATTTCTCTGATATCTGATACAGAGAAATTTATCATTACTTTTACTATTAATTTACTTAATAATAATATTTCTTGCTTTGATTTCTCAAAGGACACAAGTATCCATGACATTTTGTTTTTTCTTTATAATTCGCTAATAAAATAACTAAATATTTTGTGTCTATAAGAAGCATTGAATTTTGAAAGGTTTTTAAGGTTGTTTTATCAGCACTGATGGTTAAAAATTTGTGCTAAAAGTTAATTAATTAAGCAAAAGTGACCAATTATTGCCAATCACCTTCATGATTGAAATCATAAATGTTTAAATAAATATTGAAAAGTACTGAGTCGGTTAGTTTAACTTATGTTCTGTTCTGAGGCTTTCAAAGCAATTTACCTGACTTCACAGTCAATGATGTAACCGGCTCTGATATTTTATATTTGAAAATAGGAATCACATTATGATAAAACAGAAGATCAAACTGTTTGGATCATAATGAATTCACAAACCTGACTTGCTGAATAAATACTTCATCACATGTTTAGACATTTAGTGATGCTTAAACCTTGCTGATAAAACATACTACAGGTACCAGTAAAATCAGAGAAATAGTGATGACTGCAATCTAAAATTTTATTATGTTAGACGTATATATTAATAATATATACGCCTTAAACGTAAGTTTATCATATAAATATGAATTATTGAAGAAATTGAATTAAATATGTTGTATAATTTAAATTTGAAGCACTAACTAGTAAAAATACTTCTCCATTTTATAATTTAAATGTAACTTTGTTTTAAAATCACTATAAATATTTTATTACAACTTTATTATAAAATCAGTCATGATAAAGAAGCGGTTAGCTTGGAAACCGGTAGACATTATACTTAAGTTGTAATAAAATATTTATAGTGATTTTAAAACAAAGTTAAATTTTAATTATAAATGTATTGTGGTTCTTTTTTTTGTAATGTCAAACCAAGAATATTTTGCATTTCAAAAGCATTTAAAATTTTTTTGGTATGGCATAATATTACTTGGTATTATTTAATGTAAATTAGTTCTGACCACTTCAACTGAGCATAACTAGTCTAAAGTTGTATTCTGTTTGAGTGATAAAGATAAATAAAAATTATTAAAATAGAGATACATATAATTGATTTGTGGTGAAATGTAAGAAGAGAAGGGGGTAGTAGAGCTATTAGTTCACAGTTATCACTAAATCTCGAGTTAAACCGGCATATCCACATGGATTTTAAATTTTAGACACAGGGAAAATGAGCAAATAAATAAATATGAGGTTAGTGAAAAATACGGGAGTTACATACCTTGGCACTGATAGCCTTGCTTGCCCAATCCCCTGAAACCAGAAAAAATAAAAGCCCCGGGTCATTTGCTGTCGCTCTACCCCACACATGCCCCGAACTGGAAAGGGAAGGTCGGCCAATGAACTAAGCATCTACGCGGTCTCCAAATTTCAAAAGGAAAATTGAATATACAAAGTCTGTATAGTTTACACGGTAATCTAATTTAACTTTGCTGGTCAGTATATAAACTACTTTTGAATTGCTGATTTTAACCATTGTGAGGACTGAGAATCGATATATCGACTCTGGTATACTTTACTAAAAGCGCAACCGTCAATATACTGACGACGACTCCAGTGTATTTTAGTGGTCAAGCTGGGAGGTTGTGTCGCAGCGTGCGAGTTTCTAAAGCTCTGATTCGTCGATAATATTCACAAATCTATTATTTTAGCCCTTACAACATCAAGTCAATTTAAAATGGACCGTTTTGGCAAAAAAAATCTTCATTAATTTTAGCTTACTTACAAGAAAAAAATCTGCACTAAAATGGTTGAAAAAGACTAGTTTGAAGTTTGAAGAAAGACTGCAACTGACTATTTTTATGTGTGATCTAATTATCAATGCTATTTGTATGAATTCCAATTGAGAATTTTCCCCAAATGTTGCCAGAGTGATTGTGGTAAAAAAAATGTACCTTGCGTTACCAGTCATGCTGCAAATTCTTAATATAATGATAATGATTCAATGTAGAACCAGTTCATTTCATTATTCTGTATACCCAGCGTATAGGCAAACAACTACGCAACATAGCGCCCACAAAAGTAACTGAATTTAATACTGCAAAGATTTTGTACTACAGGCTAATGAATGTTCAGTATATAATCTTGTTATATTGTTGGAAAAATTTCAGATTCAACTTCCAATCTCCAATTATATTCAAATCAAACTGATTGGATTTCACAAAGAAAAAAATATTTTTAATTTGTGTGATTGAAATATTTCATTGGCCGACCTTAATTAGTAATTTTATTCACTAAACATATAAAATTGTTAAAACACAAGTAATTTTTACACCCAATTCAGATATTTATGAAATGATAATCCGAATGATACATGAAAAATGTTAAAAACACAGTTATAAAAAAATGGTTTGAAACAAATGGGTGTACGTAAATCATACAAAATAAGTATGTAATCCAAAAAAATATGCTCTATTGAATTGTGTTAACCAAAAAGCAAAAAGAAAAACTCAATGTTAAAAAATAAAAGCACAAAAAAAACTAACAAAATAAACATATTTTGGTGAAGTAACATGCTATAAGTGCAATGGTGTAGAATTATTATTATGTTTGCATGAATTTTAGTATTATATGGTGTATCGTAGTAAACCCCATGTAATAAATAATACAACATGTATCAACTGATGAATGAAAATCTGCCTTAGATCACAATAGAGAAATCCGGTAATGATTCAAGCACAATTTCTTATTGAATACTGATCTTTGATAAATTTGTCAGTATTCCAATTTATTAGCGGTATTTCATAATAAAATTTTAAAATAACTGACCAAAAATTCTTTGAATAGTTCCCATGCAGGAGAGGATCAGTTTTTTTTCTCAAATTTCCTGCTAAGAGTTATATTGGAAAATTTGGGAAAAAAATTACATAACTTTTTGTACAAAGTGTCTACATAGAGGTTAAATGCAGTTATGCAGACAATATTGGATAACTATGTGCTTGCTTACGTTTACAATTCAGAGGGAATATTGGATGTACTGATAAACTAAGATTATACTGACGTTGGTTATGAAATACTCATGTTTAACTTTCGAGTAATTCATTTTTGAAGTATGTTAATTTTTTTAATTATATTTTTTGTTATTGTTGTGCGAATATGCTTCTAAAATAGATGCAGTTGGTTCCTTAAGCATTTCGATTACTTTGTAAATATAAAAGTAAGTTCACTCGTTTTTCAGAAAACATAGTTCTGTGATAAGGATCATTTGTCATTAATACCAATTGATTTATATTTTTAACTAATATTTGTCAGATTCCTTTTATTTTGGGTTATTACGTGTGTCAAACTCTTACTTGTCGACATTTCAGCTACCATTGCAGGGGCTGTCATCAGGGTGATATGTTAAAGAGTTTTAAAATGTAACATAACATCGCCCCGATGATAGTCCCTGGGGGCTAAAACGTTAGTAAGTTTATTATAATAGCAACAAAAAAATGTAATAAGAATATGAACAGCTGTAAAAATCAAACAAATTTGATATGATAATTTATTTTATCATATTGTAAAAAAAAAGGGAATGATCAAGTTAAAAATACAGAAAGCAAGAAGAGAAAATTTAACAAAATTTTTGAGATTTAAAAAAAGCACAATATGGTGTGTAGGGCACAGAATCAAATTAATGCAATGTTAACTTGATTGTTAATTATATGTAGTCAAGGTGATCAATTATAATTGATAAACTCATATAGGTACATAAGCTAATACAAGTACGGGCATGCAACTCCGGGTACTCTACCCATTGCTGCCATTCTTCTTTTCATACCTACCATTCCTATTCCATTTCCTTTCTCATATAGCTTCAATCTCCTTTACTTTGATCTATTTTCTACCGACTTTCCTTATCTGTACCCCCTCAAATTTACTTCATTGCTAAATCCAAGAATCTGGAGCGCGAGACTAATCACCTCGTCATTATATCAAGTTAGCACTGCAGAAATCGAATTTGGTACCCTCTACACCGTCTGAGTAGGGATCAAATAGGATTAGTGAAAAACTATTATATTTATTTTGACCACCCTGAGAATCGAATCCAGGACCTCCTGCATGGTAGCCAAACACGCTAATGGAGGTGGATAAAAAAGACATGGGAAAGGTCATGAGAGAATATTAAGGGAAGTTAAATAGATTGTTTACAAAAACAAAGAAAAATGTAATGTCTGAATTGTTTACAAAAAGAAATAAAAAATATAAAGTCTGATTGTTTACAAGAAAGGAGTATTAAGGAAAGTTTAATAAATTGTTTATAAAAATAAAGAAAACGTAGCGTCTGAATTGTTTACAAAAATAAATAAAAAATGTAATGTCTGATTTTACAAAAAAGTTTACAAAAAAGGAGTATTGAGGGAAGTAGTTTATAAAAAAGAGATATATTTAGGGAGTTTAACCTTCCCCTCCCGGTGATATGTATTTACTACAACTTGGCTTTAAAAATGAGAATATCAATATAAAATATAATATATACGGGCTCAGAGTTTTTGTATTCCTCTGTAATACTTTTGTGTGTTATATAAAAGTAATATATAATATAAAGTTATTCATTTGCAGCGACAGAAATAAATAAATTGTAAAAAAATCGGGAACAGAATCATCAATACACGAACGTTTCTCAGAGTATTCGTGCGTGCCGAACTATAGGTACATACGCATGCGGCTTCATACTGTTTCCGACGATCTGATTTTAGCTGCGCACAAGTCATCATTCAGGGTGATCATGGCGCTGCGCTAGCTATGGCGGCTACTTGCAATGTATTTTTTATCTATTTTTTAGGTACTTATCAGAGCTAACGTTACAAAATTGATACATTTCAACTTCAATTACGGTAAATAAAAGCAGCATTTAGAAATATATACCTTTTTCCCGTTTTTAAATCACATTTTCATATGGTGAACAAAATACATATCACCGGTGCACGTGAAAGTTTTTAGCACCGTAAGGGAAGGGTAAATAGATTGTTTTTAAAAAAGAGAATATTTAGGGAAGTTTGAGAGATTGTTGAAGAGATTATGAGATGGGTTCCCTTATGCGAAGGTTTTCTCACCAGATGAACTCCCTGCAGTGCGAGCAGAAGGTGGGCTGGCGCAGGAAGGTGGCCATGAACTTGTGCCCGTTGACCTGGTGCACGCGGCGGCGCATGGCCCCCCGCCGCCTGTTGAAGCCCGCGCGCTCCTTGAACTCGCGACCGGCGCCCGCCCCGCCCCCCGCGCCGGCGCCACCCCCCGCGCCCGCACCGCCCGAGCCCCCGGACCCCACGGTGGTGGAGCTCACGCTGCACGCCTGCGATGTCTCCGCTGAAATTGCACAAATTTCAAATTATGACTTTAATTAACCTAACCATAACCTCAACCAAATTATTATTAGCCTCTGATTAACCTGTTAACCGGGCGGGACGCATAAATACGTCAAACGTAAACAATATTGGGTACGGGTAGGACATATGAATACGTCCTTAAAATATATGTTGCGCCCTGGAACTTTGTAATTTTAAAGGAAATTGAGAATCTTAACAATATCCCATCGAGGAAAAATGCTACAGTTATATACGGCCACGTAATAGGAAACTATACTATCATAGGACCCAACCCAATGGAGGTTGGGTTTAAAAGAGCCAAATATGTCGCACAGAATAAAAAGAAGAAAGACTTTGGGTACCTATATCTACTTAAAAAATTATTGAGATATGTTTAACAATTCTGTTAACCTGTTAACCGGGTGGGACGCATAAATACGTCAAACGTAAACAATATTGGGTACGGGTAGGACATATGAATACGTCCTTAAAATATATGTTGCGCCCTGGAACGGGCGGGACGTATATTTTTCGAACAACAAAGGTATTAGTTATCCATACATGTCTCGACATGAATTTAAGACACGGAGTTAATCAGTATCATTTCGCTATTGAGAGTAGTAGACGTGTTCTGCGTGAGCAGTACTGACACGTCCTAGTGAAAGAGTTCGCGCCCGTTACAAGTTGCGTAATTGGACAGCGGACCGCCCGGTTAACAGGTTAAAGAGCACATACACAAATACAATATTATTTTATTGTTTTTCTTCTTTATGTATCGTGTTGGGTCCCCCTGCCGTTGACTACCACTTGTGAGAAAGTGTCCCTATTTTGGCCAATTTGAAACAGCTCCACGATAATCCGTACTCCTGTCCACTTGTGTATATTATGGAGCCAAGATATGCGACTTCTTCCGACACCGTTTATTGTTTCAATAAAGTACAAATGATATCGTTTTTACAAATCTAATGTTACATTTGTGTTAAACTTTGAGAACTTCTTTTGTTTAGAAATATCTTTTCCCGTTTCATAAAACTTCATCATTGCCTTATATAAGAAAGAGTTTTGGGATTTCGCTTTTTCTAAATGGTCAAAGTCAAATCTTTTTTTTTCTTTCGATATTTGTATTAATTTGATGACAATTTTCTCCACTTTTTTCTGCATTTACCAATTTGTTAGTTTTTTTTTTATTCTTTGTTTTAAGTACACAAATATTTTTTTTCAAATTTGCTTCTCTACCATAAACTACCCACTAATCTGCCACTGTTCAGCTACGCTCAGGGCTGGTCGTGTGCTGACACTCAATGAAAAAAAATAAATAAATAAAAAAAAATATATATATATATATATATATATATATATATATATATATATATATATATATATATATATATATATATATATATATATATATATATATATTGGATATTTTCTGTTTTTTAAAATATACATGGAAAAAATATTTTCATTTATTTTTTTAAACTCCTCACGTTTCAATAAATCTTTTCTTTCCAAACCATATAATTATTTCAAAGAAAAACTATTTTTTTCAATGAAAAAACAATGTTTTAAGAAAAAAATCATTTAAGTAAAATGTTACCTGGATTTAGAGAAAATAATGTTGCCGCTTAACGAATACTTGGCCTTAATATCTCTAGGACATGATATCTGGTTAACGTAAGATGCAAATCATAGATAAGGCTAGAAGTTGATAAGAACTTAACGACCATCATACTGTTCCCTAGGAGCAGCCAGAAAGGATAGAATGCTAAACCGCTCAGTCTCAACGTACATTATTCGCCTCTTGCCATCGATTTAGCATCATAGCTTTGGGATACACATCAGTGATTACTTCAAAGTGGGAGATGACTTCGGTATATAATTATCTTTATGAGGATTTATGGATAGTATAAAGTTAAAGAAGATGGATGATTTTTATGATTGATAAAAAGTTTATCTTACCTTGAGAGTTCCATTTCAGATCTATACGAACATGTAGTCTACCCTGTGGCTCTAAATCAACCTGAAATAAAAATATTCATTTATTATTAAATACCCACCAATGCCACATGATTTAATACGCTTACGTTGTCTGATTTACACACTTCATTTTGCAATGCCATGTAATTGATTTTCGGCGTACGGGTGAAGATATTTTCACGTTTCAGATAGTTCATCGTTATAGTCGCCGGGATGAACATTGTATTACTTCTATTGGCTTTGTATAGATCATGACTTTACAAAACAATATTTGCTATTCACTCTAGAAGGAGCAGACACGATACTGACACGAAATCATAGTTATCTCGGCACGAGAATAAAACTAATTCTTAATTACACACGAGTGAGAAAAGGCTATAGATAGACACAACGTGGCGCTTGATCAAGTCAAATACTTGAATATTGCACTATAAAAGAATATTCATATGCATGTGTAAATAGACTGCAAATTTTTAATACGTTAATAAAATTAATTACATACTGATAAGGAAATGTTATTATTATGGCAGGTATTGTTCAGAGTTAATAAATAACTTCAAATATGTTGATTACTATCTGATACTGATCGGTAAATTGAAAGTAAATTCATAATAGCAGTAGATATTTTTAAATTAAAGGAAAATTAAATAATAATTCAAAATGATATAATTTGAGCAGTCATTGTTAATTGGATGCTGTTCCAGTGAGAGAGAGATAAGAAGTATGGAAGAGATAAGAGTCTAAATTCATCACAGTTAAATTGTTTTATCTCATTGCCAGTTCAGTAACAGATTTATATGTCATGGTACCTTCTGTCATAAACATTATTACACTTCAAAATTAATTATGATGAAGACAATTTCTATTTTTTAATATATTATTTTCACTTCAATAACACAAGTGCAATATAATCAACTAACAGTATAACAAAGTGTAGTTTTATTAATAAATTGAAATGGAGGTAAGTAGATTCAAATTATAGAAATAGAACCAATACTATAAGTATCTTATTAAGACATTTTCTTATTGACCAAAATGATATATTGAAAAATATCACTTATTGACCAAGTACGCACATCATTGCCAATCATTTCACATTAAAGTAATATGAATTGGTTTAAGAAGTAATAGTACATTCGATGAAATGAATAACAACACCAAACTATATACAGGTAGGTAAATATATCCTGTGCTTGATAGGCTAAAGTAAGTAAGTACAAACAATATATAAGTATAAGTATATAAAAATTACAAAATTACTGAGTGAATATGTATGTATATAAAATAATATACATGCATAAGAATAAAAATTCTATGAACTAATAAAATTTGAAATTCATAAAAATATAAATAACAATAAACCCATAATTAACAATATGACAATGACTAAAGCCTCCCCCCTATTGTCTATGTTCCCACTGATAAGAAATAAAAAATAAAATAAAATTTTTAATAAATAAATAAAAATTTGAAACAGATACTACCCCCTCTTCAACCTCCAACGTATCAAGGACCCAACTCTAAAATTCAGAATCAGCTTCACATACGGTGTTTGAAAATGATACGGAATGCATTGAAACACGTGTCACAGTAGATTTTAAGAAATAGTGGTTTTTACTAAGTAAAACATTAATAAAGTAATTGAGTGTTTGAAGCAAGCAGAATTAATTATCCATCAAATAAAACAAGTTGTTGATGTCAAAATAAAATTGATATATATAAAACTGCATATTCAATATAATACATGCGCTTTAAATTTATCACTAAATAACTTAAAAACTCAAAATCTCGGAAGCTTGTTTAGTAGAGAATTAAATTTATGCAACCAATATCGTCATTTATGTAATAACAAACAAACAAAAAAAAGTGATAAATTAAATAGTAAAATTAAGTTAAAATAAAGGATTAAGTTTTTCGAAGAATCGCCGGCCAAGGTCAATTTGTCACTGACTCAAAAAGCGGGCGATTAGCCGGTTTTGTCTTTGAAGTGATTTTTTTACATTAAAACTGAATGACAATAATTTTCACAACTCTGAACTGTACACACTCTTCCAAAGCTACCTGGGGATGAGCCATAATGATCTAGCTTAAAAAATATGCTTTTATGTTTTACCATTTTTATTTTGTGTGTAATTTGGTCCAAATGTAATAAAAAAATGTGACACAATTAAATAGTGTGTTGAATGAACAAATTGTATCATCTTTATTAGTGGTGCAATGGGTTAACAAACATGTAATATGAACAAAAAAGAAAAGTATGTAACTAAAATACGACCCGCAGAAAGAATGCATAGAATATTTACCCAGAAATCTGCGGCTTCTTTATCCCTATTAACAAGATCTTCAAAGGGTATGTTGCAGTTAGCAACAAAGTCATCAGGAGGGATGGCAGCGTCATGGAATACCGTTAGACCCAAGCTGAAAAAAAAACATTTTTCATGAGAAGCCACTTCAAACAATTTACACAAATTAAATCGTAAAGAAAGAAAACAGGATAGCCATTCATTAGACTCTCAATTATCAAAATGAAAATCCATTTTATTTTTTGATAATGGTTTTGCCAGACTTATTTTTAATACTGCTCTAAATAAATGGAGGTAAACTGCATTTCAATCTGTTTTTTTTTACATCACAGTATGCATGGACATGTTACCTTATAGTATGGACACCATATAACATACCTTTTCAGTTGTTTTTTTTATTTTTGTTTTTTAACTTTTTAAAACTATTTTCATTCAAAATTTAGTTTTAGACAGGTATATCTTAAATAAAATTAAATATATTATATATTTATGATATAAAACTTGTCAACTTTGGGTGATTTTAATTTGTCATCAAGATTTCAATATCTATTTTAGGAATCTTCTTCAGGGTGAATTAAAAGTCAACTGTGAAGATTGAAGATGCAGAGTAAACGGAAAGAGTTGGAAAAAACGGGAGTTATTATAACATGGAATAACCCAAAAGTCCTTCATTGATAAAAAGTACAGTCATCGCTAAAAATGTAGCTGTGGAATTCTATGCACATAATTAATCGTGAATTCAATTAATTTAGTTTTATGAGTGCATTTATTTACGAAACAGCTGATCCAGGCATGAGCTAGTGAATTGTGATTTTAGCAGTGAAAACTTTTACAAATCACTGCAATTTTGAAAAACATCTTAATTTGGTGAGTTATTATGTTTGCTTCACACATTATTCAAAAATATTTATCTGAACATATTTTTTGGATTCAATGATTATTAAATTAGCGAAATAAAATTAAATAATTAAATAATAAGGCTAGGAAATATAAAATAAATTATTGGAAAATTGTTTCTGAAAAGAAAATAATTGAAAAATAATGGATATTAAGTCCAAGTTGCATGAACAAATGGAACTATATTTCAATTGACATGTTGACAGTATAATGTCAAATAATTAAATCATACTTTAATTTATGACATTAAATTTTATTAATGGAAAAAAAATCACAAGAACCTAGCTCTCAATTTGTTGGTTCACATTTATTGTTATCACAGTATGATATAATAAAATATTAAACAACATTGATTATATTTATTGTATACTAACAAATGCCAAAGTAACATTATATTATTTTACTGTTCATTGGTGGAAGTAAATTGTATCAGTTTTACAGGTTTTGCTATAAAAACATAAATAAAGGATTGCTAATGGGAAGAAATCGGACATACCTGGTTACATTGTGGACGTCGTGAACAAAATATTCATTCCAAACAGGGTCAAATGTTTTAGGCTTAGTTGATGATCTGTCCAGATGATGATCATCAGCATCAATAGAAACATACGGATCTATTGGTTGGTCATCTAAAACAAAAAATAGGTATAAATAACTTCAAAGGCTGGCCTGACTCGCCAAGATTGATTGATGTATATTTACAAAATACAATGCTAAATATGTCTAGACAAAATATGTCCATGGATGTTCTTCCAATAATATTGGACACATCAATCTAGGCGTAACTCACGCCCGCGGAACCAGTTGGCAGATATTATATTTATTATAAATTAATCGGAATAATGGTTTTATCTATAGTATTGACTACCTGGTTTGCCAAATGTCATGTTGTGCCGTTTTTGAAAATCCGTCGGCCGTAGGCCAGTGGCTTCGCACACTTTAACACGAACCGTGCCGCTGAACATTATTTTATCAACCTTACACTACTTTTGCACTAAAATTAACACCCCACACGGTCACTTAGTGCCGGTCCTCGGGCCCAAAATCATTGGGAAAATATAAAAAACCGAATATAAATTAAATCGACTCCATGACAGCCATGAAGATCGGCCACGGGCTTTAATAGATTCCACTGATTCGCGACAGAATCCATACGACCTACAAAATCTATTTATATTTCCACTCAACCAATGAGCTAGCTGGAAAATGGAAAATGGGATCTACCACGGAGGAAAATTTGTATGGGAAAATTGGGATACACTTTGAAAATCCTAATATTTTTAGGGAATATTTAGGAACTAGGTATGCCATCTGACAGAATTTGACAGAAAAAAACGATCGCTGAATATATCGGAATATATTTAATTTTCTCAATAACAAGAAATTCAAATAATGTATGTTATTTATATACGTAAAATGGGAATTATGTTTTAGAACATGAAAACAAAATTTAATAAAAAAAACTAATGTATATTTTAATAAATTTACTCTTGATTGTGGTCACAGACTAACTAATTGTAATTGTGATTATAAACTTAAATGTTTACAGCGTTACACGTTAGTTTTCCGAAATAAGGTATATCTTATCCACATCTTATCATAAAATAACATTCAGATAATACTCTAATCCGAATGATCCTAATTGAATACAAAATATACCGAATTCGGGATCCCAAGACAATTGATTTGAGTCATTCGACAACGAATTTTCCTAATTAAAATTTGGTATAGAAGTATATTTGATTTTTTATTTTAAATAAATAAAAAAGTTTTACATGTAGAGTTACGTTATATTCGATATTTTTCTGATGTCAAAATGTTGCATTTACCGCTTTTGTAATACCGTTTATTATGGCCTTATTTAGGCTACAACTTCATAAGTTTTATAGCTTATTCCCACTCGAGAGTGGGTTTACTCTGTATGTTTAAAGTTATTATAATTTCATGAATGAAAATTCTAGGCAAAAACAAATCTAAAAAAGTGACGTATGTGGGGTACTAAGTACTCATAGGGGTGACAAAAATAATACTAGTCTTTAAGTCTAAACTAGTAAAAACATTCATTTATGAATTTTATAAAATAATATTATTTTGAATACAAAAGAAGTAAACTCACTCAAGGGGAGGAATATGTAATAAAACATACAAAATTCAAGCGTAGATAGAAGGATCATCGGCAGTATTATAAAAGCCATTAAGCATTTGAACAAGATGTAAAAATGAAAATATAGGTAGTATAAAGTATTTAAAAAATAAGAACAAGAATGTTAAACAACTAAATGTTCACGAATATATAATTCATGCACTTAATTATACGATTTATTAATTATTTATTACTTTACACACACCAAAATATTGTCGCAAAAGTTATAAATTTCATTTCATAATTTTTGGGAGAAAACTAACTATACAAAATATAAAGGGAATTTATGAAGAGCACCTAAAATGGTTTTTTATAATAAGTAAGTACTACAAATATCTACTTCATTTTTTTTAAGGATTATGAAATCTGTTACCTGGCAATACGAGAACACGCAACTGTCAAGTCGGACTTGTTTTCGTTTTGTTTTAGCAGTTTTTAGTGAACCGGGGCGAATTAGTTAAAGTGAAGATAACCGTGCAATCATGTTAGGAACAATTTTACAATAATACCAGTCACCGACAACATGGGGTTTTTGACTGTTTTGAAAAAAATGAGACAGAAGGAAAAAGAAATGAGAATCTTAATGCTGTATCCTTTTGTGTATATTTACACGTGTTTTATAGAATAATCGCACCCTGTCGCATTGTTATATACACACTTTTGTTTTATTATGAATATTTTAAAATCATATTCACTACATATAACGAAATAAAATAATATAATGTTGAGAAAGTCAGTAGTGACTCATTCTGGGCCACAAATACAAACGATTTGAAAATAAAATTTTGTATGTCATAATGTCAGATATAAGTATTCCTCTATATTTTTCAGTATCTAGTGCTGATTATGTCTTATATTTGATCGGTTCTCAAGTTTTAGTTCCCACCATTAAGTAAAAATATTTAACCTTTTCTACTCTGACCATTTTTTCTCATAACTGATCAGCTACTCTGATCAAAAAAATGTGACGTTTTTCTATCATTAAAATATCTTGGTTCCCTAACTTTGGGACAATGTCTGACAATTCGTATGACCATTCGTTTTTATAACTGAACTTGAAAGTGTAACTTTCATCGTTTTCCATGGCGGATTAAGTATAAAATTTTTATGATAAACACATAAAATGCAATTTCTGTTATTTTAACTATTAACACTAATATCACAAAATTTTGAAATATTATAGTGCGAAGAGTCCGCGAAACTAACCACGGGACCATAACCCGACACAATTATCAAATCCCATCGCCAGTAGTCCGCAGGCGTAAAAAATATCCGCCGGAAATGTGCTACTTTAGTTGTATACAAAATGTTATTCTTCTTTTCATAGAGTGTTCTCCTATTTGAGATAGGCTCTCAGGGGTATCCAGACTACATCTCCGCTATCCATCTCAATAGTTTGGTTTGAACCTGATGTGAATGTTTTCCTTGACTGAATTTTAAATAGCGGTTTGGACAATGCCGGGAAGACAACAATATTGAAGAGGTTCAATGGAGAAGAGATTGACACTATATCACCGACCTTGGGGTTCAATATCAAGACCTTGGAGCACCGGGGCTACAAGCTGAACATCTGGGATGTCGGTGGGCAGAAGTCTCTGCGGTCGTACTGGAGGAATTACTTTGAGTGCACCGATGGACTGATCTGGGTGGTGGACAGCGCGGACAAGAGGAGGCTCGAGGATTGCAAGAGCGAGCTGCAGGTCCTCCTGAAGGAAGAAAGGCTCGCCAGCGCTACTCTCCTGGTGTTTGCCAACAAGCAAGACTTGGCGGGGGCGCTGTCTGCTCAGGAGATTCGAGAGGTAAGTTTATTCACAAGTTTCTCTTCTTCTTCTTCAAACCCTTATCCGCACCCCAATGGTGCATAGGGCACTGCGTCATATAAACACAGTATAATCTTGGTTGTTAACACATGAAGAAAAGGTGATCACCCCTCCGCTTCAGTTACCAGTCCAGGGAAATCTTGAATAAATAATAGAGTGAAAAATCACTTATATTTATTTGACTCCCCCTGGGAATCGAACTCGGGACCACTACGGAGGCGGACAAAACACCTCCAAGTTTAGAAGTTTATTTACTAGCTACTGACTTGATTCTCTAGTCAAAGATATCTCACAAAAACTCAAATTCACAAATTGAAGTGGGTCCAATTTAAATAATGACTACAATTGTAATTGGATATTTGTTACTTGTTTTTATATATTTAAAAAAAAACATTAGAAAGAATTCTTAAACAAATATTCAAATCTATTTTATGGTTGTCGCTTCAATGTATCACTATCGTCTCACTTTGTCACTACTGCATCACCTCAGGATTCAGAAGTCGGTACCTCGGATCTGCTAGCTTGGTTACAGCTAAGTGTCTTCATATTTCTAAGGTCATTGATGTATTTCCGTCACTTTGTATCAATGGTTGTCAAATTCGTGTGAATCAATGAGTATACTCCAAATGAATTTTGCACAATGAACACAAAGTTATTTTTTCTGCCTCATTTTACATTGAATATTATAGTTATGAATATTAGAGGAGTCAGGCAAAAATAAGGTGTGTACCTGCAAAACAGAACTGTGAGTCATTAGTGTAGTTACTGCAAGTTGACTATGTATTGCGTTAACTTGCTCATTGGAAGTTAAAGAGTTGAAATTACGATGGCAATAAGTTTGCATCGCTGTATGGAACTCCATATTAAGAATTAGAATGATTACTGTTGAGACGATGGCGATATGATGCTGAGGCAATCAGTGTGTGATAACCTTAATATTCCCTTTTGCATTTGATCCTGAGTAAAATGTGTTTCATCTTATTTTAGGCGCTAGATCTTGACTCCATCAAAACCCACCACTGGAAAATCCTATACTGCTCAGCAGTGACGGGACAGAATCTTCTGGAAGGAATCGATTGGATGCTGGACGATATAGCTGCAAGAATTTTTACCTTAGAATGACTCAATTCTGGTACAACTTCAACAATATGTATTCATTTATGTAAACATGCACATTCTCAAACAGTATTGTTTTATTGTTTGTATTACAGATTTTTATCCTGTGGAAATTATTAACAAAATTTTATAAAAATTAAGGCGTCAATAATTCGAAGGTCAAGGTTTCAATTGTATTACCGTCTAGTGCAAAAGAAACTCTAGACTAAAGGTAAAATGGTTACATAAAGGCCAAATATGTATTCATCGATAGTCCACAGACGTTTTTATGATATAGATGTTTTTCTTTAAAATGTGTTTTTTTAAAACATCTTTTTTATCCGTTATGTTGGTAAGACATAGTCTCAAGAAATTATAATCTTTTGAGATGTTAATGATGCCTTTTCAGCAGTTTATATTACCTTTCTGTGGGTTCTTTGTATTAGGAATCAAAAAGTAACAAATGATTGAAGAAGATTCGTGAAATTAATTTCTTATACGTAATGGATATAAAATTTAATTTTTTTACCCCTTAAACACTGCACAAAATGTAGACTTACATTACAACCTAACTAATCTATTTTAATGCACTAATTATCCAGGATTAAAAAATATAAATATTAAAAAAGAAAGATTATGAAGATTTTTTTTCTTGGAATCATTATTGGTTTTATTTATGGTACTGCAAATACAAATTATTTAAAAAAAATTGATCACAATGAAAGAACAATTATACAAAATATGATCTTCATATGAATGTGATGTAATTTATATTATGTTATGGAAATTATTATAGCTAGCTTTTAACAAAAATTAATAATATTCTTAATTATCTTTACGTTTATTGGCAAGCATTAATATATGAAATTATTTTTAATACACTTTGAATTAATGTTTCCTTTGGCTTTAATTTCTCTAGGATTACATGTGTATAATTAATTTATTACTAAAATAAAAGTTTATATTTTTAAGAAATCTAAAATAAAGTCGCTAAATCAAAAAATGTTTTTGTTTTCAATGTTAATAAATTTCCATACTTTTAATACATATTTTATTGTTTTATGAATAGAACTTCTGAATATTTGTGAATATTTCTTTATTATTCTGTATCCTGTAGTATTCTGTATCCTATGCACTATTAGGTGCAGATAAGAAGCAAAGATGAAAACTGAATAAATAAAAATACTGTTTTGGTTAGAAATTGTTTAATTCTGGTCAATGACTAAAATATAAGTTTTATTTTTTCTTCTTTTTGTCTTTTGCCTTTTTATCTGTATTGTTTTGTTCGGGGGATTCTTCTTGATCAGATTTTAATACAAGTCTTGTTTCTGGCCAAAGCTCTTTAGTGTACATTGCCATGGCTGTAAAAAATAAAAATAAGTACTTTATTGGTGGATTTTCCAAGGATGGAATAAAAAGGTTGCAATTTGTAAAAGTGGTCATAAGTTAGCTTAATGAGTTGGATTTCAAATTTGGGACGTTGAAGGTTGAAGAGGGGGTAGGAGCTGTTTCTTAAACTATAAAATTAAGAATTAGCTTCACATACGGTGTTTGAAAATGATGCGGAAAGCATCGAAACACGTCACAGTACATTTTAAGAAATAGTGGTACATATTTACTAAGTAAAACATTAATTTAAAATAAAATCAGTCAATCAAATATGGGTCTCTAACTAGTATCAAAATTGGCCGATTGTAGAGGGTGGTGCAACGGTTATTGGCGGTTTTTAAAGTGTTTTTGTGGATATTTTAATGAAACGACCAATGTTAAAAACATATGATTTAGTTACTTTATTTTATTTTATTTATTTATTTTTTTTATTTTATTTATTCGGGAATTGTACAGCTTACATATAAAAATGATACAATAAACAATAGTTACATTAACAATAATAGACATTACATTACATTAACAAAAAATTGTTACGTTAAAAAAAAGCCAATTAAACATTTCCACATTTATGTTATAAAACTATTAAAAAACCTTCGGAGATTAAAAAAAGGGTGTTATATAAAATAATAGATTTAGCAGGAAGGAGAAGGAAAGGAGAGGAATTAATGATGGTGGTTAAAGGATTTTTTTTCTAGGTAAGAAGTTTAAAAATATATATATAAATATACATACATACATATATATACATACATACACATGTAATTACACATGTAATGCAGTTAACATTTTTTGCTGTTGAAAATAACATCTTAAAAACGGCCACCACGTTTTTATAAACTAAAATACGTGTCACATGGTATTTCCTAAGTAAAACTTTAATTGAAAATAGTGTAGCTAATTGTTTACCTTCTATATCTATCCTTTTCTTTTTGTTTGCGAAAGGAGCGCATAAATAAGCAAACAGATCGTTGTCCAGCATAATTGAATCTTGTTTAGCAAATTGCATGAACTCATCCTGATTGGGTTTTTTCTTCCTCAACTTGGCGTGTAACCTCAAAATGAATTCTCTGTAAGAAAAAAAATTATTAATTTTAACATTCAAATGTTAACCTGTTAACCGGGCAATCTAGTTATGCAACTTGTAACGGGCGCGAAAATAGGTAGGTAAGTGTAAGTACGTACCCGTCACTGTTCACCCAGAACACATCTACCACTCTCAATAGCGAAATGATACTGATTCACTCCGTATCTTAAATTCATGTTGAGACATGTATGGATGACTAATACCTTTGTTGTTAGAAAAATATACATCCCGCCCGTTCCAGGGCGCAACATATGTCGCTTACTCCTTTCAAGAACGTCATAAATAAAAAAACATGATTTTTCAGGAGATCGTTTTTAAAGTTTAAAAATATAATACAATGTATTAAAAATAAATATCAAGCCATTTACTGAACTTTTCACTATGCAACAGATCTTTTTAGGTAAAACCTGAAGGTTTTTTTCTCCATTTGAAAAATATTTAGTATATTTAAAAAAAAAAGCAATATGTTTTCTTCGAAATACAAAAACAACACTTTCTGCCCTGTAGCGGGTAAATATTAATTTAAAAATATGCCTTTTTTGCTGGGATTAAGTACATTTTCTGGGCATTCCGAAAATATGCACAACTGAAAATCGACAATTTTTGATTTATGGTGTTCTTGAAAGGAGTGAGCGATATTTCAAGGAGGTATTCATATGTCCTACCCGTACTCGATATTGTTTACGTTTGACGTATTTATGCGTCCCACCCGGTTAACAGGTTAACAGAATTGTTAAACATATCTCAATAATTTTTTAAGTAGATATAGGTACCCAAAGTCTTTCTTCTTTTTATTCTGTGCGACATATTTGGCTCTTTTAAACCCAACCTCCATTGGGTTGGGTCCTATGATAGTATAGTTTCCTATTACGTGGCCGTATATAACTGTAGCATTTTTCCTCGATGGGATATTGTTAAGATTCTCAATTTCCTTTAAAATTACAAATTTATGATTATGATGAGATGATTAAAATTTTTCGACAATCACATACACCAATGTGATAATTACAAATGTATACAATTTACCCCTTTTTAAAGAAAAATCTTATCTATTTTGTTTTCAGACAGTCCTTTACGAGAGACCTCTATTATGCATAGTTGTGAAGAACTATAATTGGTACTCATGATTTTATTTTTTGTATTCTGATGTATCATATATTGTAACTGTTGTTCTTCCTTCCAATAAAATATTTTTTTTTTTAAAAAAAGCATGGATAGCCAAAGAAAGTATGAAAATATGTATAACATGTTTGGTATCCAGACCAATCGAAAATAAAACATTCTTGAATTTATTATTACAATTAGTGGAAATTAACCAGTAATACTAAAAAGCTTCCCAGTAGCCTAAGTAGTTAACAGTGACTAAGTACAGGATGGCGCAAAATTAATTCCCCTATCGGAAAATAATATAATTTTTGCAAATGGCGTCCTACGTCAATCATATTTGAAATTTGTGGACTAGACAGCTGCAGTATACAAACAAATTGATAAAACGGGCACAAATGTGTATCAACACTGACGGCAACCACTTAACGGGATATCATCTTTTTCACTTAACAGAAAAATTTGTAATAGTCCAAATAAAGATTTGCATCACTAAAAATATATTTTTTAAATTTAATAAAAAAGTTATTTATAAACAAAATTGGATGATTCATTTTGAGTCACCCTGAATCTGTTTGTATACTACAGCTGTCTAGTTCACAAATGTAAAAAATATGATTGACGTAGGATGCCATTTGCAAAAATTATAACGTCTTCCGATAGGGTTATTAATTTTGCGCCACCCTGCACTTTTCCTGTATATGTTGGCTACACCATGTTATCATGTCGTTCTTACTTCTAAAAATGCCGGTGTTACATAAGTGTCTCCCAAATCTAAAATATTGCAAACCACGTTTCTTTTCTGGTAGTTTTTCAGTATAGCTAAAGCGTCATCACTTGTTAGTTGGTTGTTTCCTAGTTTCAATATTTCCAATTTCTTAGCTTTGAATAAAAAGTAAGAAAATCTTCTCAGGACTTCGCCTTGCATCCTACAATTTGCAAATTCCCTTTATCAACATCAATATTATGAGAGATACTATTGGGGAAGAAAAACAAATGTAATTATTAAATGCAAGTTGATATTTTCCTCAAATTGGTAAAAATGTCCGAAAATATGAAATTTATTTTACAAAAAAATAATGTATAGTGAAACGGGGAATTTTCTTTGATAACATTCATTTAAATTTTGTATGGAACATGCTAAGAACACTATAAGTATATAACAATCGTAATATTTTCAATTAAAAAATATATAAAACAGAAAAATGTCCGCCTCCATGGTGAATTGGTCAGTTCATTTCACTACCGTGCTGGAGGCCCCAGTTTGATTCCAAGGAGAGTAAAAATGAATATTTGTGATTTTTATCTTGAATTTATTTAACATCCCTCTGGACTGAAACGCAGGGCTGACCACCCTTCTTTGAGTATTTAGCAATCAAGATAACACAGCTTCTATATGATGCTGTGCCCTATGATCAGGTGTGGATAAGGGTTAGAAGAAAAATTTATTTCACTTACATGTTGTTGCTAACATCCAAATACCTTATGTTTGGTGATTTCATTATTGATACCAAAGGAGTTTCAATTCTGGTTTCAACCAGTCCATTCCAAGATATGTTCAAATATTCCATAGGGTTAGTTTTAAGTGATTTTAACAATGGAACTGTTCCTAAAATTTATTTCAACGTGATTGCAAAAGTTATCAGGAAAGCAGATGGTGTAAGGTGTGTAGTATTTTAACTTGCCTCTATTTTCCATATAATTCCAAGACACATCAATATCTGTGAGGTTCTCATTTTCAAGTAACGCTTTGGATAACTCTTGTCCGGCAACTACTTTCAAATTATTATGGCTAAAGTTATACCTGAAATAGGTATTCAAGATATCTTAAAAACCATTTTCTGTGTAACTATATTCAAGTATCCTTATATAAATCAGTGTAAAAGATATTTTTAAATCTCTTACAAAAGAAATAAAGGTTATTAATGATCATATCGCTCATCCTTTCAAGAACGTCATAAATCAAAAAACTTGATTTTTCAGGAGAATGTTTTTAAAGTTTAACAATATAATACAATGTATTAAAAATAAATATCAAGGCACTTTTTGAACTTTTTACTGTGCAACAGATCTTTTCAGATAAAACCTGAAGGTTTTTTCTCCATTTCAAAAATATTTAGTATATTTAAAAAATAATTAAACAATAACTTTTCTTCAAATTGCAAAAACAACACTTTCTGCCCTGTAGTGGGTAAATATTAAGTTAAAAATATGCCTCTTTTGCTGGGATATAGTACATTTTCTAGGCATTCCGAAAACATGCACAACTAAAAATTGAAGATTTTTTATTAATGACGTTCTTAAAAGGAGTGAGCGAAATGTGAACTTGCGGCGTAGCCGAGAAACTACTTTAAAATATTATAGAGCGTCCCACGTCAACGCATACCAACAATCCATCTGCGGATGTATCTGTGAAAATATTTTGACAGCTCCCTAAATGTTTCCATAGCCAATATTTCGACAGTTTGTCACAAGAGGCCCTATGATTTTCACCCTTCATACAATGTCTCACAATACGAATACTTAACATAGAATCTGATGAATAGGGAACCTACGGCCATAACTAAATTGATACAATTCTCGATTCTCTCATAGATGCGAGACAGTAGGAAAATGAATCAATAACCATTTCCTAAGAATAATAAAATGAATAGAATACATAGAACGATCTCCTGAAAAATCAGGTTTTTAGATTTATGACGTTCTTGAAAGGAGTGAGTGATATCTCGTCTAGGATAAAATTGTTTCATTTGAACTTTACCTTTTGACGCAACTCTCTGTCATAGCAGGTGCAAATATTTCCATTCCTTCATCTCCCAGATCGTTATACGCCAGATTGATTTCTTCCAGGTTTGGTGTAACTTGAATACCTTCCACTAATCGTTTTGCTCCTTCTGGACCGATTCTTCAAATTTCACAAAATGTATATTATTTCGAGAAATAAAAAGACTTTGTGTTTTACTCCACTCACATTTTTATTAACCAACTAGTTTCGGCAACAACCTGTTGCCCTCTTCAGGGTTTAATTTATGACAAAACATATGTATAAAAAAGAAACAGTGTACAAGTTGTTGGGTTTCAAAAGGGTAGGGGTGGGGGTAATAGTGTTTTGAGGAGGGGTAAGAGCAAGGAAGGGGATAAGGTTTAGGTTGGGTTTGATTTTATGGCAAAAATATTAAAAAGATCTTTTTGTTGTTTTTTGTCGTCCTTTTGAAACCCAACAACTTGTACACTGTTTCTTTTTTATATATATGTTTAGTCATAAATTAAACCCTGAAGAGGGCAACAGGTTGTTGCCGAAACTAGTTGGTTAGTAAAAATGTGAGTGGATCAAAACACAAAGTCTTTTTATTTCTCGAATTAATATATCAATATGATCCACAAAGTTAATGCTTTCAATATTCAAAACATTCACAAAATGTATTTATTCTTCAAATTCATACTTAACATAAATTAGAAATATCAATTAATGGATTAATCAAAATGTATATGTACTAACCTGCAACCGTAGAGATTAATAGATGTTATGTACTTGTTGTTTACAATTAGTTCTCCGAGGTGGAAACATGCGTCTGTAGTCAAACTGTTGTCTGTCAAATCTATTGAAGTAATGGTTTTATTTCTTGTTAACGCATCGCACATTGCTCTCATCCAATTCGGACTAACACCATAATACTAAATAGACAAATAAATGAAACAATATTTTTTTATTTTATTAGCTAATTATCTTGAAATAGCAGTGTTTTAATTTGATGCTCTGTGGGTAGGCTCTTTTATATCAATGACTGGTGTATTTGGGATAAATCTGGATGTACTCACACAGTCTATATAGTGGGTACACTTTCAAAAAACATTAACTCTAAAATGAATCCCTGTTTGAATAATTTCTGTTATTTAAAGCTTTTCGCCTGAATAAAATACCCGCCATTAAACTTAAAGTTGAATTTACTTTTAAAACCACATAAATATGAAATTTCAAACTACTTAGTGTATTTGGCCAGTTTATAGAAAGTTGAAAACTTTATAATACTGCATCATTAAGTCAAAATTGCATAATTCCGAGTCAACGTTTTTTGCCAATACACCCACAGTATGCTGTGAGTTCATTCTCTCTCGGCGTGTTTTTGCTAAGAATTTTCAGTCGAAAATTACATGAAATTGTTATAACTTTAAACATAAAGAGTGAACCTACTCACAGAAGGGATTAGGCTATAAAACTTGTAAAATTGGAGCCTAAGAAGAAACATAAGTGGTATTGCATAAGCTATAGCTAGATTTCAGAGTCACTTGGACACGAGATGATTCCAAAAATCATGGACAGACCAACTTCGTAGTTACAGTTCCAATTCTTTGTGAATAAACGTCGTCAGAATAATAAAAGTGTCAAAATATGGACTGTCAATACAAAAACCCCATGTTCCTGCGAAACTGCGGAATGACTGCGACTGCACATACAAGTAGTCCGTGATCTGTATACCAAAGTCAAAGGTGTTTTACTACATTCCACTATTGTTATAGACTTCAACCAGTGTTAGATTAATTTTACCAGATTACAAGTATGTAATAATTTTATCAGTGTTCATTTTTACAAACCTTTAAATTTATTTTATCCGTAATAAGGTCTTCATGAAACCTTTTTACAACAAGGTGGTTCATTATTTGGCACATGAACACATATTTTCCTTGTCCGTCATCTCCAAATACCGGTTCAATTTCTGTTCAATATAAAATAAACTATTAATTTGTTTACTATGCTAAAAATTTAGATTCTCTGAAAAATAGATAAGATGGTATGAACTATTATTCTTCTGAACCCTTATTGGCACCCAACGCTGCGTAGGGCACTAAATCAGACTGGCAACGTGTTAACTCGAATGGTAACCATATGAAAGGTAGGTGTGAGAGTGAAAATCACTTATAATTATTTTGAGTTCCCTGGGAATCGAACTCAGGACTTCCGTCACGGTAGTTAACCTGTCCGGGAGTATGGCCGTACATATACGACCATACCCAATTTTCCTCAAAGGAGTATGGCGTATGACCGTATTGTACGGGCAATACAAAATGTGATTTATGACATGATTTATATCAAATCATGTTTTAAACATGATTTACGGCAAAATTATCGATGCTTTGTAAAAACATGTTTACTGGTATTAATAAAAAAAAATATTCAAGAAAATATGTTGCTTATAGCATCCACTATGATATATAATTAAAAAAGTAAAAAAAAAATAACAAAAAAACTGACTCCCCAGATACAGATTTGTCCGCAGATCTCACTCCCGGACAGATTAAACGAGCTTACTACGGAAGTGGACACAAACTATAGCCCAGCTTTAATAAAACTGCATACTCAGGCATGGATTATGGGCGAGAGGTCTTGTTCGTACTTGTGTACATACTTTGGGTGCATGATCTATCGGTCTACTTGACTGTCCCATAAAATGCATAAGTGCGAGTGGGATCTCTCCGGAGTTAGCTCGTGAATCAGGCTAGGCTACAGTATAACATTATCAGGTAAATGAATTTCATCTCCTAACACTGCCAAATATTTTATTACACACTATTAGGTGAAATCCTAAAGGTGGGGACTGACCGGAGCATTTGGTCATGACGTAATGTTGTAGCATCGCTCACGGTGAGCATCACCGAGCATCCGAAACTATGGATGAAGCGCTCGGCTCACTTTACTGACTGCCTGAATGCTCGCATCGTAACTTGTTACGTTATGACGAAATGGCTCCGGTCAGTCTTCACCCTAAGAGGAATCTCAGAAAAAATATTTTTGAATATTATATACTGTTGGTCATATAAAAGGCAAACTATTAATACAATTATATGTTTAATAGAAATATTTGTTACAGTTAAATTTAATAAAAATATTTGTTACAGTGAGATTTGATAGAAATATTTGTTACAGTGAGATTAAATAGAAATATTTGCTACAGTGAGATTTTCATATAATAGAGGTTTATCATAAATGGAAGATCAATTGTATTTGGATATCATCTTTTTACCAGGGTCATGAAGCGTGTTCGATATTCCAGGATCCTTGACGGGTGGAAACAAGTAATACGGATGCTTTTTCAAATCATTATTGATATCAGGAATATGTTTAGTACATATTTCACTTTTAATCACTGTGGGTTGCAGTACTCCGACACTTGATGGGTCTGTAATTATCTCGGATAAGCAAGAGAACACGGATTGGGATGATGTTTGGTTTAATTGTTCGTCTTGCATATTAATATCATCTTCATTATCGGGTATGTTACTGTTTGTACTGTTGGTTTGTGACATTGTGTTTTATTGATATTGAATAAAATACACTTTAAATTTAAAACAGCAAACAATTTCTTTTTTTTACACTTAAATTTTTTTTAGGTTACTTAAATTGTTATGACATTATTTTATTGCCTTCTTTTGTTTTATTGTGGGATTGAAATAAGATTTTATAAACCAGTATATTTTATTTGTAATAATCGCTGGGGGATTCTGTGCCAAATAATACGTTTTAGTTTTTTTTTTTAAATATATATTTTTAACAAATACTGTTATTTTATTAATTTATTATGATACAGTTTTACTTTTGGAAATTTCAAGAAGCTAACAGGTTATTTTTATTTATTAAAAGGGAATCTGGGAATTATCAAAGATTTTTTATTATTTAGAATTTTAGAAATGTTCTCAAACTCCCATGAGTTTTTAGTCTTAGTTGAGTCTTTGAATATTTACATAAATGTGAAATTTGATTTGTAATTTATTTATTTAATATATTTACATTTTTATTTATAACATAATACATTTGAATCATTTATACATATGGAGCACTTTTATATTTCGATTCGCTGTGCCTCTCCATAAAAGAGACTGTGCTCTTGTGCTTGGAGAGGGACTTACACTCGTGGTTTAATGTTATATAATAAAAGATATAATAGTCTTTTTTTTAAAATATTTTTTCAAGATTTAAATGTATAGACCATTAATTTTTTTCTTAAGTATTTTTATATCATCTATTTTTTTTATTTCTTTTTAATATTTCAAGAAGAAAAATGATAAGTAATTGAGACATCTTATTAATTTAATAATTTATTTGATTAATGAGATCATGGAAAAGGTACCATAAAATTGTAATGACTACTAAAAAAAGTCATTGACATTAAAATTAAAACAGCGCTTTTAAAAAATATACACAATGGTTAGTTTTAACTCGGATTAATAATTGAATAATAACTTTCCGAATTGAGTAACTTAATTATTTTCTATGTGTAAAAAACATTTTTGTGTTTGGATCAAGGATGTTGCATATATTGATGATTTATGTAAATCATATGTGGCCTTTTGAAGTTGGTATGATAACACTAAAAGAATTCATAAATTTAAAGTAATTGGTGTCATACATTTTCTTTCAAATTTTAATGGTGAGATTTTAATACCTGTAATTTAACTAACTAACTAACTAACTAACAATCACGCCGCTTCCCCGCAGGGGTAGGCAGAGAGAATCGAACGCCACACCACTCTGTCTTTGCAAACATTCTTTGCCTCTTCTACATTCATGCATCTCCTCATACATACCCGACGATTATTACGACTCCTGACCCCGCCGCTTTCAAGTATTTGACATACCTGATTGTGCCAAGTTTTCCTCGGTCGTCCTCTGCTTCTTTTTCCAACTACATTCGCCTCATACATTTGTTTAACCGTTCTTTCTTCACTCATACGCTTCACATGTCCAAACCATCTCAACACACCTTTCTTAATTTTATCGATAATGCTTATCTCAGCCTTACATTCTTTCCTTATTTCATCATTCGAACATCTATCAAACATCGTTTTGCCACACATTCGTCTGAGGGATCGCATTTCGACTGCATTCAGTCTGCTTTCATCCTTCTTTTGCCAACTCCATGCTTCGCTTCCATACATAAGGGTTGGAACCAGAACTCCATTGTGTACTGCCAGTTTAGCTTCCGCTGATAGATTTTTATTTGCTAAAACTGATTTTAGTGCACCATTCACTCTGTTCCCAGCATTCACTCTCCTTTCTATGTCTTTATCAATCTTTCCATCCCTAGAAAACATACTACCCAAATATATGAAATCATCTACCTGTTCCAAAATTTAAAAAACAAAAACAAACATTTTATTATAAACAATAAATCAAATAAGTAAATCATCAGCTCTTTAATTTACTGAATTTCACATTTTATTGAAAAAGTTTATTTATTTTTTAATCATGTTTACATTCAATTATCATCTGCTAATTATAAACACAATCTCTCAGAACTCGTTTCAACTAACTAGTTTGACCAGTGACCTGTCATTATTTGCAAAAAGCTGTTCATTTTGTTTATAAGGAGTTTTTTGGTTTGTTTGTGTTAAAAATAGTGTCTTTTGCTTGGGACAAATTTAATAAGTGTACTTTTTACAATGTTGTTAAAAAGGAAACATCTTATTGTTTTCATTGTTTGTATTTACGAAACAGTTGACCTTTGTGATGGATGGTTTAAAACCAGTTTTTTTGTGAATTCTAAACTTCCTCAAGAGTGTGGTCACTCGAGAAGATACAATCCGGAGTACTCGTTTGAAAGTTGGGGAACTTGGCCATGGATGGGACTCTTTATTTACAACGGTACGGGTAGTCACAGATGTAATGCCATTCTCATCCATCCTCAAGTGGCAGTGACCAGTTTATTATGTGTCAGGCATGTACCTGAAATTGTTCTCAAGGATCACGCTTTTATCGCATTCTCCACCCCGGGCCTTCCGTCGTATCAGAATATTTCTGTTACCGATATGGATTTCACCGGTGAAAGGTACAATACCAGGGATCTCGCCATGTTGAAACTCGAGAGGCCTGTCATCATCAGTTCCTTTGTGCAGCCTATTTGTCTTTGGGAGGAGCATTATAATTATGACGAACAACTAAGGAACCATGTCGGAATGATGATCGGATCCGACCTAAATAATATTTACACTATTAATGAACTAAGAGTGTATCAAGCTCCTGTTAAAATTATACCACAGAAGAAGTGTAAAATATTGAATGATGTATATTTTGATGGGATTAAATATGGAATTTGTTTCACGTATATAAAAAATCCTCACGATTGCCATTCTCTCTCATCTCCATTAATGATTCCAAGGTTAGCGGAAGATGGAACAATTGTGTGGTATATGAAAGCGGTACTTATGTATCAAATGTGGTTTTGTGATACAAAAGACCATTATCAACACTTATTTGATATCGGAGAGATAAAAAAATGGATGGAATCCCATTTCAAACCATCTGTTGAAGCTGGATGCGGGCGAAGAGTGGTTTCTCATACGGCCCTTGTAACACGTGGGACGGATACTTTGCGCGGTGATTGGCCATGGCACGCGGCAATTTATCTCAAGGGCAAGTCGGAAAAGCAAGACAGATATATATGTGGAGGATCCTTGATATCTCCTTCGCTCATACTAACCGCGGCTCACTGCGTAATGAATCAAAATGAAAAATTATATTTTGTACACCTCGGTAAACATACATTGAATGCCAATGAGCCCGAGTCTCGTAAAGTAGACATTGCTGAAATTATTATTCACAACCGATTTAATTTTTCAATCATGTTGAATGACATTGCTCTGTTAAAACTGGCGGAAAAAATAACTTACAATGAATATATTCAGCCAGGATGTCTTTGGGATGAAACTGATGTAGATAAAGAGACTATTTTTAATCATTTAGGTACAGTCGTAGGGTGGGGATTCACCGAAGAAAATAATATTTCAAATGTTTTAAAGTCGGCTATTATCCCAGTTGTTGAAGATGTTGTTTGTTATCAAAGTAATGCTAATTTTTACAACAGATTTCTGCGTGATACAACATTTTGCGCTGGAAACCCGAGAGGTAACGGGACTAATGTGTGCAATGGTGACAGTGGCGGTAGTTTGGTTCTCCCCATCACTCAAGATGACCAGGAGGTTACTTGGTTCATCAGGGGTATTGTGTCAGTAGCTGTTTCTAAACCCCTTACAAGCTTATGTGATCCTGATTATTATACAGTCTACACAGATGTAGCTCAGTACAAAAATTGGATAAATCTAAATGTGTTACGAAATACGTAGTTACGTTTCATATCTCTGGATATTAAAGTTCAATCGGAATTAAAAAGTGTTATTGTATTATAAGGTTTATTTGATATAAATAAAAAAGTTATTTTATTACAACTGAAAAATTGTTTATTTGGCTGTCAAATTTATTTAGAAAAGAGATTTAAGATTTTTTTTGAGATCCATATATAATAAATATCTATATACGGTGTGTTTGATATTGCTTGGCACATACACATATAAATATATCAGCTTGCCTAAAGGAAAATTAAGTGTTATCATTATGGGAACTTTATATATGTATACATATCGCTCACTCCTTTCAAGAACGTCATAAATCAAAAATCGTTAATTTTCAATTGGGCATGTTTTTTAAATGCCCAGAAAATATACTATTTCCTAGCAAAAGCGGCATATTTATAACTTAATATTTACCCGCTACTGGGCAGAAAGTGTTGTTTTTGCATTTTGAAAAAAAGGTACCGTTTAATTATTTTTTTTAAATATACTAAATATTTTTCAAATTGAGAAAAAATCTTCAGGTTTACCTAAAAAGATCTGTTGCAAAGTAAAAAATTCAATAAGTGGCTTGATATTTATTTTTAATATATTGTATTATATTTATAAACTTTATAAACTTTCTCTTGAAAAATCAAGTTTTTTGATTTATGACGTTCTTGAAAGGAGTGGGCAATATATGTATTTATACTATGAGCTATAGAGGAAGGGTAGAAGAGGGGACATAAAAATAAACATGTATTGATTGTACTTATTTTATTTTGAAATTTCTTCTACAATTGAAATAACCTTTTTAAGTACTTAGTACATAAAAGTTTACATAATATTAACCAATGATGCTGATATTGGTGATTAATAACATTCTAGTTTAATAATTATATTGTCATCTCCTTAAAAAATACCAAACATCAATGAGACAGTTTAAAGAAAAGTATATTATAGATCATAATCACAATGTGTTTAAAGTGAATTTAATTATGTACATATTTACATTACACACATTCAATTTTCTGTTTAAAAAAAACTACTAATTTCAGTGGCAAGCATCAATATTTAGTTGGTTTTTCAAATAACAATTCTACCTTTGAAATTAAATTTTAAAATAGCAGTTTTATGAAACTGTGCAGTTAAACTACAAACTCTGATGAACGTCATGCAAAATAACTCATGTTGATTAAAATCAATTTTTATTAAAATCCTAGTGAATTAAAATTCTTTAGTTTTTTATTAAAAATAGCCTGTTTGAGAGTATGCACAAAACACTTTGTCCGACTTGAATTCAAAGACTGATAAATAGTAATATATGACTCAAATTCTTAGATTCTCAAAGTTTTAGGGCAATCCACTAAAATACCAACTTTGTGAGATAAAAAAATGTAAAGAAAACTCTCCTGATATAAAAGTCCACTCAAAGTAATGAAGGAAGTTGATTAAATACATTTTAAGTTTATTTTTGAAATCATGAAAACATAATTATAAATGTGATTGACATGGTACATACTTAGAGCACATTGTTTATTTAAAAAAATGGAAATAACTTATCTTTTTCAGTTACACATGAATGAGATGAAATAAGATAACCTCTTGATATTCAAATTCAATTTGATTCTTTTTCTTACCGACTGGTATGAAAAATTAAGTAAAGAAACATTTCATCTTTCCGAATTGTAAGGTAAGGTAAGATTTCATTTTCAAACATGTAGGTTTTAATTTATAAAGATATAACTCATAAAATTGACAAATTATTAAATACAGTGAAGTAAATATTACACAAAATCGCTAATTAAAAAGACATAAGAAGAGGTAGATAGAACTATTTATTATTGTAGACTTTTTTGATTTACTAGATAAATGATTTCCTGGTATTATATTGAGAAATTATTTTGCTCTTTCCGCTTTCAAAACACACCCTTAAAAAAGGCACAAAAGTTATTAAAAAAAAGAAAACATATGGGTGCTCGATAAATATGAATTATTAAAATGAATAAAAAAACTGATAATATTGTACTTTATTATTGGCACATGTCCATAGGTATTCATAAATTCATTCTGGTTGATCTGATCCCAGTAAATCGAGAGCCTTCTTGTGATAAGTATGCAAAAAAAATGTTGCATTCATTTTAAAATTGTAAAATTATTTTAAAATATAAATCGTATACAACATTTAAACCAATATTGACAGAGTTAGAGCGAGTACTAAAGTTTACACATAATATGTTCAATGAGTTCTGATTTTACTAAATTACACAGTTCATAAATAAAATTAACATACAAAAATAGAGACCATAATGTTATTTCCAGGAACAACCATAAAATACACACTACTTTTTCCTTAATTATTATATTAAGTTTTAACCTAAAGTGTAATATTTTACAATAAAATATCAATCTTTTTATTTATACATAATATCAAAACTATTGTATTTATTCGTAATCTTAGTATCACACTCTTCTTCTATTATTAAATGACAATTTTTTCTTTTGAAAATTGCTCCCTTATAAATAACATATTTACATTTTCATAAATAATATATAAATTACTATTAAAAGTATAAAGCTCGAATATTATTAGGCTGTCAATAAAATGTACATAGCAAAACGATCATATAAAATTATAACACTCATAAAGAAAATTAAATTATAACATTATTTGCTATAATAAAAAAAAGATATGCAATGCCTTTAAAACAGCAGCCATCTTTGGTTTCAAACAACAGCTTTAATGGCTACTAGTTATCAGCCTTCTATCTATGAAATATCTGTTTGAAACCAGGAAATAGAAACTGCCTTTTCAATAAGGTATAAACATATTTGATAATATATTTTCGTAACCATTTAAGCTTTTGCCTCATATGTAGTACGTAGTTATTTGAGGTACATTAAAATAAAAATGAGTCACTGAAATTAATAAACTTCATTATGAGAGAAGATTAACATATGAAAAGTTATCCTTATGAATGATATTAAGTTACGGATTTTTGCCTTTTAAAATATAAGCGAATACAATTTTTTTTTATTTTGAACAGCTTAGCAAGTAGTGATTGAATTTAGTAAGACTATTAAGTAATGTTTTATTCTTAACACATTTTTTGCATGAAATGCTTGAAAACGTCATTTACAAACTGTTGGTAGAGAGCGGGAGACGCTTATAAGCGTTTTATTTGCTTACTTTTTAAAGTGCGAGATGCCAAAAAAACATTGTTCATATCGGAATTGAGTTTTCGGTTACTTTATATTAGTATACAACCCTAACAAGTAATACTAATTAGAGTCGAAGTTGATGTAAAACCCGCCCGATAACAATGTTTTAACTAAGCAATTATAATTTTATACTCAATACCAGTTAATTATTGCATATGTTTGAATAAAAATCATAAAAAGGTATTTAAACATTTAAAAACTTAAAGTAAATCATAATATATTAATTGTTATGTTTATGGATGTAAATCTATCTAAATGTTTACAATCTTATATTTAATATTTACAACAGCTTGGCCGTACAAAAATAAAGCATGAAATCTAAATGTATTAAAAAAACTGAAAGTCATGATTTTGCCTATATACATATGAAGTTAAATCTTTATTTGGACACAATATTTATAAAAAGGGTATTGACTAAATTGACATTGATGAAAATGGATGGTACTTCTATTGAATTTTAGATTGAACATAAAATCTTAATCAAGGACAATTACTGAGCCTGAGAATAATAAAATGTATCATGGTTTTGGTACTCTTTATAATTTTTGTAATTACGCAACAAAGTTTAAAAAAAAAACAATATATACAAAAATAATATATTGATAAGACATACATAATATAAATTCTAACATTATGGAGTAAATATAATACTGGAATGTTATTTCCGAATCAATAAAATTAACATTTGTGAGTTTGAAATATTTAAATGCATTTTTTATGTGAGTTTTTTTATTGTATTAAAGCATTGGATGCTGGGGGAAATTTCTGATCCAGCTAGCTTTTACAACAAATTAAAAAATATATAAAAATAATATCTTAATGTGTTGTGCCATCTTATGTGAATGTTTATGGAATTTGGTCTACTTTTGAAAACAACATCCAAGAATTGGTCTGAAAAAGATTCTTAATGATTGATTTTTCTTTAAAAACATCATAGTTTTTTTTCTTTACTTGAGAATGAGATATGTACGAAAGAAGTGGTAAGGAATGCAAATTCGAAAGTAAAAAAATACTATATCGCACGAAGCCGTCAAAATGTTAACTTTTAAATAAATATATACACAAAATGCAAGTGTCAGATATATACATATATAGAATACAAAAAGCCATTAAAGGATAATATATGTATGGATAATCTGGCGGATTTCTGACACAAGAGACAATACTGATACATGATTGGCGTATTTTTATTAAGAAAAAATAATGCTTATACTAGAACAGTGAGAACCTCCGCTGGCGAGCTATTGACGACTCCTCCACCCGATCCTGGCAACACATTCATATTGATCACCCTCTTCCCGAAGTCTTTGTGTGACGTGACATCGTCGAACACTCCCGCGGTATTGTTTCTAACGTCAGGGTTCTGCGCTTTGTAGAGGAGGATCTGTGACCCCCGATGAGCATTAGCCCGGCTTCCCGAAGGACTAGATAAGACCAGACCGTCTGTGGAATTGCTCGCTTCTGATAGCGGCCTTTGCTGTTTGATGTTGTCCGAAGAAACTTGCGGACCCGCGGCGCCACCCTTTAAACAGCTCATGCTGCCATTTAGAGAGTTGGCAACACTTTCTTCCTTCAAGGGGTTGGCATACCTGGAAAATAAATTTTTATTAAATTTGGTTTATAAATTAATTACATTCTCGTGCAGTTCTTGGAGCATTGTTATAGTGTAATTAAAAAAAAATCAATTAAAAGTTTGAAATATAGTAGTTTTACCCATTAATGATCATTTATTGGTATTTTTTACACACACATTATTTATATATATCTGAAATTATTGGTTAATTGTGATTCTGGTTAATGGTAACTTCTGGGTTTGCTTACGCGATTTTATTGAAACATCGGCATCCTATTAAGGCACAATAAACAATTAATCACAACTTAATTTTCTTTAAACCCAGTGTAACATAAGATGTGATTGATTTTTTACTAAAAATACCCTTTTTGTATTAAAAGAATAAAATTTTCTTCGAAATAAATATATAGTTTTGAAAAGGTAAGGAGATTAAAAAAAAATGATAATTTTTTTTTTAACATACGTGTATTTAAAAAAAAAGTCCGATTCCAATATATGTTCTAAAAAAAAAAAGTCCCTTAAACGGCTATTCGCATTTTTAATTTGAAGTTTGAGAATTACCCATTAAATGAAAAAATATACAAAAAGGCCCCATTTCTACTGAGGATAGGAATATACCAAAGAGCCCCATTTTTACCGAAGATGGATAAATCAAAATGTCCTATTTCTACTGAAGATATATACCAAAACGTCCCATTTTTACTGAAGACGGTTTACAAACCTTCGGAAGTTTTCTTCATTCTGCAAATTGTTGGACTTCTCGTCGTCGTGGTGCCTGTGATGGCAGGAGGGGTCGGACGAGGAGGCGGGCAGCGGCAGGCTGCTGAGCGAGCGCGCCCGGCGGCGCTGCCTGAGGCAGTAGAGCGCGGCGCCACCCGCGCCCGCCGCGCCTGCGGCCGCCGCGCACAGCATGGCCGCCAGGTAGCCGCCCGCGCCCCCTGCGCCCCCGCCGCCCGACACCACCGCCGTCTCCACCTTGACCTCCACCACGGCCGTGAGCAGGTTGGACGCCGGCTGCTTGCGGGACACGCTCTCGCCCAGGACGCGGACGCCCTCCCATATCGAGTGGTCGTCGTCCTCCGACAGGGATGACTGGAAAAGAAACAATATTATTATTTATTTATTGATTTGGCGTTTAATATGTAGAACTCCATTTTAATTTAAGAATTAATTTTAAATCAAACACTGATTTTTTGAGTCTACTAAGTACTTAGTAGAGTCAAAAAATCTTTGTTTGATTTCAAATTAATACATAAAACAATATTATTACTGTGAAACATATAACAGGAGAGGATATTCCTACTCCGAGGAAACACCTCAAAAATACAAATTACATTTTTTCCAAATCACATTCTTTTATTTGTTAAAACTTATAATTGGATTGATTTTGCCCAATAAATGACCAAGTGCCAACATTTTTCAAGGCTTTGGCTCCGCTCATTCCCCTCCCTACAAATATCCAACTCATCCTAGCAAGCAGGAACCCAATTATATACAACCATTTACTTACTTTTCAAAAATCTAACGGAATCAATTTATAGTCAATAAATAAGTTTAACGTGATTATAATTAAATAATATTATTTAACTTGACATTGGAAAAAGCATTCAATTCTATATGCAATTCTATTTACATTCAAAATGAGAGCATTTCAATGAATCACTCTTGGAAATACTCAACTATTAAAAATGTCATTTATACTTAATTACTTATAACCCTTATCCGCATTACTTACATGAAGGTAAGGTGATCACTCTTGCGCTCCAGGAACCAGTCCAGGGTAATATTAAATTAATATTACAGTGTAAAATCACTAATATTTATTTTCACCCCCCTTGGGAATCGAACCCGGGACCTCCAGCACGGTAGCTTAACACGCTGACCATTACACCATGGAGGCAGATGTCATTTAAAGATATACCTGTTGCACTAACTACGCTACAAACAAAGATATACCAATTATTTAAAAACATAGTGTAGTTTGAATGTAATACTGACCAGGGTGACTTCGATAGTGTCATTAGTGTCCTTCTTGAGGTCACACAGCAGCACGAGGGCAGGAGGGGATCCCTGGGTCAGGTAGCGCAGATGCGCGGCGGCCAGAAGGGGTCGGAGGGCGCGGCACACCGCCTCTGCGCTGGTGCCGCTGGCCAGAGCGGACACGGACACCACCAGCGAGATGCGAGCACACCGGTTCGAGAGAATAGCCTGCGGGGGAGGGAAGAATACTAATTAATTTTCTGCTTAACCCTTCACTACATGCCTTTTTTTTGCATGACGGCATGATTGTATTGACAGTTCGTCTTCGAGGGACAAGTGAAGTTATCATTTTGGCGTTCATAGCGCGTCTTTTGGCTAAATTTTGAACTATATACTTGAGTTATGAATGTATCTAATCAGTAACAACAAAGAATGGTTGCTTGTATTTTTAAAGAACGTTTTAACACTAACTTTTGGGTATGTAACAAATTTGATACACTATGCAGTGAAGGGTTAGCTGCTTACTTATTTTACTTTGCGTGTAGCTCCAGCTTCTTCTTAACCCATATGGGTTGTGTCTTATGCTTTTATAGTCTTAGCTTCAGTTTTATCAGCCAGTCCACCGTCTCATGGATATCCCGAAGGTCACCAAAACCTTTGAGCCTTAAAGCTACTGTTGTAGATGTTATAGCATGTTGTCAATTACCATAGTTATTTTGTTTTAATTATAGGAATTGAAACTGATTTATTGAAATCCTTATGTCAGAATTGAATTTTGTATATATTTAAAAACGAAATCACAGTTAATTTTATGATTAAAATTATTTGAAAAAAAAATACAATATGATAGTAAGTCACTACGTTTTCAATATTGTATTTGCATTAAAAATTCTTTTAAAAATTAAACACTTTTATACCGTGTATTGATTTTTATTTCATTACAGACAACTAGTTTCGAAAACTATAGTTGTTGTACAATAATCAACATGTCATTCCACAAAGTTAATGCCGAATATAAATAATATGAAAAAAAAAAAGTTATGTATATGTAATAAGTTAAAATCAAATCATAATATGTTAAAAGTTATGATTTTTAGTATCAGACGAAAATATTGCATACTCTTGTATGTCTTCTTCTTTTAATCCTTATCCGCTAGTGCATATGGCACTAAATCAGATCGACAAAGTGTTTACTTGAATGTTAATTATATGCAAGCAAGGTGATTATTACTGCACTTCGGTTACCAGTCCAGAGTAATGTTTAATATTACAATAAAAATCATATCAATTTATTTTGACGCCCACAGAAATCAAACCTAGGACCTCCAGCAAGGTAGCCAAATGCGCTAATCACTACACTTTGGATTCTTATATGTAGTGTTGAATATACTAGCATAGGCAACATGGATAAGTATAGTAGGCAAAAATAAGT
Organism: Brachycentrus maculatus; assembly: GCF_059751285.1. Taxonomy (NCBI): domain Eukaryota; kingdom Metazoa; phylum Arthropoda; class Insecta; order Trichoptera; family Brachycentridae; genus Brachycentrus; species Brachycentrus maculatus. The sequence continues at coordinate 908,499 of NW_028280939.1, forward strand.
TTCCACCGGAACTTTTGTGAACATATCCTATTTTTCAGTGTTTATTAATGATTTTTTCATGCTGTAATTACCTGATTAGGCCAACAGCTGGGTGGGGCGGGCAGCGGTGGTGGGGCCACTTGTCTGGCCTCTACAGAGCGGCACTCCCCCATGGACTCGCAGGGGCCCCGAAGACAGGCATTTTCCCCAACTGGTACACACACCTGAAAAATATTGAACATTGAAACTGATATACTGATGAACAGTGAAGGCTAAGTGTACAACTTTCAGGAAGCTTCTTGAACTGAATGACAAATGCTAGAAATCAAATAGTTAAGGAATATGTATATTTATATAATGATAAATAAATGAATACCATGTATATTTATATACAATATGTATTCATTTATGTATAAATATATATACATTGGTTGTCCCACCGTATTCCCAGATCTGATACAGAAGCATGTAGGCTTCTTGACGGGCTTTTCTTGCAAAGCAATTTTTTGTTTTTGTTTTCAATCAGTGGGCACGTATAAGGAGATTCATAAATATGGATGAGGCGAAGAATGTTTGTAAAGAAAGAGAGGTGTGGTATTCTATTCTCTCTGTTTACCCCTGGGCGAAGCTGATTGGTTTTGTTAGTTAGTTATAAAAAATGCGTACATAATTAAACTGCCCTCACTGCTAACAGTTCCCCTCAAACTAAGAGGTTCAGAGAAAATATATTAAGGAACCTAGCTAGAAATTTAGCGGACAACGCAGTAACAAAAAACGCTTTAAGATTGCCAGAAGTGAAGACTCTAAGGAGCATATCTGGCAAGAGTCTACGAGATATAAAAAGGAATACAAGAATAAGAGAAATATGCAAGATCGAAGATGTCATTAAGTGGGTAAGGCAACGAAGGAGACAATGGTATGCGCATTTGAAGAGACTAGAACCATCCAGACTCCCCAAAGTAGAAGACCACCAAAGAGATGGATTGACAGCTGGGAATGAACATCGCAGGAGGCTAATCCCTCTTAAAAACAGGCCACAAGGCCTACACCAAGCAGAAGAAGAAGCTAGAAATGTAACATAAGAGTTGTTGGTGGTCAGTACTAACCTGATTTGGTTGGCATATCCTAGCCTGGGTGGCCATACAGTCAGGCAGGCCACACCACACGCGAGTGCAGAGCGCACGGCCCATGACGCACGCACACGTGTTGCATTGCCACTGCCAAGTAGAGTTGGCAGCGTAGTACTGTCCTCTCCAGAGACAGGCTCCGCCTTCTGCCACGGCTGCTGCGTTTATGGCACCGGTTATTGGCCAATCGTCTCCATCTAAAACTGAAAATGCAAAGAATGGTTAAATGACTGTAAAAATGTAAAGCTTTTGTTTTGCAGATTTTATTAATAATAAGTAGGTAATATAAAATTATTAAAAATATAAAAAAAATTATTTGATTGCATTCAAACCAATAAAGTAAGAGCCATTGTTTATCAAGATATATGTTTAAAATATTTTAACATATTCCCTTCATAGAGAAAGACTGTTGAGTCATCTAATATATCCTCATACAGATAATGTTTTTAAAGGCTAAGCAAGCAATTTTATATGACGCAATACATTTTTAAAATTTCAATAACTCTCGGCGAATGGGTGGCGATTGAAAGTTATGACAACATTCTAAATCAAATAATAATACAGGTATATGTGGAGGTCCTTACCAAAACGTTACATTTCTATTATAAATGGTTTTAAGTAATCAGGAATTCTAGCTTGTAAAATTGTTACATTTTGGTGTGATTTAATGATTTCATATTGGTTTAACACAGGATTAGTCACGTTTTGTCGCAACTTTAATTAAGATTTCGACAGTATACAGTAAACAGAATAGATTTGCATTTAAAGAATTTTTTTGTGCAATATTGGAAATGAAACTTTTTGGTGAGGACCTCCACATATATGTAGTGTATAGTCTTACTTTGCTCGCATGAAGGCCCTTCTCGGCCAGGGGGGCAGAGGCACTGGTAGTGGGCTATGCCGTCAAGACACGTGGCCCCCTTCCCGCAAGGCGAGGAAGCACACTCGTTGACGTTGATTCGGCAATCGGGTCCAGAGAAGCCGGCCGCGCATTCGCAAAGGAACCAGTTCACTCCGTCAATGCATTTCCCACCATTGTAACACGGCTGAAAATTCAATTTATATTTTGTCGTTACTCATGTAAATTTAATTCCTGGATAATAACAATTATACTCCTACAACATTTTGAGTGTATACAAAATCTGGATTAACTCCAATTACAGGAGTTATTTTCAAATTAATTTTTGACATCTCGTGAAAGATGAAAAAGAATATGGAAGTCTGGGCATTTACATTTCACCAATAGATGTCTCTAGTGAAGTTCTAGTGATTCAAGAACAAGATTTCTAAATTGGTTCATATATATAGAACTTCCAAGAATTTGAGTAGTGTGGTTGTCAATAATGGGTAGAATTGGTGAATGTTACATGTGTGTAAAGTGATCACTTAAACCAGCCTATGATGGTCGTCAGCCCCGTAAATGCCCAGACTTCCATATTCTTCTTCATCTTTGATGAGATGTCAAAAATTAATAAGAGTTATAACCCTTATCCACACCCCGATGGTGCATAGGGCACTGCGTCATATAAATGCAATGTTATCTTGATCGTTTACACATGAAGGAAAGGTGATCAGCCCTCCGCTTCAGGTACCAGTCCAGGGTAATATTGAATAAATATGACAGTGAAAAAATCACTTATATTTATTTTACCCCCCTTGGGAATCGAACCCGGGACCTCCAGAACGGTAGCTGAGCATGCTGACCATTACACTACGGAGGCAGACAAAAATTATAATATATAATTATAATATAATTCTTATAATTATATATTATAAGAATTATACTCCTTTATATATTCTTTTTTTATTTACCTGTGAGATGCATTCATTGACATCATTTTCACAATGAACTCCTTCAAAGCCCTCCTTACAAATGCAAGTGTAATAATCTTCTGTGTTGACGCAGGTAGCTCCATTCATGCAAGGGTTTGATCTGTAAAAAAACATTTGTATTATATAAAATGTAACTTTCTCATACATACAAATATAAAAAAGTGGAATTTATGTGGTTAATTAGGCACAGAAGCATATATTTTCAGGAGCTCATTTTTAAGACATAGCAGAAGGGTCTCATGTGAAGCTCATTTATATTTGAGAGAACATAATTTGGGATTATATCATTGTTATGATAATGTTACTGAATAATAATAAATTACATGTAAAGGTAAAATAAAATCTATTTTATTCCAATAAGACAAAACATCCCAATGAATATGAATAGTAATTAAAAATGAATAAATGATAATAATATTATAAATATTATAATATTATGAGTCAGAACGGCTGTCCAAACTCAAAACGCAGTAAGGGACTTTTTTTGTAGAATATTTTTTTTGTATTTTTGGACTAAGTAGATTCTACTTAGTCCAATAATGCAAAAAAAACCTACTACAAATAAAATCCCTTACTGTGTTTTAAGTTTGGACAGCCGAGAATAATTGGTATGTATTTATGAGAAGATATAGATGAGAATACTTTGTTGCAAACGTAAAATAGTAATCTTCTTTATTCGTTCCGGTCAGTTTTTACAAGTTGATCGATACGATGGAGTTTAAATAAATTGTAAAAAATGTTAACATTAAAAATGTAGTAAAAATACCTGCAAGCCGGCATCTTTGCAATGTGACAAGCGGTCCCACCCCACTGTGGAGGGCAGCGACAAGCAAACGTGCTTCCCAAGTCCTGACAAGTTCCACCATTCCGGCAAGTTGTGTAATCACAGTGGGAATCCTTCAAGTTGCACGTTTTTCCTATTTAAATTAAAATTAAAGACCATTAGAACATTAACTGGATACATTAATACTATACAAACTCATTTTAAGTTATTTTTATTTTTAAAAAATACATACTGTTGCCAAATTTCATATGTAATCTTATATCATTAGATTCTATTATTTTCTTTGAGTTTATACCCCTTTCGAGTTTTTTTTCTCTACATTCTTTTCAGTCTCAAACACTTTAAATCGTTTATGAATTATTTTTATGTTTTAAAATATTGTTTAATTTTCTAAGGACTTCCATATTAATATCATTTCCAGACATTAACATATACTAAATATGCTGTATTTTATAAAAATAAGTAAATTTTGTCTACCTCAGAATAGGTATTTACCATACCTAGTAAGCATAGGCAGTGTCAAATAGTGTTTGCTTATAATTTAAATTCAATTTTACTAAATTGTATTAGATACCCCTTTCACTGTTGTAAACGGAACACTTTATATATTACATTACTATAATATAATAAACGTTGATTTTCCGCACTGAACAAAATACAGGATAATAACAATACAAATAAAATTAACACTCTCCTTATCATTCATCGTTCACTTTGTGTAATACCACATTCATAAAGTGGTATTACACAAAGTTAATGATAAGGAGAGTGTTACATTACCATACCACAAAGTTATCAATGCTTTTAATATACAAAATACAAATAAAATTAATAATAATATATCAATAAAATAGGTAATTTACCTTTCCAACCATCTCTGCAGATACACGAAAAATCCGCAATTCCATCGGAACATGTTCCATTGTTTCGGCAAGGGTTTGGATTACATTCATCCACATCTAGAAATTAATTAAAAATTATTTATTTATAGTAAAATCAATTTCTCATTTTGATAAATAGGTAAAAATAAAAATTGTTTAATTGATAAGCAAACATTAGGTAAAAGTCCTTACTTATATTGCAGATTTCTCCTTGCCATCCTTCCCTGCAGATGCACTGAAACGAGTTGATTTTGTCCACACAAGTTCCGCCATTTTGACAAGGGTTATATTTGCAGTCATTTATATCTGAAAAAACAATCATAAATAAGAGGGACACTTTAAATTAACAGTAAAATGTAAGTTAAAAGAACGTTTAATATATGTTTTTGTCGTATACTATAATTTTCAGGAATTATTTTTCAAACGAAGTTGATTGAAATATTGAACTGCGTATCGTAAGTATACTGGCAAAAAAACGTTAACTCTATAACTGAATAATCCCTGTTATTAGCCTGAATCCCTTTAGCCTGAATAAAATACCCCCTATTAAACTTAAAGTTGAATTTACTTGTAAAACCACATAAATATGACATTTCAAACTACTTAACCGGTTTATAGAACGTTGAAAACTTTATAATACTGCATTATTAGTCAAAATTGCATATTTACGAGGTAAAGTTTCTTCCAGTACACCCACGATATATTAATTGAAATGTAAGCAATATATAATATGTAAGTTTATATATAATATCATGCAAATATTTAAGTAATTAATATATTATTGATTAAGTAATTTTTTGATAGTGTTTTGTGTTTTGGTTGGCATTCATCATGTATGTTGACTTGCATTTTGTTGGATCTAATTATTCCCACTTACAGTTATCACAAAATCGAACCTGGCACTTTGTGCATGGTGGTTAAACTTGCTAATCATTACACTATAAAGCTGTCCCACCACATTCTCAGATCTGATACAGAAGCATCTAGCCTTCCTGAAAGACCTTCTCTTACAAAGCAATTTTTTGTTTTTGTTTTATGAACCAAGTTGGAAAATTTATAGAAAATGTGAAACAAAATTGTATCCCGATTTTACTGTGATTTACATTTAATAGCTTTCAATATCCCTGTCACTGTTAATATAATATAAATGAATACAAGTTTGTAAAACCACGACCAAATTTAAAAGAAGTGCCCCGGTGTAGGCAGTGAAAGGGATAAGTAGTTAGTTAGTTCCGTTAGTCAGCTAGATATGATTTCGACCCGACGTTGGCCGGTACACAGACGCCTCCACAACCCCGACCAGCACAGCAGACAGACACGGAATAGTGCAAAGACATTTGCCGAAAATGCGGACATCATAATTATTCAACACGCATCATGTGAAACTTACTTTCATGGCAATATTTTCCAGAGAAACCGGGATCACAGGTGCAGTGAAAGCCTCCTGTGGGATGAGCGGCGCACTTTCCATGCTCTCCGCATCCACCGGCACATGCTTCTAGACCTGAAAAGAATATTACAATATCATAAGACACTCTAGGGCAGAGGTTCTCAAACTGGCCAGTATCGCCCACTTGTGGGCGATGAGGGAATCTTGGTGGGCAATACTGATTGAGGGTAAATTTCGTGGGCGATGTGAGGCGTCAAATGGGCAGTGACAGATTGTTGAAAAAATAATGTGTAATTTTTTTGGAGCATTTTATATTATATTTAATAATAATAATAATAATAAAACCCTTATCCGCACCCCAATGGTGCATAGGGCACTGCGTCATATAACGTAGTGTTATCTTGATCGTTTACACGTGAAGGAAAGGTGATCAGCCCTCCGCTTCAGGAACCAGTTCAGGGTAATATTGAATAAATATTACAGTGAAAAAATCACAAATATTTATTTGAACCCCCCTGGGAATCGAACCCGGTACCTCCAGAATGGTAGCCGAGCGTGCTGACCATTACACTACGGAGGCAGACATATTTATATTTAAAGTAAATATTAATTGCATTTAATATAATGCGTTTAAGGGTAACCCTTTTACTAGGAATGGGTACTTATATACTTATTAGAATTACTTGGATTACTTCCAGTCGCAAATATAGTTTTTAAAGACAGATGTGTATAAGTGTGTATATACATATTTTATTTTATTAAATAACTTTATGAATGCGCCAAAAATTATTTTTTATCTAAAAATATTTATCTATATAAATAAAAATGTCAATATTAGTTTGTTCAAACTCTTAAATCTCTAAGTTATTCAACTCTTACAGTGAAATTTTTACACAGCATTGCATCCGAATACGCGCGTGTTTTTATGCACATTTATTTGTGACGGGTAAAAATATATTATTTAAAATAATAATAAAAAACTGATTTTATCGCAATGGCAAAAGTAAACCATGTTTTAAAAAAATGAAGAAAAGCGTTTATTCTTTTATAATTCGTTTTAGTATGGCAAGATAGACGTGGTGTTATAGACATATTAGAATCGAATTTCTAAATGATGTGCCATTGAGAGGTACGAGTACGAGTATGCAGACCGCAGATCGTGTGATTAATTAGTCAGAATGGCAAATGAGTAGTGATTAAGTCGGAGATGACCTTCAACGCAACGGAAATATAAAATAACGAATTAGTCGTTAAATGAGAACGGACTCGGAGGGTTATTAACCGATCTGGTAATTTATCTGCAGTCATTCTGCTCCCAGCAGGGGGCTATACCCGAACCAAACTGCTTTACCGACTGGGATTACTGATACCTTCTCATTATACATACATATTACTCGCGAGTATACGGATCTCGCATCGTCTCGTATCCGAGCAACTGCACATTGCTGGCCAAATTAAACCTTCTAAAGTCCAAAGGATATTATTTACCGAAGTGTTCAGGAATCGAAAAAAACTATGACTGAAATGATACACACATCGCTCACTCCTTTCAAGAACGTCATAAATAAAAAAAACGTCAATTTTCAGTTGGGCATGTTTTCGGAATGCCCAGAAAATGTACTATATCCCAGCAAAAACCCCATATTTTTAACTTAATACCGCTACAGGGCTTTAACCCGCTACAGGGCCGAAAGTGTTGTTTTTGCATTTTGAAGAAAATGTATTATTTAATATGTTTTTTTTTAAGTATACTAAATTTCACAATTACCTTCCCTATCTTTACTGTCCTACCTGCAGACAAGCATTTAAAATAGACGCTTTGCGGGTTATTCCCTTAAATTAAAAAAAATCTATTATCTTAAAAAAGTGGTAATACACAAAGTAAACAATGGATGATAAGGAGAGTGTTTTATTACCATACCACAAAATTAAAAGTGCTTATAAAAATATATCATATTACATTTCAGAGAAGAGCGGCGCGAAACACGTGTCACAAAATTTAGTTTCACGAATCTAAGTTTTCACCAAATTTGTCTCGGTTCGCTCGCGCGCAAATTAGCACAAGACGTGTTGCTGCGGATGATGGGAGCGAGTACCTACCCGAAGCCTTCGATGGTTTATTCGCGATGATTTACAGCGTGTCAGGTGATGCCGAGGGTGCTTATTGCTCCGCCGGGATGTGATTCCGAATCCACATGAGGTAAGAATAAACGGGTGACCCAAAGGGATTACCACTCGGGCTGTTTCAAAACATCCTGCAATATTACCGATGCTAATTTTCCACATCTGCTGGCTTATCCGCTCTCTATAAATAACCGAGTCTACGCGTTCGTATTACCTTACGAGCGAACAAGTGTAAAATACTTACACGATCGCAGAGTAATTATTCAGACGTAACGGATACCATATTTCTCGTTTAATAAAATTTATTTCGCAAAGATCGGACAGATGCAGCGGACCAAAACAATCCGTGATTGATAGCGGACATTAATGGAATACGTGCTCCTTATCGCGAACTGTGACTTATAGCGACGAGAGGTTGAGCATTGGGCGCAGGGTGGAGGATAAACTGAATTGTCTAAAAATATCAGGTGTTTGAAAATGATGCGTAATGCGTCAAAATAAGCGTCACAACAGATTTAAAAATTATCGTATTTACCAATTAAAACTGGAATAGAAAATAAAAATATTTCAATTGGATTTTTTTGTCGATTTAACAATGGCGGTAGATATAAAAAGTCCGCCAACTATGGAAGAGTTCAGTAATTAATTTCTGTCTACAACACATTTTTTCACGTTTTTACTTAATTAATTTACGATCAAGGTACTGCACTAATCCATTATATTAGTGCTATCATAATCTAAAAGAGGTCTTTTAATTTAATTGGTATTTTATAATATATCGTTGCAATTAATTTTGGCAATTTGAAAAACTTAAATAAAAAATGGATAGATACTACAACAAATTGACTGCCGAATCGTTACATGAATTAACAGAAAGTTTGTCCTACCTGAACAGGGTGGCGGAATCAATTAATGAATTTAGTGAAAGTTTCCCCTACCTGCACAGGGTGGCGAGTCGCACAGCGCTCGGGGGTGGGAGCAGTTCCTGCCCCTCCAGCCGGCCGGGCAGTGGCAGTAGTAGTCTCCCTGCGTGTTGAAGCAGGCGGCTCCGTTCTCGCAAGGGTTGGGGGTGCAGTGGTCCCGGTCGTCCTGAAATTATACACATTTATCAATCAATCGAACTCACATCTCCAATATCGTCATTAAGGCCCAATATATGAAAAATGACCACCTAATTTTCTTAAAACCCACGTAATATTTGACGTGATTGAATATTTTGCTTAAAACACCGTTTTTGTATTAAAAAATAAGCTTTTCTTCGAAGTAAATATATGGTTATAAAAAAAATATTTATTGAAAGGTATGGAGTTAAAAATATATAAAAATAATTTTTCAGCATACCGCTCACTCCTTTCAAGAACGTCGTAAATAAAACGAAAATAAAAACGCCATTAAAAGAAAATGCATTGTTTAATTATTTTTTAAAATTTTCTAAATATTTTCAAATGGAGAAAAAACATTCAGATTTTACCTAAAAAGATCTGTTGCACAGTAAAAAGTTCAATAAGTGGCTTGATATTTTTTTATACATTGTATTATATTATATTTTTGAACTTTAAAAACGTTCTCCTGAAAAATCAAGTTTTTTTGATTTATGACGTTCTTGAAAGGAGTAAGCGATATGTATTATATATTTAAAAAAGTCATATTCAAATATTTATTTAAAAAAAAGAAAGACGTCTAGCCCCTAGCGTTGGGTTCTTATTTGAGCGTTCGAGATCTCTCAGCCTTAAAAGCAACACGGATACAAACATTACAATTTGGGTGTATTCCATAAAGAGGATATGTGTCCATTCGTCTAACAAGCTTTCCGGTAGATCGGAAATGAAAATCTCTCTGTATCTTTGCAATTTTATAAGATAGAGACTCAGTCATACTGCATCGTGTGCACCAGGGTCTAATTCGTATTTCATTCGACCCCGCTTGACTAAATGGACCAAATTATCTCCGACATGCGTTCTTGAAGAGACGAGCGGAGGATAGAAACGGGTGGAGACTGACCATGAAGAAGCAAACTATCACACAGATTGTAATCCATGAAGAAGTGTTACGAGTGTTACATGTAGGAACTTTGCTGTAATTTGATGAAAATAATATATATGTAAAATGGTCATGACACCCCCTTACACCTAAAAAGCATCTGGCGCTTTTATGAACCATCAACTCATGTATATCGATGTGTCTAGTAGCTAGTACTGCTCGTTGTATACATAATCACGTGTAATATTCCAGAAGGAACACAATAGAATAGAAACGCTACATTTATGCGCGCCGCGAACGATTACTCAATTGCCAATAAATAACGGGAGAGATTTCTCCATCCGCCGCCATTGACATCTGCGGCCGGAGATTCGCGCGAATAGAGATGTAATCCCCGACAACAATGTGCCGCGGACAAGTGGGTAATTTGAATAACCATAAAGTAGGATTGGATAACCATAAAGTACGGAGTGATGGCAGCTCGGTAGGAGAGTGGGCGGAGCTGGAGAGCTGCGCACCGCTCGCCTCGGGGTGAGCTACCGCACTTAACTCGGTATCGGCTATTCGCGAGCTCGTATTGTCCATCTCCTGTAACCCTGTGTTCCGCGAGATGGATGACGAAGGTAATGTCGGAATATTAAATCCGAGGGTGTAAATTTTACGTCGGTTCGAGCTATAAGTCTAACTGCTATCCAATAAATAAAGAACATTTCTTTGGAAACAAGAGAAATATTTGTGTTTATTATTTACAAAAATATTTAATTTTTTTTGTAAAGTTTTAATAAATGTCTTCTTTTTTTTAAAAAAGAATTTAATAAATGTCTTCTTCTTCTTCTTATTATTATAGGCCTTGCGGCCTGTTTTTAAGAGGGATTAGCCTCCTGCGACGTCGATTCCCAGCTATCGACCCATCTCTTTGGTGGTCTGCCCGGGAGTCATCTACCATAGGGTTGGCCGTATAGTGCGATGTGGGGGGAGTCTGGATGGTTCCATTCGATAATAAATGTCCATATTACATATTACAAGATGGACCCCAAGAATTTTACGATGGAGACCTTGAAGAACAAAAGAGGTGTCGGAAGACCCCAAAAGAGATGGTCCGACGACATAGTCGCTATGGGGGGTAAAAACTGACTGCAAGCAGCAACCAACCGGAGAAAATGGAAAGGAGGGGAAGAGGCCTATATCCAAAGTGGAGGTCAGAGGGCTCATATAGAAGAAGACATATTACATAAAATTCCACTAATCTAGTGTAGATAGATCGGTAGTTTTTAATTAAACCGTAGTTGTGAACCGAAATCTAGTTCACTCGCAAAAAGCCGATGAAGAGATAGGTACGAACCGTGCAATTACGTCCGATGCTCAGTTTAACCAATAATCAACAAACATAAAAGTTGAAACAATGCAATCAAAAACAGTTATAAATATACCGGCCAATTGATTAAACAGGTATGCATCGGTAGGCGTAAAGGAGGGCGATCGAAGCTTTAAAGCTCACATGTAATCATCGACTATTTATATCGAAATTGATTGGAGCCGGAATCTATAGGCCTGGGACTTCCAGTGATTATACTGCTGACTGGCGTAGCTGTAGTCTCACTTTACTGGGAAATAATCATTAAAAAAAAAACAAATAGCTTATTTTTAATTTCATTAATTGATTCGGCAGTCACTTTGTAGTAATACCTATTCATTTTAAATTTAAATTTCACCTGGTAAATACCACTATTTTTAAAAATCTATTGTGACGCGTGTTTCAATGTATTCCGCGTCATTTTCAAACACTTTATAGACCACTATAAATACTAATTTACAAATCAAATAAAAACATACAAAGAATCTAAAAATCGAGAGATTTTTAGGTTCTATGTATGTTTTTGTCAGCATAATACAGTGTTAAACAATGATGCGGAATGCATTAAAACAAGTGTCATAATAGATTTTAAGAAATACTGGTATTTGCCAAGTGAAAAAAAAAAACCTATTTTACACAAAATATAGTTAGGCGAGATAAGACGCAGCAAGTTGAACATTTTACATCAGCTAAAAAAAACTATGTTTATTTTTCTTTTTGATTAACTTTTCCTGTATGCTGACAGTCTCAAATTTGACAATATTTTGGGATTATTATCTTATTCTTCAAACCCTCATCAGTACCTCAACGGCGCAAAGGGCACTGCATCACATCGACGCAGTGTTATTTTGATCGCTACTAATATGAAAGTAAGATCATCACTCTGCGCTTTAGGTACCGGTCTAGGGTAATATGAAAAAATCGCGTATTAGAAAAATCATATATATTTTTTGGAACCCCCGGGAATCCAAGCTGGGACCTCCAACGCGAAAGTAAACGCGCTACCCACTACACTACAGAAATCTCACCCATTAAAAAAATGCTTTGCTGTATTTAAGATCAAAGTGCGTTTTGTGTATTGAATAAATTATTAATTAATCCTGAAGTATGCATTTTCTTCAAATCCTCAAACTTTCATATTCGATTTTCAGAACTTTCTATCCAAAAAAAGTCCCTCAGATTTAAAAAAAAATTGATTCGATAGACCTGTCCGGTTCATGGTAGATTTTATTATCAGGCTGGCAACTTTGTTTAAAGTCTAAACTCAAACGTCAAATATGGGTACTAGTCTATGCTGAGGCGTGATTCCGAAGTTCGATAGTTTTTTTATGGACAATAATTAAACCGCGCAGGTGTAGACATCATCTCTCAAGACCCAAAATTAAACGGTCGTAAATAATGTCGGGTATGGAGGATCCCACGGTGCATTGACAGCAAATAAAACGAATGCGGTTGCAACATTACGCGTGCACTTCAAATGTTATGCCCTGTAATGTTTATGCCTTCTACGGAGGTACCTACCTATCTAGGTAAGTACTTGTGCTTAAGGGAAATTGAAAAAAATGCTCTGAATCAAACGTAAAATATTTGGCGACTCCAGAATTGTGATGAAATTTTTATTTAACATTTAATTTTCGTTAGCGTGATTAGTTAAGTGCAATAAAATGTTTAATGAAATGTTATTTTCATAAAAACGAATGCAATGTGAAGATGTCGCATTTTTTTTTTGATCGATAGGTGTTTTATCTCATTAAGCTTATTAGGACTAAGTTGTTAGTAGGTGTTAGAATTAAGTCAGCTTTTTATAAGTAATGGCGCTGTGGCACTTTCTTGACATTAAGTTATTGTTGTCAGAGATTTTTTTCAATAAAAGAAAATAAAAATCGTGCATTTAAGGCTCAATACTCAAAGTCACAATATGTAACCGACCTCATATCCATTCCCTTTTGGAGTTTCTCTATTAGTTCCTTAATAGCACCTCCGCAAATGATAACCAATAAACACAAATCTTGCTGTCGATTCAGCCGAGATGGTATACGAGCCGAGCATGTAATTAGACACATCGCTTATTCCGCGTTTGCTCTCATTAGATGCCCGGCCGATACGGAAACCGTTTGCATCCAATTATTATGACCGGACTTGTATATTTACATCCATTATGCCATTGTCGGCACTTCTAACCGCGAGATACAATAGTGCCAGCTCACTAAGCCGTGTATCAAATTATCTGTAACAGATCTATGTGGCTTGATTCCCGGCGAAATGTATTGCCTTTATATTGTTACGTTGGGCTCAGATCATGAATACACATTGTATTACGTGTATCGTCTTCAATTCATCGCGAACACGAGGATATCGCACTAAACCTTTGTCATAAGGCCCATGGTTTATTTTACAAACAGTACATCTAAGATGGTGTACTTGACGCTATTGCATTCTGTATCCCAAATTCTCCCCCAAAACGGGTGATAATGTATCTAATCATATTTGCACTAGGAGCTATTGTATTAAAATGTGATTACGATATTTTATTTGTGTTTTAACAATAGATAGTTGGAAAAATAATAAAGTTCAATACTTTTCACCCATTTTCCACTAAGCATGTGAAAAAAGAATAACATTAAGTACCTACTTAAAAATAATTGATACCTACTTCTAAATAATAAAAATAATTGTCCACCTCCATAGTCAGCACGGTCAGCTACCGTTTTGGAGGTCCCGGGTTCGATTCCTATGGGGTTTCAAGTAAATAAAAGTGATTTTTTTAATCTTAATATTTATTCAATATAACACTCTGGACTAGTAACTAAAGCGGAGGGCTGATCACTTTTCCTTTATGTTTTAACGATCCAGATAATACTACGTTCATATGATGACCCCTATGCCCTATGCACCATTGGGGTACGAATAGGTGTTTTAAAGAAGGAAGAAGAAGATTATTAATAAATTGTTAATGGATTTAAAAAAAATATATAGTTGTATAATAATCTAAGAGTGTAATTATGCAGTGTAATATATTAATAGGACCTTAACCCTTGAGTTAAGTTATTTCCTCAAGGGTTCAAAGTGTACCTTCAATTAATTTTACCCCCTAAGAACGTAAGACTCCCGCAGTGTTCAGAACCTAAAGCCGATCTCACCCACTGAGCCACTGACCAAACTTTAGCATAACATTTCCAGTCTTATATCGTGAGAAGGCTTGACTAACTCACTTCCACTATTTACGCTAACTGAACAGATTGCTTAAACTAAATGTAAAACAAACAAATGGATAAGATGCAAATAGATTCCATAAGATTATATTATAAGAATATGAAGAAAAAAAACACCGATATTTTTAACAACATTTTTTAAGTACGAGTATAGTAAATTGATAATTTTATTTTGAATATTGAAAGCTTTAACTTTGTGGATCAGCGATATATTATTTTGAGAAATAATTTCTCAAAATAATAATAATTTTATATTTATTAAATTAATTGCGAATAAAATAATAAATTATTGGCTTGAATATGAAAAGTTAATAACTACATAATATTATGACTCTGTATAAGAAACGGATTTAATTTTTTCTGTAGAGACGTTAACAAGAGCCAATATAAAAATTAAATTTGTGTATAAATTTCAATAATATAGAAGTTAACAAGAGAAAATTCAACTTTTTAATTTGTGTACGAATTTCAATAATTCATTACATATCGCTCACTCCTTTCAAGAACGTCATAAATCAAAAATCGTCAATTTTCAGTTGTGCTTGTTTTCGGAATGCCCAGAAAATATACTATATCCCAGCAAAAGAGGCATATTTTTAATTTAATATTTACCCGCTACAGGGCAGAAAATGTTGTTTTTGCATAATGAAGAAAAGGTATCGTTTAATTATTTTTTTAAATAAACTAAATATTTTTCAAATGGAGTAAAAATCTTCAGGTTTTACCTAAAAAGATCTGTTGCACAGTAAAAAGTTTAATAAGTGGCTTGATATTTATTTTTAATACATTGTGTTATATTTTTAAACTTTAAAAACGTTCTCCTGAAAAATCAAGTTTTTTGATTTATGACGTTCTTGAAAGGAGTGAGCGATATATGAATAATATAGAAGTAAAGCATAGATTATATTTTTTTGTATTAAATTTTAATATCATCCATATTTACTTAGATATTTAAAATCATTTATTTAATATATGTAGTTACAATTGATTATTTTTATTAATTTTCTAGAGATTTCTACTTAAAAATATTATTGCTATAAAGAAAGATATATGGTACATATATATAAATATTACATGTCTTTTTAAGGGGTTTGTTATTGACCGTGCGTTGAGTATCCTGATTTGGTTCAAACAACACATATGTTGTAATACTTGCCTATGTATCATGTTTACTTTTCTACTAAGTAAAATATAACAATAAAAATGTCATAGATTTGAGGCATTTTATTTTTGTCAGAAAAAAAATTGCATAGTAAAAACAATAATATAAATACTTGTCAACTTTCCAAAAACCCACTTGATGTTAATTCATTTACTATAAATTGTAATGCATATTGGTGACCAGAAATAAAGTACTTGTTTGACATCTCAACATAGATGAAGCATATGGAAGGCCCATGATTGTCAACCACACTACTTAAATTTTTGGAACTCTTACATATTCATTAATCTCATGACAATGTATATATGAGCTTACGAGAATGGTGAATATTGCACTTGTGTAAAGTGATCACATGAACCAAACTATGACAGGCCATAAACCCTGTAAATACCCAGACTTTCATATTCTTCTTCATCTATATTGAAATGTAAAAAAAAATGTAAAAAATACTCCTTAGTGGAGAGAACCAATACGTGAACAAGACACACTCAAAATGTTATGGAGAAATATATCGTAGGTGTACTGGAAAAAAACGTTTACTCGATAATATGCTATTTTGACTTAATGATGCAGTATTATAAACTTTTCAACGTTCTTTAAACTGGCAAAATATACTAAATAGTTTGTTGAAATGTCATATTTATGTGGTTTTACATGTAAAGTCAACTTGAAGTTTAAGAACGGGTATTTTATTCAGGTCAAAATCTTCAAATGACAGGGATTATTTAAACAGGGATTTTAGAGTAAACGTTTTTTGCCAGTATATACCCACGATATTATAGTAGAGTATTATTTTTGACATCTCATCAAAGATGAAGAAGAATATGGAAGTCTGGGCATTTACGGGGCTGACGACCGTCATAGGCTGGTTTAAGTGATCACTTTACACACGTGTAACATTCACCAATTCTACCCACTATTGACAACCACACTACTCAAATTCTTGGAAGTTCTGTATATATGAACCAATTTAGAAACCTTGTGCTTGAATCACTAGAACATATAGTAGAGTATATTAGTATGAATTCAAATAGAGAATATGTGTTTTATATTCTCGGTGAGCGATAATGGATAGCGAATTTACATAGCCGACATTCTATTATTTTACTGTCTACACGCTCAAAACACGAGACAAAAGGTAATGCATAACCGAGTAGATACAGTATCATCAAGGCCCGATAATACTGTAAGGCAGACAGTGCGAGGTACCGGGTTTGAAGCCCGCCTTGGACCATAATTGGACAGCATGGAGCCAAGATTCGCCGGACGAGATACGGAAACAGCTAGGCAACAGGGGGGTTCAGAATTGACGGCCGCTTTTATTTACGGCTAAGGGTAAAGTTCAGGAGCGGAAAGGGATATGTTTTGCTGCGTTTTAAGTTGATTTATGTACCAATTGCGATGGTTATCCGCTGGTAACCTATTGCAGAACGGTAAGTAACGAAAGCTGGCAGTTTCAACCCGAGCTTTTGAGCTAAACAAAAGATCGAGCAGTGATCCTTGGGAACTAAAATTTACAGAGTGTACGAGGCGATGTAATCTACTGATTCTATAAAATATGAAAAATAAATAAAAACAGTCAAAATGTCAATTATATCAACAAAGTTATACATTAAATAACTAGGTAGTAAAATAATCATTGTGGTATTTTATATTTCACTTGGTAAATACCATTATTTCTAAAAATATATGCCAAAAACACGTTTTTCGATTCAGCATTGCGAACGATGCATTCAGCATCATCATCAAAAATCTCAATAATGATGCAGAATGCTTCGAAATACGTATCACAAAAGATTTTAGGAAATAGTGGTATTTACCAAGTAAAATTTTATTTAAAGATGCATAGATAAATATTACCACAAAGTAAATCAGGAATCAATTAATGAAATATTTGATTTTTCTAAGACTCGATACGGAAATCTTTATACGTTTTTTAAACTATATTTATTTCGTTGCGTTGATTTATACTCTGCATTATATTGAACACAGACGATGTTTAAAAAAAAGATAGTACTTTTTTAAGGTTTATTTCTAAGGTTGGTATGGATTTCGATGTGCTTTATAACTTTCACGGATAATTATGCATAAATCAAAAGGTTTATTGTAAGTACGATCATATAAAATGCATGGCTTGATGGTATGTAAAATAAATTACACGACTCATTAAAATTACGTCTAATGGGACCTACGCAATAATAAAATCTATATATCCATCTTTGAGAAACGTATTATGTCATGGTTAAAATACATAGATTTAATGGGGCTTTCCGGAACAGGATCAGCGAGTCGAATTTGAATCACCCCGCTAATAAACTGATATACGGTTACAGATAACCTGATGCTGGGAAGAAGAATGGGGAGGAGGCCGAGATGAATGTAATTAGCGGATCATGCAGTTGTTATTTGTCAACATTTTCAGCTTTGAGAGATCTTCCCGATAGACCCATCTGCTGGATATTGCTTTCGATCGAGGATAAAGCCTCCATTGTTCGTGTACAATTATTATTAAACAGCACTTTATCGACACCAAGCAGAACAAAGCACCGTATTGCCGAAGAAAGTGTTTTACGATCTTGACTGTATAGAACAAGCCAATGCCGAAAATCAAAGATGTTTTTTTTCCGCTTTTTTCATACGTCCGATTTCCCGCACAAACGCGTTTAAAATCAACATTAATAAACAAAAAATACACTTTGCCCAAAGAAAAATATTTAAAAAAAAAATTGAATGTATACAAATAAAAAATAAGTGTTTAAATTTTAATCTCCTTAAGTAATTAATCGACTACATAAAAATTTTGACACAACATTACATTTAAATATCTCATGTACTTGTAAAAAATGTAGAGGTTAAAAAAAACATGTTTTCGATTGTATTGTTATTTTATATATGTTAAATATTTCCTTTGCTTCAGTGAAATGAAAAATATTTAAAATGTATACTTTATTTCTTTCTTTATTTTCCATTTTACCAGACTGAGCCACAGTAACGCGTGATTAAGACTGGAGTGGCAATGGGCAGGACTTGTTACGAGACAAGATGGACCCCTAAAATTTTAAGATGAAGACCTTGGGAGAATAAGAGAGGCGTCGGAAGACCTCAAAAAAGATGGTCCGACGACATAGCTGCTGTGGGGGGTAAAAATTGTCTGCGAGCATTAACTGACCGAGAGAAATGGAAGGATATGGAAGATGCCTATATCCAGCAGTGGAGTAAAGAAGGCTGAAGAAGAAGACAAAGATGAGATATTTTGACAAGAAAGAATACATAACCGATGTAAGAATACATGGATAGGTTATGGTGATTTTGAAAAGTTATAGGGACTGGGATAAATAAGACAAGATGAAACGATTCCCATTGCGTGCGTTTGTAATGGATAATTTACGACAAAAATACAGGACCAAAGCGACCTTTATAGAAAAGTCGTGCCTATTAATGGCCGTATCTAGTGGAACTGTCAGCTACTTCGAACTGGTGAATAATTGGAGTGGATTAAGTAATTATTGTAAGAAGTACTATTAATGAAATGGGTCATGGTAGTAAGACAATTACTTTAGGAAATAATGCAACTCTTTGTTTTAAGTTCTCACGATTCGGAAGACTCGAAGTTATAAAATGCAATTTTAACTTTCTAACTATTAAAGGTGCTTATTAAATCGTGGTTTAAAGGGAAAATCTAAAGAGGTAAGCTCTTCTTAGATAATCAAAAATAATCATTTATTATTCATGGGTACCGAAGAATTTTTGTAGAATTAAAAAGTACTTGTATTATAGTTTTTCAATAATTTTAGTATACACAAATTGGCATTAGTTATAGATATGATCTAAGTAATAGTGGATGATATAACAGTCTACTTTAAGTACTGATCAGAAAATTATTTGTTTATAACGTAAATCAATTCTAACATTATTTAAGCTTACAAAACATTGACTTGATATAAAAAAACCTAATTATATACTAATGGAAATTTGTGTAATGTAAGTATCCTATTTTTATGCAATAAAACATAAAAAAATATATATCTAAACGTTTTTAAATGTTTCTGATGGGTGAGAATACACTGAGTACCTGCTTTTTTTTTCTTATTCCATAATATTTATTTTCTTTATTGTTTCGGCATTAACTTTGTGGTAAGACATGTTACAATGATTAAAGAAAACACTTCGTTTTTTACCACTTGAGTTTTATTATAGACTACATGTTTCAGAAGTTAAACTTCCATCATTCGGGTCTGTAAAATAAATAATAAATAACATTATAGAACAATTTTGTATTTTATATTTTAGTTATTATACAGACCTGAATGATGGAAGTTTAACTTCTGAAACATGTAGTCTATAATAAAACTAAAGTGGTAAAAAACGAAGTGTTTTCTTTAATCATATTTATTTTCATTAAATTAATGCATGATTTTTTTTAGCTTTGTACATTTACAGCATTAAATACAGGTTATTTTATCATGTGTATAGCGAAATAATGAATGAAAATATTTAGGACGTAATTGTTACGCTCAAAAATGTCTAAAGTAACAAACTCTGCCATAAATAGTAATAATTTTTCTATTTATTGTGAAAAATAAGAAAACATTTAAAAATAAGGAAAAGTAGAAAATGCCAATAAACAAATTACATTATCCTGATGAATTAATTGGTTGTAAATCAATATTGAGTGATACAACCTGCATAAAGTAAAAAAAAAACTTTTAAAATGTTTAAACCTTTCATTTAAAAATGTTTTATTTATTTATTTTTCAAGACATATTACATACATAAGTCATATATCGCTCACTGCTTTCAAGAACGTCATAAATAAAAAAAAATGATTTTTCAGGAGAACGTTTTTAGAGTTTAAAAATATAACACAATGTATTAAAAATAAATATCAAGCCACTTATTAAACTTTTTACTGTGAAACAGATCTTTTTAGGTAAAACCTGGATGTTTTTTCTCCATTTGAAAAATATTTAGTATTTATAAAAAAAATAATTAAACAATATGTTTTCATCAAAATGCAAAAACAACATTTTCTACCTTGTAGCGGGTAAATATTAAGTTAAAAATATGCCTCTTTGGTTGGAATATAGTACATTTTCTGGACATTCCGAAAACATGCACAACTCAAAATTGGCGATTTTTTATTTATGACGTTCTTGAAAGGAGTGAGCTATATATAATATTCATTATAGTGGTATATTCAAGTGTTTAATTTTAATAAAATATAATATTCCCGATGAGAAATTTCTATTTCTCATTTTGGGACATGTGATTTAGGTTAACAAGACTGGAACACAAATAATAAAGTAACAAAAAACTTTTTTTTTTAAAATAAGCAAAACATGGCAAAATATACAAATAATAAGCAGGTATAATAAATAGGCATAAGGATATTTAAAAGAAATAAATGAAAAAAACATAAGGTAAGATGCATATTTTAAATAAACAAATGAGAAAATACAAAAAATGAGAAAATATAACAAATGAGAAAATATAAAAAAAACATAAGATAAAACAAAATAAGAAAATATGACTAAACACTATATATCTTTCCATAAAGTAGTTTTTCAGATCATTTATTTTGCATCCCAAATTTAACGCGTGCAATTAAAAATAATTGTTAAGATCAAGGGTAAAGTAGCGTGGAGAATAAACCACGGTAAGCTACAGAGGTTAACTTGGCAGTAATGGCACCATTCCTACTCCAAATGATTGATGAGAATACCGATGCAATTTAATTTGACGATGGAAACTCACTGTGATTGACAGAGATAGGGATGCATCTAGCACCGGTATTGCCAAACAATGAAGCAACCGCTTCGTGAAGTTCCACCGACACTTCCAAGCCCTGATAATATCCTGGGAAGTTAGTTCAAATGAAAATGGATGAGGCAACGCTGACTCCGGTGATACTAAACCTGTCCATCAAACGTCTTCGGATGGACGGAACGCCGAATATATTAGCAATACTATACAAGCTCTGGCATAAAAATATATAAATATGTTGCATAACATTCTTCGTCTCGGGTAACTCTACGTATGAGTATTTTAATATTTCATTACAAAAATAGCGACAATAACACGTTAATGTTTTGTTATATTTGATACTCGTATTACTGAAGACGTTGATCCATATGCATTGTGTTTTGTTTTTGTTTTTAATATTTTATTAAAAACAACAAAATGCCTCCAGCTGTCCTCCGCCTCCGTAGCGTAATGGTCAGCACGCTCGGCTACCGTTCTGGAGGTCCTGGGTTCGATCACAGGGGGGTCAAATAAATATAAGTGATTTTGTTCACTCTACTATTTATTTAATATTACCCTGGACTGGTACCAAAAGCGGAGGGCTGATCACCTTTCCTTCGTGTGTTAACGACCAAGATAACACTGTGTTTGTGTAATGCAGTGCCCCATGCACCATTGGGGTGCAGATAAGGGTTTGAATTGAGTTGAATAATATTTTATTAATACCTGTAAAATCAGGGTAGCAAAGAGAATAAACTACGGTAAGAAACAAAGGTAAACTTGGCAGTAATGGCACCATTACCCAAGGCCCAAAATTTATGATTTTAAATTCATGAAATAGTCTTTAAGGCCCATAATGTACGATAAATCACCACTTAATTTTCTTTAAACCATGGTAACAGTTACCGCTTTCTGATTAATGTTTTACTTAGTAAATACCAATATTTCTTAAAATCTACTGTGACGTGTTTCGATGCTTCCGCATCATTTTCAAACACCGAATGCATCGAAACACGTGGCACAATAGATTTTAAGAAATAGTGGTATTTACTAAGTAAAACATTAAATAAAAATAGATAGATTTTACCACAAAGTGACTGCCGAATCAATTGATGAAACATTTAACGCATTTGATGTTTTTGCTTGAAACACCGTTTTTGTATTGAAAAAATACGTTTTTAGTTGAAATAAATATATGGTTTTGAAAAAAAAGGCTATTTGAAGGTATCGGCTTCAAAAATATATAAAAATATATTTTCTACAGAAAAATATGCGTGGAGACACTGTGGAGAGTCTGGCCCCACACGGCCGATTGCTTAATGAATTGGATTTTTGCGAGTTCCTCTCAACATATTAAAATTCATCAAATATAAAAATGAACGACTTACCTCACACTGGTAACCAGTATATCCGACAGGACATATGCAGCGATAGGTGTTGACCTGATCCACACATTCACCTCCGTTCAGACAAGGGTTAGAAGCGCAGTCGTCGATGTCAGTCGCACAATCACGGCCTGCAGACAAAAAGAAACATTGAAAAAAATTCTACATCTAAATAACGAAGGATTATTTAAAAAAAATTATAAATTTTATGAATTGAAAAGTCATATAGATTAAGATCATATTATTTTTTGACATCTCATCAAAGATGAAGAAGAATATGGAAGTCTGGGCATTTACGGGGCTGACGACCGTCATAGGCTGGTTTAAGTGATCACTTTTCTAGTGAAGTTCTAGTGATTCAAGAACAAGGTTTCTAAATTGGTTCATATATATAGAGATTCCAAGAATTTGAGTAGTGTGGTTGTCAATAATGGGTAAAATTGGTGAATGTTACACGTGTGTAAAGTGATCACTTAAACCAGCCTATGACGGTCGTCAGCCCCGTAAATGCCCAGACTTCCATATTCTTCTTCATCTTTGATGAGATGTTAAAAATAATATGAAAAATAACTCCTATAATTGGAGATAATCCAGATTTGTGAACAAGTATTTGGACACACTCAAAATGTTGTAAATATAGAATAACTTACTTTAATAACTTACTTTATTTTGTTCGTTTTGAATTTTATTATTTACCTTTTTTGGTCGTATTACTTGTTCTATAATCTTTGCCTTAATCGTACTCTCAAACCCATTCATGCTTTAACCTATATCCATTTGATTATTTTTTGCTTTTTATTTTTTCTTACTCCTGTTTAATAAAATAACAAAATTATAATTTTTTTCCATATATATTTTTTCTGACCAGTCACCGGGTTTCGTCGATACCGATAACATCGACTTAGGGCGTTTGTCATCGTTTTAAAACGCTAACTGACGTGCCGGACGGTAAAATTCCGTGTAATAGACAAACGCCCTTCCACATAACGGCTGGGGTTAAAAACCATGATTTTATATTTATTTTTCTGACAAAATGAATTTAAATTTGTACAGGTCGGTTTTGGTAAGGGTTTTTTATAGTGTGATTTTATATAATTTTATTATTGAAATGGATTTTTAAATAACATATGGGTGAGTCTGGAATGTTGTGTTTGTAGTTACGGAAAAATATTTTACATCACCCCCGGCGTATACAATGCATGTTTTTTTTTTTAATATTAAAAAATCTAAGTACTTAAAGAAAAATCTATTTTTAAGGTAAAAATTGAACTGTTTTATTCGATTACAAAAAAAAACTAGTAGAGAATAATATGAGTTTACAACATTTTAAGTGTGTCCAAATACTTGTTCACAAAATCTGAATTATCTCCGATTACAGGAGTTATTTTCATATTATTCTTTGACATCTCATCAAAGAATGATGAGATGTCAATCTTTGATGAGATGTCAAAGAATTATATGAAAATAACTCCTGTAATTGGAGATAATCCAGATTTTGTGAACAAGTATTTGGACATACTCAAAATGTTGTAAATAAATTATCTGGTCAAATTATAAGCTTAAATAATAAAAATTAAAATGGTATTTTCTGGCGTTTCTCATGTGTGTGATTATAATCCAGGATTCGGACCTCACATACTAGTATAAGTTTCTGCTTAGTAAAAAGCTTCTTTACATCTCACCAAAGCTTCTTTACATCTCACCAATATTTACTTCATTTTTTTATTTATTTATTTATTCACTTTACGTCTCTGGTGAAGTTCTTGTGATTCAATACTGGGTAGAATTGGTGAATGTTACACGTGTGTAAAGTGATCACTTGAACCAGCCTATGACGGTCGTTATCCCCGTAAAAGCCCAGACTTTCATATTCTTCTTCATCTTTGATGAGATGTCAAGGAATAATATAATAATATGAGTATTTAATGTAAAAAAAATACCTGTATATCCTGGTTGACATGCGCAGTGGTAATCGTTGACGAGGTCTATGCAGGTGGCCCCGTGCAAGCACTGCCCGACGCAGTCGTTGATGTTCTTATCGCAGTTGCGGCCGGCCCATCCCCTTCTACACCGGCACTGGTATCCTCCGGCCAAGTTGACGCAGGACACTGCGTTGATGCAAGGTTCGGACACGCATTCGTCTACGTCTAAATTGTTATTAAAAAAAAAACTAAATAAGACCATGATACTAACTAATTCAAACCCTTACCCGCACCCCAATGGTGCATAGGGCACTGCATCAATCAAACGCAGCGTTATCTTGATCGTTAACACATGAAGGAAAGGTGATCAGCCTTCTGTTTCAGGTACCAGTCCAGGGTAATATGGAATAAATATTTTAGTGAAAAAATCACTTCAATTTATTTGACCTCCCTGGGAATCGAACCCGGGACCTCCAAAACGGTAGCCGACCGTGCTGACCATTGCACTACGGAGGCGGATAATATTATATTATATTATATTATTATTACGGAGGCGGATATTAGCTAAACAACTGTTAAAAAATAATGCTAGGAAATTTCAATAAAAATATGTAATCGGTATTTTCCTTCAAAACTGTCATTCTAATAATTAAAATAATAAAAGGTTATAGGGAAAATGTAAAGTTAAATCATAAAACTGATGCATTATACTGGCAGATTGGCATGGCGTTCTATACTCTATACTGTGATGGTTATTGAAAGCTGTCCCACCGCATTCCCAGATCTGCTACAGAAGCATCTAGGCTTCCTGACAGACCTCTTGCAAAACAATTTTTTTTAACTCAGTTGCGAAATTTAATAAAAATGTGAAACAAAATTGCATCTCGATTTTACTGTGAATTTACATTTAAAAGCTTTCAATATCCCTGTCACTGCCAATCCAAATAAATACAAGTTTGTAAATCCACCCCAAATTTTCTAGAAGTACCCCGCGGTATGATGGTTATTTAGTTATACTAATACTGATAACATGACATTATTTGACAAGCGCTGTGGCGTAGTTGTGTAGACGCTCGACTGCAAAACGGGCGTCGCGGGTTCGATTTACGCCAATTGCATAGTAAATTAAAGAAACTAAATAATTAATTAGAAATGAAATAATAAGAAATTAAATTTATTTTCAATTGGTCGGGGTGTTCGTGTTTACTTGTCATATTTTCCTTCCCTATTCTTACTATCCCACCTGCAGACAAGCCTCTAAAAGCAGAGGCTTTGTAGGTTATTACTTTTTTTATAAAGTAATAAAGTCATAGAGAAAATTTATTTAGGGAATCTGATAATCATCGTTTGTTTTCTTTAATAGGTTATTGACATTGACAAAAATATAAAATGCATATTTCGTACCAAATTGACAGAGGTCTCCTTCCCAAGATGGCGGACATTGGCACTGAAACGCGTTCTCCAGGTCTATGCAGGTGCCACCATTTTGGCAGGGTGCAGAAGCGCATTCATCGATATCTGTAACAAAATAAACATTTATTTATAATAGTTAAACTGAAGTTATTGTCCGCCTCCATAGTGTAATGGTCAGCACGCTCGGCTACCGTACTGGAGGTCGCGGATTCGATTCCCAGGGGGGGTAAAATAAATATAAGTGATTTTATCTAATAATTATTCAATATTACCCTACACTGGTACCTGAAGCGGAGGGTCGATCATTTTTCCTTCATGTGTTAACGATTAAGTGTTATCACTGCGGTTATATAACGCAGTGCACTATGCACCATCGGGTGCGGATAATGGTTTAGAAAAATACTTTTCTTGATGTAAATCCATTTGAAAGATATTGATTTGTACTATTTATACAAATTTAAAATAAAATATACATGGTATACTTCCACCTTTTTATTAGATGATTTGTTCGCAATCATTATTTGTTTATTTTTTAAAAATAAATAATGATTGCGATATTTAGACTAATCAAAAACATAAAATTGAAACACTTTATAAAAACAAAAAAATATATAAAATAATTTAAAAAATGACAAGAACATTATTTTAAGATTAAATTTAGTAAACAAAGTAGGTACTGGTTATATTTTTTTGAGTAAGATTTTATTATGGTATGCATATTGTGCATTTTGTTTAAAGGAATCAAAGGAGATAACGTGAAGTCAGTTATTTAGTTAACAAAAAAAAATGATTTGAAAAAAAAACTCATATTTATTCAATACTTACTTATATATATTTTTTGATTCCTGCATAAAATTGCAATTTTATTTCCTTCGTCGAAATTAAATAATTTATTGATTATATTATTATTTAATTTGAAATTCTTTAAATAACTACTCCTTTATTTTAAATTTGCTTAACTAATCAACGTTGAATTATTAATGGATAATATCATATACTCGTATGCATTAAAATGTAATGAAGCAGATATTTTTAGACAAGACTAGTTTTTATCCTGCCGTAAACTTGTCTGAACTATTTCACAGACGATTGAACAACGTTATTTGCGGTTCGCACATCAAAAGGTGACCAAATAAAGTAAACGTATAAAAGTATTTGAAAACTTAATATATTACTTGGTGATATTTAGTATTATAAAAAAAAGTAATGAATATAATAACATTTGAAGACTTCTACGACATGGAACTAAGTGAATATGAAAGGGTTACTTTTTTATTGATTTTTTTTTATTACGTATGTATGTATATTGTGCGTGCAAAATTAGCATAAAAGAAACATGTCACTTCATTATAATGTATCAAAACTTGATTATTTTTGTAACTTATTCTTTCTCATGATTGACACCCGCTGATATGCTTTTAACGGAATTACTATTAAGTTTATTTTTTAATTGTTATAGAATAAACGGTGATAAAATCGGCATTTAATTAAGATAAACATTAAATAAAAAAAAACTAGTTATTTTTATTTGTAGCAAATGGGTCTCTTATCTCTCATAGAAATATATATATTTAATATTGGTTTATTATAATATTGTATATCAAAACTTGATTTTTTTTATAGTTATTCTTACATCTGATTGACATCCGCTGATGAGTTTTTAAGGGAATCACGATAAAGTTTATATTTGAATTATATTATAAAAGAAAACATTAGTTTTTTTACCACTTGAGTTTGTTTTATGGCGACTAGTTTTGGAAGCTAAGCTTTCATCTTCAGGTCGAAAACAAGTGTTTTCTTTAACAATATCATTATGTCTTACCTCAAATTAATGCCGAAAAATAAATAAAATATATTTGAATTGTTATAGATAAATGGAAAATAGGAGATAGGAGACCTATTTGCAAATTTAAAAGCAAATGGGTCTCTTATCTCTATACAAATGTTTATATATATATATATATATATATATATATATATATATATATATATATATATATATATATATATATATATATATATATATATATATATATATATATATATATATATATATATATATATATATATATATATATATACATACATATAAACATATGAATTCTAAAAATAATTCTGCCGTACCTGACGCACGCGCATCTTGGCTAACTGGTTTAGTACAATTTTTTATGAGTTTTAATAAACTGATTTCAAAACCGGTTGGATCATTCCGCCGGTTATCCCTGATTTTGGAGCACATTTCAAACGAATGTGTCATTCTTGTATCGACTTGATGACATATCTAATCCCAGTGTTGCTACATATAGCTTATCGGCGCAGCGGTAAAAAAAATATTCATGTTTTATACGCTAAGCTTTTTTAGAATCGTGCCAAGGAAAAGCTGCGGTAAATTAAATTTATACGTCATACTACTATATTTTTTATTTTTTTTATTCACATGAAATGAGTTACAAAAAGTATTTGTACTATTCCAGTTATAAAATTTCACAATTTTTTTCATTAAAAATAGAAATATTTGTTTTATTTTTATTTTTATAATTTACGAAAATATTTCCATTTCATACTGTTTCTGTGAGCCTAAGCGGCTCATTATTAGAAATAGGTATCAAATTGCGGTAGAGTGAGTTCGAACCGAGAAACTCTGACTAAGAGTCCACGACACTAACCACGGGACCACAACCCGACATTGTAATAATAGTAAGTTTTAAATACCTAAAAGATGATCGGGATTACTATGAATTGTACGTATTTTCAAAGCTCACGATATCTGTATATATTTACGTGACAGTTGATTTGCTTTTCGAGTTCATTTTGAAACGAGTGAAAAACATGCAAATACACTTTTGAAATACAATGTAGGTATTGATATCTTTACATAAATGACGAAGAATATGGAAATCTGTGTATTTACAGGCCTTACGGCCTGTCATATGCTGGTTTAAGTGATCACGTTATAAATGCGTTACATCAACATTCTACTCATCATTGACAACCACTACTCGAATTTGAAAGATATATTTATGTTTCAATCGACACCCTTTTTCATAT
Organism: Brachycentrus maculatus; assembly: GCF_059751285.1. NCBI lineage: Eukaryota > Metazoa > Arthropoda > Insecta > Trichoptera > Brachycentridae > Brachycentrus > Brachycentrus maculatus. The sequence goes on from NW_028280939.1 coordinate 937,835, forward strand.
GCGAATTCTCGGCACCATCTATGGTTGAGTTGTGTCAGAGACCTTTATGGAATGTATGCCAGATCATTCCAGAACTATTATACGTACTAGAAGACATTGGAAAACAGGTTGCTCAATTTTATTTTGACTAGTAATTTTACTCACAATGTTTTAGTGTGTCCAAATATTGCGTACAATGTAGGTATACTTGAAATGTATTTTAGGTTCCTTTATGAAATTTGAAGAAAGTTTTGATTTTGTATTTGAAGTCGGTATTTTTATGCTTCTTACAGAAGTTTTACAAGTCTTTTATCATAGTTGAGTTTTTTTAGATGAAACAGTGCAGTTCGATTACGCCAAATGTTATCTGAGTTTAAAGAAAATGAAGTTGTTATTTAACGTTTGTAGGGCCTTAACCTTAAAAAATGATTATAGTGGTAATTCAATATCTAAGGTTACTTTTTAATTTTTAGAAGTATTTATTTTGAAATTACTGGCCTAAGACACGATTCTGCTTTTATCATCCAATATTTTCATTTCAACGTTAAAAACGGGTGTGTTTGACCCGAACACTCGAGATTTCAAACGTACATATTTCATAAAAGTATATCGCATAGTAATAAAGAATTCTGATGTTTTTTTTTTGCTTTACAATTTTTTGCCGACGAAAATTATAATTAGAGTGTTTTTATTTTTAATAATTGTAGACCAACGGTTTCGGTGTCAGGAATTCAGTTCATGAAATAGCGCCAAAATTTATGACCGTGTCATCACTCAAACGCACTAACCGACCATTACGCGGCAATGCGATAATCGTCCCACGCCCTGGGGATAGAGCATCACTTAAGGTCGATTCTCCTTCGCTCTTTGAACGCGATTAAATTACAGGTTCACAGAATTTCGAGCAATTAAAGCAACACCCACAAGAGAAGAAATGCTCGGATGGGAAATTGATAAAAACTTTACAAAAATGTACACTTTATAAAAAGCACATCATAGAAGTGCTGTAATTATCAACTGTCTTTGATAACGTTTGCCCCCTTTTTACGATCTTGAATGATTTATTTGAGAAAAAACCTTATTTACAACAAAAAAATCCACACATTCAAATTTGATATCGTAAATAAAAAAAATCTACTTTGAATTCCTTCTATGAAATCTATGGTCGAAATGTTTTAAAATAATACACAAGTCAGGGCGTGGATTCCAAAGGGAAGCTAACGCATTACGCAGTGTAGATGACTTTAACCCTTCCCTTACGGTGCTAAAAATCACAGTAGCTAGCGTAGCGACACGACCGCCCCATTCGACGACTTGTGCGCAACCAAAAAGGTGACCGTCGGAAACAGTATGAAAACGCGTGCGTGTGTACGTAAAATACGGCACGCACGCATACTCTGAGAAACGTTTGTGTATTGGTGATTCTATTCCCGATTTTTTTTGCAATTCATTTATTTCTGTCGCTGCAAATGAATAACTTTATAATATAATATTTTTATGTAACACGCAAAAGTATTACGGAGGAATATAAAATTTCTGAGCCCGTATCTATTATATTTTATATTGATATTCTCATTTTTAAGGTCAAGTTGTAGTAAATACATATCGCTCACTCCTTTCAAGAACGTCATAAATCAAAATACTTGATTTCTCAGGAGAACGATTTTAAAGTTTAAAAATATAACACAATGTATTAAAAATAAATATCAAGCCACTTATTGAACTTTTTACTGTGCAACAAATCTTTTTAGGTAAAACCTGAAGGTTTTTTCTACATTTGAAAAATATTTAATTTATTTATAAAAATAATTAAACATTACATTTTCTTCAAAATGCAAAAACAACATTTTCTGCCCTGTAGCGGGTAAATATTAAGTTAAAAATATGCCTCTTTTGCTGGGATATAGAACATTTTCTGGGCATTCTGAAAACATGCACAACTGAAAATTGACGATTTTTGATTTATGACGTTCTTGAAAGGAGTGAGCGATATCACAGGGTGGGAAGGTTAAAATTACTTTTGAACATTTATTTTGAATGATTTCGTCAAGTTTACAATTTCAACATGTTTTGATTTTCAACGATTGTACAATGTGAAACTAAAATTAATAATATAAAGAAAATGAAAGAAAAGCTGTAATTGGTTTTCCTGTTTTACCGGCCGTTCATTTTACCTATTGACCGTTTGTTCGCTGGCTGTTCCTATTACCGATTATTTCTTTGCCAGACCTTTCCAAGAAAAGGGTCATCCTTTAGCTGCTCACCTCACGTCAACTTATGTATAATAGCGCAATAATGTAATTTAATGACGATTTAACGCCATTGTAAGTAAATCGTTGTATCCCATAATCTAGAATCTTCTGCCACCAGGGGTGGTAAACTTGAGTTTTATTCGAATACTGATCAACTTAGTATTAACAGTCTGAAGTCGAATCGTGTAAAAGAAAAAAAATATTGCTCTAAATTTGTAAAATACGATCTAAATTGAAGGCCCTTATAAATAACATTCCTTTAATTGATAACCAAATCAATTTTACTCATAGTCCAGTATTTGATTCAACATAGCAAGCAAGATTTATTCAAACACTTATTTCGCTCGTCTAAACATGCACGTGCTTACTAAGTATCATACTGTTTAACAGTTACTTTATATGAAAAAAGTTTTTTAAAGTAATAATAACGTCAATATAAAGTTGTATCTGAATTATTTTATATAAAATTTAATTAAATACATACAAAAAACAAGGATTATTTAAAAATAGACCCCTCCTATGAGCGTTTACATTTCGAATGCCAGTGAATTTAATGAATGATCCAAAATAAGTAATAAAAAAAAATGACTGTCCTTATCTTCCATTGTTTTATAGCACTTTGTGTAATACCACTTTTATAAACACTTATTTGTGACTACCGGTTTCGAAAAATTAATCCATACCATATTATTACCATACATGTTTTATTACCATACCACAAAGTTATCAATGCTTTTAATATACAAAATATATTACTGTCCTCTTAATTTTTTTGCAAAAAATATAATAGATGCGATGGAGACGTTATGTGGTATTAAGATATCGTCTTCGTTGTGTGTGTATTAAACAAATTAAATGAGCGAAAATGTTAACGGAAAATAAGTTAATATACGGGTTGAAAGAAATGCGAATAACAGTTTGGCCATAAACCAATCGGATGTTCATAAGTTATAGTTATAACATAAGTAACTGTCGAGCATTCAGTGAACTCCGAACCTCATTCGTCTTGTCTAAGATATTGAAGAAGCGATAAATCGGGACTCTAACCGCCGTGAACACACATTTAATTCTTACTAAATGAATGCACCTAATTATAATGTAAGACAGAGGCCATCCATTACAGGCGAGGATTAAAAAATACCGCAGGACTCGTTTATTTCTTACTTTGTCACTGGGAACAGGGTGGACGAAATTTTTCGAAACGAATTCGATAATTCCCGCGATAACTTGGACCCTCCTGGCCTAAACGTAAAACGTATGCATTCTTTGTACTGCGTTCTCCATTTTGACAAGCAAGAAACGGTTTTAATCGGGTTCAATGATTTTTCTAATAGTGAATAACAAAAGCATTTTTTTCTTCTTCAAACTATTGTAAATAAGAAATCACAAGGTTATCGGTCGTGCACTCCAAATTATTGGATCTAGAAAGGGGAAAATATTTAATGAGAAACATATGGGATACGTAGAGAATTACAAGGTGAAAGAAATAACTGATGTATGGGAAAGAAAATGGAAGAGGAACAGTAGGTATGAGAAGACGAAAAGCATAAAAGTCTAGGGCACTCCGGGTTACATTCCATTTATAATTAATTAATTGCTAATTGAGTCCATTGCAAAATAAATTAATAATTGGATAGATAATAAATGCGTATTTTTTAACAGTACTTTCTTATAATGCTGTTGAAAATGTCAATATGAGTGCTTGGAAAAATACTGATTGCTGAAATCTTTCACAGGCTACAAATATTTTTTTCCTACCTTTGATATATCATATTAAAGAATAACAATCTTAATGAAGTCCATTGAAAAAAAAACTATTTAATGTTAAATTAGTAGGTATTATTACGATTTTCTTGCGATTCTGTCGAAAATATCAATTGAAGCATTTAAAAAATACTGATTACGAAAATCTTTTAAACGGTACGAACCAATTTTTCCCTGCCTTTGAAATATTAAAGAATAATCTGTTTGATAAATAAATTAAATCCTAAAAAAATCCCTTGAAAAAAAATACTTCTTAATAAATTAGTATCGATGCTAGTTATATGAGATGGTGCCGAAAATGTCAATAGTCCTTGAATTTGTCCTTGAAGAAATACTAATTGCTAAAATCTTGATATATAAAGAATAATATGTTTATTAGATTGAAGTTTTGAACTGACATTTCTTGGTGGAACTGCATTATATATAAAAAATAACAACTATGTATATAGTTATTTCCACATATATTTTATTTGACCAGTGATCGGGTTTCGTCGTTACCGGCATCACCAGCCTGTATGTATTTATCTTGAAAATTGACAAATTATTACAGAAAAGAGCGCGTTACGGAGAAAGCGATGTGCATTACACGCAGCCATTTTTTCACCGCCTCTATGGCCTGAGACGAAAATTCGGCCATCGTTAGCCGCCATGTGCAGCGTCATTGTTTGTAATTGATAATTGGTAGGGCTACCTGGTCACGTGGGCCCCACTCAAGGAGCGCCGCGCCCCTTCCCCCCCCCCCGCGCGCTACACGCACGACGGCCATCTTACCCTCACGTCACTCCTGTACTCCTGGGTTCCCTAATGACTCATTTATTCAGAGGATTATCAATTTAAAAAAGAATGGCGAAGAAATCACCTGAGAAACGTGTACGGAGATGTGTGAAGCTGTAGGATTAGTTTTATTGTGACGTAATTAGGTGTATTTCATAGGTGTTTTATTTTTCATAGGAAAATGACCCGTCATGTCGCACAGTTACTCTTTTAAGAATGCGATATCCTTCAAACGAAAAAGTTAAATCCTTAATAAAATTTTCAAGATATTTAAGTAAAATAAATAATTTATAAATTATTTAATTCTTCTTCTAGTTCTTATCCGCACTCCATGGTGCACAGAGCCCTGCACCCTATTGATATAGTGCTTAGAAATATCTTGATCTTAATTCACATGAAGGCAAGGTGATCGAACCTGCGCCTTAGGTGCCAGACTTGGATAATATTAAATAAATATTAGAGTGAAAAATAAAAATTAAAAATATTTTGATCTCACTACGAAACGAATCCAGGGTCTCCGGCACGGTAGCTTAACACTCGAATCGTTAAACTTCGATTTTTTTTAAATATATATTGGCACGTATAGATATACTTTCATTAATAAATTTCGATAAAATAAACAAGTTTTTTCATTAATTGATTCGGCAATCAATTTGTGGTAATATCTATACATTTTAAATTTAAATTTCACTTCGGTTCGGTGTTAAAATACAAAGAAATCAATGACAGAAGTTTTATAATGCCATAACAAGGCGAAAAAATTGTCAAAATTTTTATTTTTATGTGTTGTTAAATAATAAAATACAATTTAGTAGACTTTAAAAAATTAGTGTTTGATTTTATTAATTCAAAATAAATTGAAATACGGTGCTTGAAAATGATGCGGTATGCATCGAAACACTTCGGCTGTCCAAACTCGAAACACAGTAAGAGACATTTTTTTGTAGTACTAATTTTGTATTTTAGGACTAAGTAGATTCTACTTAGTCCAAAAATGCAAAAAAAGTACTACAAAAAATGTCTCTTACTGTGTTTTAAGTTTGGACAGCCGACTTGTCACAATAGATTTTAAGAAAAAGCGTAAGCTTAATAGCCGTAAGCACAGACTTCCACACTCATTTTCATCTATGTTAAGATTCAAAATAATGTAAAAAAAAACTCCTAATTGGAAATAATCCAGATTTGCGAACAAATATTTGGACACGTTAAAATTTCTGTGAAAATAAATATTTTCAAATGATTTTTTTACGCTGTAAGTTTGTGGACACAATATACAAATTTATTCAAAACCTTTTTTACCGCCTTGAAGCTTTTCAGGAGAGTAAGAAGTGTTTTGTTGCAAGAATGCACGCAGCACAAAGTAGGTAACTTCTCGGGCAGTGCGCATTCAGGGACCGACGGAAGTCCCCTCTTAAAAATTCCTCCTCATTAAAATAGCTGCAGCGGGATAAATTTTGATTTCGTTATTTCTTACATCTAGAGCCCGTGGGATATCGGGGAGCCGCGAGCCGCGCGGGGATAATTAGTGCGCCCATTATTAGAGCCCGTATGGTGTCCGCACTAAATCCACATGTGAGCCGGTCACCGGCGAGTGTAACGAAGCTAACGAGACGCGGCCTTATATACCCGCCGCTCCCAAATGGAATAACAATCATCGTTTGAAAACGGAATTAGAATTAAAATTTGAATTATTATTGTGGCGCGTAGGACCAGTGAGCGCGGGAAAGTCTGCGCTTCGTTGAAAGAGGCTTGATAATTTCTATGGAGTAATTCCAATAGTGGGGTTTATTTTTGTAATGATGTATAGTTGAGTACAATAAAAAAGGCGGGAGGCAATTATTAAATTTAGATCATCATCATCTAGCCCTTATCCGCACCCAATGGTGCATAGGGCACTGAATCGTATTGACGCAATGTTACCTTGATCAAATGACCATTTGACTAAGAGTCTCCCAGGACTCTATAGCCGCTGCGGGTGGATGGTGGGTTTGGATAAAAAAAGTGTTACCTTAATCGTTACTTACATGAAGGCAGGGCGAACACTCCTGCGCTTCAGGGACCAGTCCAGGGTAGTGTAAAAGAGAGTGTAAAATCACAAATATTTATTTTCACCTCCCGCCCTGGGATTCGAACCTGGTACATCCAGCACGGCAGCTAAACGCGCTAACTATAACACCACGGAGGTGGATATGTTGATGTACAGTTGAGTTTTCATTCATCATTCACTTTGTGTAACACTTAAAGTTTTGTATTGAAAATATTAGTTTTTCTTCGAAATAAATATATGGTTTTGATAAGAAAAGAGTTATTGCAAGGAGTTTAAAAAAAATTATAAAAATATTTTTTCAATATGCTTAAAAACAAAAACAAAAAACCAATAATACATAATTTTTTTAAAAATAGGGTTATATTAAATTTTTGTAATTTTTTTGAGAAATATCACTTCAATGTGACTCAAAAACTTAATACGATGAATCGATCCTGTATGATGTCATATGAGTTTTGACTAATAGGAATAAAAGATCTTTGGGCATAAAATAATTGTACTTAGTCATAAATAATAATTAATGGGTAAGGGGAGATTTCATGCTCATCAGGGTGGCTAGAGTGATTACGAAAGGTTCTTAATCAAATCAGAAATTAATATTTATAATATGTAAAAGAATTCCAGAACCGTGAGTGTTCTAGCCGTTGGGAGGAAGGGGTCAGGTGGATCAGGGTATCAGAGTTCAGGTAGGGTATCAAGCAGATAACACTGTATATTATTTTATTATTTATAATTTACCTGTACCAAGGATACACTCCCTACCCTGAGATTAATGCCCCGGCGGATTACAGTGTGTTGCGTTACGTGCAGTACGTCGGATACGAATCCCCTTATTAATTATGCATTAAAAAATGAATAAATTTCTGCCACTTCTCAAAATTTTTATAGTTTGGAAAATGTTAGTAATTTGTTTGTGAAAAAAAAACAAATTCAAATAAAAAAATACCTCAAAGGAAGGATTAAAAACCTAAGAAAAACGTTTGCCGAAATTCGTATAAAATGATGATGAGGTATTTTTTTAGTACTATTAGTCATTAACTGGTATCTTTAGATGGTTATGAAAGAAAACAATATACACAAATTGTCTTAATTATTGTAGGGTACATGAAAATGTTATAACAATTATTAAATAGCTGATATGTAATATGACCATTTATTTAATTTACCAAAGATAAATAATAAATTATTTAAAACTATTTATTTCTTAAAATACTATATATTCTGGAGGTCCCAGGTTTGATTCCCAGGGGGGTCAGAGCAAAAATGAGTTAGATTTAAGTTTTGTACTGATATTTCTTGGTGGAACTTTATTTTATATTTTATATAATAAAATAACAACTACATATATATTTTTTTCCCCGTAAATTTTATTTGACCAGCTGGTGAAAAAAAAATTATGTGGAATAACCTACATATTTGTTAATTTACTAATTGAGTAATTTTTCACTATAATATTTATTTAGTATTATCCTGGACTGCCACCTGAAGCGTAGGGTTGATCACCTTTATTTCGTGTATTAAAATATCAATATAATATTTTACATAGTATGCAGTGCCCTATGCACCATTGGGTGTTAATAAAGGTTAGAAGGCACATTTTAGCAGTGTGAAACTTACGTCAGTACGAGTGCGGGTATGCAAATTCAAGTACTCTAAATTTTAAATTATATTTTGATAAATCGGAATATATGATCGAAATGTTGCTAGTTGTGTATTGCAACATCTTTGTAATTGCTATGCCTCAGGAACTGTCACAAAATAATTGTAATACCTAGCTACTCCTCCGTGAACTAACCTTTCGTGACATCTTACATCTGCCTAAATACCAACACTGCAATACAATATATCAACACAATTACACGCTCTCTCCGCAACGCAGTGAGCATTCCCATATTCATAGACGCTGAATGTGCATATAATAGATATGCTGTTATAAATGTATCACCTTATAAATTCTGAATCACTTAAGCCTGGTAATAAATTATATCCCGCAAATGCCCCGCTGATATTTATTACTGGTATATCACGGAACAATAACATTTACGCATTCAATGTCCGAAGATCTGAGAAACGTAATATAATAATTCGTGTCTACACAAATACAATGTGGCTGCAATTTAACACAGAGGTGGATCTAGAATTAAGTATTATCTTTTGCCATCTCATCAAAGATGAAGAAGAATATGGAAGTCTGGGCATTTACGGGGCTGACGACCGTCATAGGC